>NC_139228.1:32042474-32457474 GCF_055691185.1 Crinia signifera | reverse complement strand
CTTATATATCTCTTATATATCTCCTATATCTCTTATATATCTCTTATATATCTCTTATATATCTCTTATATATCTCTTATGTATCTCTTATATATCTTTTTTGTATCTCTTATGTATCTCTTATATATCTCTTATGTATCTCTCCTATATCTCTCCTATATCTCTCCTATATCTCTTATATATCTCTTATATATCTCCTATATCTCTTATATATCTCTTATATATCTCTTATATATCTCTTATATATCTCTTATCTCTTATAGATCTCTTATAGATCTCTTATAGATCTCTTATAGATCTCTTATATATCTCTTATATATCTCTTATATATCTCTTATATATCTATTATATATCTCTTATATATCTCTTATATATCTCCTATATCTCTTATATATCTCTTATATATCTCCTATATCTCTTATATATCTCTTATATATCTCCTATATCTCTTATATATCTCTTATATATCTCTTATATATCTCTTATATATCTCCTATATCTCTTATATATCTCTTATATATCTCTTATATATCTCTTATATATCTCCTATATCTCTTATATATCTCTTATTTATCTCTTATATATCTCTTATATATCTCTTATGTATCTTTTTTAGATCTCTTATATATCTCTTATATATCTCTTATATATCTCTTATGTATCTCTTATGTATCTCTTATATATCTTTTTTGTATCTCTTATGTATCTCTTATATATATCTTATGTATCTCTTATATATCTCTTATATATCTCTTATATATCTCCTATATCTCTTATATATCTCTTATATATCTCTTATATATCTCTTATGTATCTCTTATCTCTTATATATCTCTTATATATCTCTTATATATCTCTTATCTCTTATATATCTCTTATATATCTCTTATATATCTCTTATATATCTCTTATGTATCTCTTATATATCTCTTATGTATCTCTTATATATCTCTTATATATCTCTTATATATCTCCTATATCTCTTATATATCTCTTATATATCTCTTATTTATCTCTTATATATCTCTTATATATCTCTTATGTATCTTTTTTATATCTCTTATATATCTCTTATATATCTCTTATATATCTCTTATATATCTCTTATATATCTCTTATGTATCTCTTATGTATCTCTTATGTATCTCTTATATATCTTTTTTATATCTCTTATATATCTCTTATATATCTCCTATATCTCTTATATATCTCTTATATATCTCTTATATATCTCTTATATATCTCTTATATATCTCTTATATATCTCTTATATATCTCTTATATATCTCTTATATATCTCTTATCTCTTATATATCTCTTATATATCTCCTATATCTCTTATATATCTCTTATATATCTCTTATATATCTCTTATATATCTCTTATATATCTCTTATATATCTCTTATATATCTCCTATATCTCTTATATATCTCTTATATTTCCTATATCTCTTATATATCTCTTATATATCTCTATATCTCTTATATATCTCTTATATATCTCTTATATATCTCTTATATATCTCTTATCTCTTATATATCTCTTATATATCTCTTATATATCTCTTATATATCTCTTATATATCTCTTATCTCTTATATATCTCTTATATATCTCCTATATATCTCTTATATATCTCTTATATATCTCTTATATATCTCTTATATATCTCTTATATATCTCCTATATATCTCTTATCTCCTATATATCTCTTATATATCTCTTATGTATCTCTTATATATCTCTTATATCTCTTATATATCTCTTATATATCTCTTATATATCTCTTATATATCTCTTATATATCTCTTATCTCTTATATATCTCCTATATCTCCTATATCTCTTATATATCTCTTATATATCTCTTATATATCTCTTATATATCTCTTATATATCTCTTATCTCTTATATATCTCTTATATATCTCCTATATCTCTTATATATCTCTTATATATCTCTTATATATCTCTTATATATCTCTTATATATCTCTTATCTCTTATATATCTCTTATATATCTCCTATATCTCTTATTATCTCTTATATATCTCTTATATATCTCTATCTCTTATATATCTTATATATCTCCTATATATCTCCTATATATCTCTTATATATCTCCTATATATCTCTTATGTATATCTTATATATATCTCTTATGTATCTCTTATGTATCTCTTATATATCTCTTATATATCTCTTATATATCTCTTATATATCTCTTATCGCTTATATATCTCTTATATATCTCTTATGTATCTCTTATGTATCTCTTATGTATCTCTTATGTATCTCTTATATATCTCTTATATATCTCTTATATATCTCTTATATATCTCTTATATATCTCTTATATATCTCTTATATATCTCTTATATATATATATATATATATATATATATATATATATATATATATATATATATATATATATATATATATATCTTATATATCTCTTATATATCTCTTATGTATCTCTTATGTATCTCTTATATATCTCTTATATATCTCTTATATATCTCTTATATATCTCTTATATATCTCTTATATATCTCTTATATATCTTTTTTATATCTCTTATATATCTCTTATGTATCTCTTATATATCTCTTATGTATCTCTTATGTATCTCTTATGTATCTCCTATATCTCTCCTATATCTCTCCTATATCTCTCATATATCTCTCATATATCTCTTATATATCTCTTATATATCTCCTATATCTCTTATATCTCTTATATATCTCTTATATATCTCTTATATATCTCTTATAGATCTCTTATAGATCTCTTATAGATCTCTTATAGATCTCTTATATATCTCTTATATATCTCTTATATATCTCTTATATATCTCTTATATATCTCTTATATATCTCTTATATATCTCCTATATCTCATATATCTCTTATTTATCTCTTATATATCTCTTATATATCTCTTATGTATCTTTTTTATATCTCTTATATATCTCTTATATATCTCTTATATATCTCTTATATATCTCTTATGTATCTCTTATGTATCTCTTATATATCTTTTTTGTATCTCTTATGTATCTCTTATATATCTCTTATGTATCTCTTATATATCTCTTATATATCTCTTATATATCTCTAATATATCTCTTATATATCTCTTATATATCTCCTATATCTCTTATATATCTCTTATATATCTCTTATGTATCTCTTATGTATCTCTTATATATCTCCTATATCTCTTATATATCTCTTATATATCTCTTATATATCTCTTATGTATCTCTTATGTATCTCTTATGTATCTCTTATATATCTCTTATATATCTCTTATATATCTCTTATATATCTCTTATGGATCTCTTATCTCTTATCTCTTATATATCTCTTATATATCTCTTATATATCTCTTATATATCTCTTATATATCTCTTATGTATCTCTTATGTATCTCTTATATATCTCTTATATATCTCTTATGTATCTCTTATGTATCTCTTATGTATCTCTTATCTCTTATATATCTCTTATATATCTCTTATATATCTCTTATATATCTCTTATATATCTCTTATATATCTCTTATATATCTCTTATATATCTCTTATGTATCTCTTATCTCTTATATATCTCTTATATATCTCTTATATATCTCTTATATATCTCTTATATATCTCTTATGTATCTCTTATATATCTCTTATGTATCTCTTATGTATCTCTTATGTATCTCTTATGTATCTCTTATGTATCTCCTATATCTCTCCTATATCTCTCCTATATCTCCTATATCTCTTATGTATCTCTTATATATCTCTTATATATCTCTTATATATCTCTTATATATCTCTTATATATCTCTTATATATCTCTTATATATCTCTTATATATCTCTTATGTATCTCTTATGTATCTCTTATGTATCTCTTATATATCTCTTATGTATCTCTTATGTATCTCTTATGTATCTTTTTTGTATCTCTTATATATCTCTTATATATCTCTTATGTATCTCTTATGTATCTCTTATGTATCTCTTATGTATCTCCTATATCTCTCCTATATCTCTCCTATATCTCTCCTATATCTCCTATATCTCTTATGTATCTCTTATATATCTCTTATATATCTCTTATATATCTCTTATATATCTCTTATATATCTCTTATGTATCTCTTATGTATCTCTTATGTATCTCTTATATATCTCTTATGTATCTCTTATGTATCTCTTATGTATCTCTTATGTATCTCTTATATATCTTTTTTATATCTCTTATATATCTCTTATATATCTATTATGTATCTCTTATGTATCTCTTATGTATCTCTTATGTATCTCTTATATATCTCTTATATATCTCTTATATATCTCTTATATATCTCCTATATCTCTTATATCTCTTATATATCTCTTATATATCTCTTATATATCTCTTATCTCTTATAGATCTCTTATAGATCTCTTATAGATCTCTTATAGATCTCTTATATATCTCTTATATATCTCTTATATATCTCTTATATATCTCTTATATATCTCTTATATATCTCTTATATATCTCCTATATCTCTTATATATCTCTTATTTATCTCTTATATATCTCTTATATATCTCTTATGTATCTTTTTTATATCTCTTATATATCTCTTATATATCTCTTATATATCTCTTATATATCTCTTATATATCTCCTATATCTCTTATATATCTCTTATATATCTCTTATTTATCTCTTATATATCTCTTATATATCTCTTATGTATCTTTTTTATATCTCTTATATATCTCTTATATATCTCTTATATATCTCTTATGTATCTTTTTTATATCTCTTATATATCTCTTATATATCTCTTATATATCTCTTATGTATCTTTTTTATATCTCTTATATATCTCTTATATATCTCTTATGTATCTCTTATCTCTTATATATCTCTTATATATCTCTTATATATCTCTTATGTATCTCTTATGTATCTCTCTTATATATCTCTTATGTATCTCTTATGTATCTCTTATGTATCTCTTATGTATCTCTTATGTATCTCTTATATATCTCTTATATATCTCTTATATATCTCTTATATATCTCTTATATATCTCTTATATATATATATATCTCTTATATATCTCTTATATATCTCTTATATATCTCTTATGTATCTCTTATGTATCTCTTATGTATCTCTTATGTATCTCTTATGTATCTCTTATATATCTCTTATATATCTCTTATATATCTCTTATATATCTCTTATATATCTCTTATATATCTTTTTTATATCTCTTATATATCTCTTATCTCTTATCTCTTATATATCTCTTATATATCTCCTATATCTCTTATATATCTCTTATGTATCTCTTATGTATCTCTTATGTATCTCCTATATCTCTCCTATATCTCTACTATATCTCTCCTATATCTCTCATATATCTCTCATATATCTCTTATATATCTCTTATATATCTCCTATATCTCTTATATCTCTTATATATCTCTTATATATCTCTTATATATCTCTTATATATCTCTTATAGATCTCTTATAGATCTCTTATATATCTCTTATATATCTCTTATATATCTCTTATATATCTCTTATATCTCTTATATATCTCTTATATATCTCTTATTTATCTCTTATATATCTCTTATATATCTCTTATGTATCTTTTTTATATCTCTTATATATCTCTTATATATCTCTTATATATCTCTTATATATCTCTTATATATCTCTTATGTATCTCTTATGTATCTCTTATGTATCTCTTATGTATCTCTTATGTATCTCTTATATATCTCTTATGTATCTCTTATATATCTCTTATATATCTCTTATATATCTCTTATATATCTCTTATATATCTCTTATATATCTCTTATATATCTCTTATATATCTCCTATATCTCTTATATATCTCTTATATATCTCTTATATATCTCTTATGTATCTCTTATCTCTTATATATCTCTTATATATCTCTTATATATCTCTTATCTCTTATATATCTCTTATATATCTCTTATATATCTCTTATATATCTCTTATATATCTTTTATGTATCTCTTATATATCTCTTATATATCTCTTATATATCTCTTATATATCTCTTATATATCTCTTATATATCTCTTATATATCTCTTATATATCTCTTATATATCTCCTATATCTCTTATATATCTCTTATATATCTCTTATATATCTCTTATATATCTCTTATGTATCTCTTATATATCTCTTATATATCTCTTATATATCTCTTATATATCTCTTATATATCTCTTATGTATCTCTTATCTCTTATATATCTCTTATATATCTCTTATATATCTCTTATATATCTCTTATATATCTCTTATATATCTCTTATGTATCTCTTATGTATCTCTTATGTATCTCTTATGTATCTCTTATGTATCTCTTATGTATCTCTTATGTATCTCTTATATATCTTTTTTATATCTCTTATATATCTCTTATATATCTCCTATATCTCTTATATATCTCTTATATATCTCTTATATATCTCTTATATATCTCTTATATATCTCTTATGTATCTCTTATATATCTTTTTTGTATCTCTTATGTATCTCTTATATATCTCTTATGTATCTCTCCTATATCTCTCCTATATCTCTCCTATATCTCTTATATATCTCTTATATATCTCCTATATCTCTTATATATCTCTTATATATCTCTTATATATCTCTTATATATCTCTTATCTCTTATAGATCTCTTATAGATCTCTTATAGATCTCTTATAGATCGCTTATAGATCTCTTATATATCTCTTATATATCTCTTATATATCTCTTATATATCTCTTATATATCTCTTATATATCTCTTATCTCTTATATATCTCTTATATATCTCTTATATATCTCTTATATATCTCCTATATCTCTTATATATCTCTTATATATCTCTTATATATCTCTTATATATCTCTTATATATCTCCTATATCTCTTATATATCTCTTATTTATCTCTTATATATCTCTTATATATCTCTTATATATCTCTTATGTATCTCTTATGTATCTCTTATATATCTTTTTTGTATCTCTTATGTATCTCTTATATATCTCTTATGTATCTCTTATATATCTCTTATATATCTCTTATATATCTCCTATATCTCTTATATATCTCTTATATATCTCTTATATATCTCTTATGTATCTCTTATCTCTTATATATCTCTTATATATCTCTTATATATCTCTTATCTCTTATATATCTCTTATATATCTCTTATATATCTCTTATATATCTCTTATGTATCTCTTATATATCTCTTATGTATCTCTTATATATCTCTTATATATCTCTTATATATCTCCTATATCTCTTATATATCTCTTATATATCTCTTATTTATCTCTTATATATCTCTTATATATCTCTTATGTATCTTTTTTATATCTCTTATATATCTCTTATATATCTCTTATATATCTCTTATATATCTCTTATGTATCTCTTATGTATCTCTTATGTATCTCTTATATATCTTTTTTATATCTCTTATATATCTCTTATATATCTCCTATATCTCTTATATATCTCTTATTTATCTCTTATATATCTCTTATATATCTCTTATATATCTCTTATATATCTCTTATATATCTCTTATATATCTCTTATATATCTCTTATGTATCTCTTATATATCTCTTATGTATCTCTTATGTATCTCTTATGTATCTCTTATGTATCTCTTATGTATCTCCTATATCTCTCCTATATCTCTCCTATATCTCTCCTATATCTCCTATATCTCTTATGTATCTCTTATATATCTCTTATATATCTCTTATATATCTCTTATATATCTCTTATATATCTCTTATATATCTCTTATATATCTCTTATATATCTCTTATGTATCTCTTATGTATCTCTTATGTATCTCTTATGTATCTCTTATGTATCTCTTATGTATCTTTTTTGTATCTCTTATATATCTCTTATATATCTCTTATGTATCTCTTATGTATCTCTTATGTATCTCTTATGTATCTCCTATATCTCTCCTATATCTCTCCTATATCTCTCCTATATCTCCTATATCTCTTATGTATCTCTTATATATCTCTTATATATCTCTTATATATCTCTTATATATCTCTTATATATCTCTTATATATCTCTTATATATCTCTTATGTATCTCTTATGTATCTCTTATGTATCTCTTATATATCTCTTATGTATCTCTTATGTATCTCTTATGTATCTCTTATATATCTTTTTTATATCTCCTATATATCTCTTATATATCTCTTATATATCTATTATGTATCTCTTATGTATCTCTTATGTATCTCTTATGTATCTCTTATATATCTCTTATATATCTCTTATATATCTCTTATATATCTCCTATATCTCTTATATCTCTTATATATCTCTTATATATCTCTTATATATCTCTTATCTCTTATAGATCTCTTATAGATCTCTTATAGATCTCTTATAGATCTCTTATAGATCTCTTATATATCTCTTATATATCTCTTATATATCTCTTATATATCTCTTATATATCTCTTATATATCTCCTATATCTCTTATATATCTCTTATTTATCTCTTATATATCTCTTATATATCTCTTATATATCTCTTATGTATCTTTTTTATATCTCTTATATATCTCTTATATATCTCTTATATATCTCTTATATATATTTTTTGTATCTCTTATGTATCTCTTATGTATCTCTTATATATCTCTTATATATCTCTTATATATCTCCTATATCTCTTATATATCTCTTATATATCTCTTATTTATCTCTTATATATCTCTTATATATCTCTTATGTATCTTTTTTATATCTCTTATATATCTCTTATATATCTCTTATATATCTCTTATGTATCTTTTTTATATCTCTTATATATCTCTTATATATCTCTTATATATCTCTTATGTATCTTTTTTATATCTCTTATATATCTCTTATATATCTCTTATGTATCTCTTATCTCTTATATATCTCTTATATATCTCTTATATATCTCTTATGTATCTCTTATGTATCTCTTATGTATCTCTTATGTATCTCTTATGTATCTCTTATGTATCTCTTATATATCTCTTATATATCTCTTATATATCTCTTATATATCTCTTATATATCTCTTATATATATATCTCTTATATATCTCTTATATATCTCTTATATATCTCTTATGTATCTCTTATGTATCTCTTATGTATCTCTTATGTATCTCTTATGTATCTCTTATATATCTCTTATATATCTCTTATATATCTCTTATATATCTCTTATATATCTCTTATATATCTTTTTATATCTCTTATCTCTTATCTCTTATATATCTCTTATATATCTCCTATATCTCTTATATATCTCTTATGTATATCTTATGTATCTCTTATGTATCTCCTATATCTCTCCTATATCTCTACTATATCTCTCCTATATCTCTCATATATCTCTCATATATCTCTTATATATCTCCTATATCTCTTATATCTCTTATATATCTCTTATATATCTCTTATATATCTCTTATATATCTCTTATAGATCTCTTATAGATCTCTTATATATCTCTTATATATCTCTTATATATCTCTTATATATCTCTTATATCTCTTATATATCTCTTATATATCTCTTATTTATCTCTTATATATCTCTTATATATCTCTTATGTATCTTTTTTATATCTCTTATATATCTCTTATATATCTCTTATATATCTCTTATATATCTCTTATGTATCTATTATGTATCTCTTATGTATCTCTTATGTATCTCTTATGTATCTCTTATGTATCTCTTATGTATCTCTTATGTATCTCTTATATATCTCTTATATATCTCTTATATATCTCTTATATATCTCTTATATATCTCTTATATATCTCTTATATATCTCCTATATCTCTTATATATCTCTTATATATCTCTTATATATCTCTTATGTATCTCTTATCTCTTATATATCTCTTATATATCTCTTATATATCTCTTATCTCTTATATATCTCTTATATATCTCTTATATATCTCTTATATATCTTTTATGTATCTCTTATATATCTCTTATATATCTCTTATATATCTCTTATATATCTCTTATATATCTCTTATATATCTCTTATATATCTCTTATATATCTCCTATATCTCTTATATATCTCTTATATATCTCTTATATATCTCTTATATATCTCTTATGTATCTCTTATATATCTCTTATGTATCTCTTATATATCTCTTATATATCTCTTATATATCTCTTATATATCTCTTATATATCTCTTATGTATCTCTTATCTCTTATATATCTCTTATATATCTCTTATATATCTCTTATATATCTCTTATATATCTCTTATATATCTCTTATATATCTCTTATATATCTCTTATGTATCTCTTATGTATCTCTTATGTATCTCTTATGTATCTCTTATGTATCTCTTATATATCTTTTTTATATCTCTTATATATCTCTTATATATCTCCTATATCTCTTATATATCTCTTATGTATCTCTTATATATCTCTTATATATCTCTTATATATCTCCTATATCTCTTATATATCTCTTATATATCTCTTATATATCTCTTATATATCTCTTATGTATCTCTTATATATCTTTTTTGTATCTCTTATGTATCTCTTATATATCTCTTATGTATCTCTCCTATATCTCTCCTATATCTCTCCTATATCTCTTATATATCTCTTATATATCTCCTATATCTCTTATATATCTCTTATATATCTCTTATATATCTCTTATATATCTCTTATCTCTTATAGATCTCTTATAGATCTCTTATAGATCTCTTATAGATCTCTTATAGATCTCTTATATATCTCTTATATATCTCTTATATATCTCTTATATATCTCTTATATATCTCTTATATATCTCTTATATATCTCCTATATCTCTTATATATCTCTTATATATCTCTTATATATCTCCTATATCTCTTATATATCTCTTATATATCTCCTATATCTCTTATATATCTCTTATATATCTCTTATATATATCTTATATATCTCCTATATCTCTTATATATCTCTTATATATCTCTTATATATCTCTTATATATCTCCTATATCTCTCTTATTTATCTCTTATATATCTCTTATATATCTCTTATGTATCTTTTTTAGATCTCTTATATATCTCTTATATATCTCTTATATATCTCTTATGTATCTCTTATGTATCTCTTATATATCTTTTTTGTATCTCTTATGTATCTCTTATATATCTCTTATGTATCTCTTATATATCTCTTATATATCTCTTATATATCTCCTATATCTCTTATATATCTCTTATATATCTCTTATATATCTCTTATGTATCTCTTATCTCTTATATATCTCTTATATATCTCTTATATATCTCTTATCTCTTATATATCTCTTATATATCTCTTATATATCTCTTATATATCTCTTATGTATCTCTTATATATCTCTTATGTATCTCTTATATATCTCTTATATATCTCTTATATATCTCCTATATCTCTTATATATCTCTTATATATCTCTTATTTATCTCTTATATATCTCTTATATATCTCTTATGTATATTTTTTATATCTCTTATATATCTCTTATATATCTCTTATATATCTCTTATATATCTCTTATATATCTCTTATATATCTCTTATGTATCTCTTATGTATCTCTTATGTATCTCTTATATATCTTTTTTATATCTCTTATATATCTCTTATATATCTCCTATATCTCTTATATATCTCTTATATATCTCTTATATATCTCTTATATATCTCTTATATATCTCTTATATATCTCTTATATATCTCTTATATATCTCTTATCTCTTATATATCTCTTATATATCTCCTATATCTCTTATATATCTCTTATATATCTCTTATATATCTCTTATATATCTCTTATATATCTCTTATATATCTCTTATATATCTCTTATATATCTCTTATATATCTCTTATCTCTTATATATCTCTTATATATCTCTTATATATCTCCTATATCTCTTATATATCTCTTATATATCTCTTATATATCTCTTATATATCTCTTATATATCTCTTATATATCTCTTATCTCTTATATATTTCTTATATATCTCTTATATATCTCCTATATCTCTTATATATCTCTTATATATCTCTTATATATCTCTTATGTATCTCTTATATATCTCTTATATATCTCTTATATATCTCTTATATATCTCTTATATATCTCTTATATATCTCTTATATATCTCTTATATATCTCTTATCTCTTATATATTTCTTATATATCTCTTATATATCTCCTATATCTCTTATATATCTCTTATATATCTCTTATATATCTCTTATGTATCTCTTATATATCTCTTATGTATCTCTTATATATCTCTTATATATCTCCTATATCTCTTATATATCTCTTATATATCTCTTATTTATCTCTTATATATCTCTTATATATCTCTTATGTATCTTTTTTATATCTCTTATATATCTCTTATATATCTCTTATATATCTCTTATATATCTCTTATATATCTCTTATGTATCTCTTATGTATCTCTTATGTATCTCTTATATATCTCTTATATATCTCCTATATCTCTTATATATCTCTTATATATCTCTTATATATCTCTTATCTCTTATATATCTCTTATATATCTCTTATATATCTCTTATCTCTTATATATCTCTTATATATCTCCTATATCTCTTATATATCTCTTATATATCTCTTATATATCTCTTATATATCTCTTATATATCTCTTATATATCTCTTATCTCTTATATATTTCTTATATATCTCTTATATATCTCCTATATCTCTTATATATCTCTTATATATCTCTTATCTCTTATATATCTCTTATATAAGAGATATAGGAGATATATAAGAGATATATAAGAGATATATAAGAGATAAGAGATATATAAGAGATATATAAGAGATATAGAGATATATAAGAGATATATAAGCGATATATAAGAGATATATAAGAGATATATAAGAGATATATAAGAGATATAGGAGATATATAAGAGATATATATCTCTTATATATCTCTTATATATCTCTTATATATCTCTTATATATCTCTATATCTCTTATATATCTCTTATATATCGCTTATATATCTCTTATCGCTTATATATCTCCTATATCTCTTATATATCTCTTATATATCTCTATCTCTTATATATCTCCTATATATCTCCTATATATCTCTTATATATCTCCTATATATCTCTTATGTATCTCTTATATATATCTCTTATATATCTCTTATGTATCTCTTATATATCTCTTATATATCTCTTATATCTTATATATCTCTTGTATATCTCTTATATATCTCCTATATCTCTTATATATCTCTTATATATCTCTTATATATCTCTATATATCTCTTATGTATCTCTTATATATATCTCTTATATATATCTTATATATCTCCTATATCTCTTATATATCTCTTATATATCTCTTATATATCTCCTATATTTCTAATGTATCTCTTATATATCTCTTATATATCTCTTATATATCTCTTATATATCTCTTATATATCTCTTATATATCTCTTATATATCTCTTATATATCTCTTATCTCCTATATATCTCTTATATATCTCTTATATATCTCTTATATATCTCTTATATATCTCTTATATATCTCTTATATATCTCTTATATATCTCTTATCTCCTATATATCTCTTATATATCTCTTATATATCTCTTATATATCTCTTATATATCTCTTATGGCTTATATATCTCTTATGTATCTCTTATATATCTCTTATCTCTTATATATCTCTTATATATCTCTTATATATCTCTTATCTCTTATATATCTCTTATATATCTCTTATATATCTCTTATATATCTCTTATCTCCTATATATCTCTTATATATCTCTTATGTATCTCTTATATATCTCTTATATATCTCTTATATATCTCTTATATATCTCTTATATATCTCTTATATATCTCTTATATATCTCTTATATATCTCTTATATCTCTTATATATCTCTTATATATCTCTTATAGATCTCTTATATATCTCTTATTTATCTCTTATATATCTCTTATCTCTTATATATCTCTTATATATCTCTTATATATCTCTTATATATCTCTTATATATCTCTTATGTATCTCTTATATATCTCTTATATATCTCTTATCTCTTATATATCTCTTATGTATCTCTTATGTATCTCTTATATATCTCTTATATATCTCTTATATATCTCTTATATATCTCTTATGTATCTCTTATCTCTTATATATCTCTTATATATCTCTTATATATCTCTTATCTCTTATATATCTCTTATATATCTCTTATATATCTCTTATATATCTCTTATGTATCTCTTATATATCTCTTATGTATCTCTTATATATCTCTTATATATCTCTTATATATCTCCTATATCTCTTATATATCTCTTATATATCTCTTATTTATCTCTTATATATCTCTTATATATCTCTTATGTATCTTTTTTATATCTCTTATATATCTCTTATATATCTCTTATATATCTCTTATATATCTCTTATATATCTCTTATATATCTCTTATGTATCTCTTATGTATCTCTTATGTATCTCTTATATATCTTTTTTATATCTCTTATATATCTCTTATATATCTCCTATATCTCTTATATATCTCTTATATATCTCTTATATATCTCTTATATATCTCTTATATATCTCTTATATATCTCTTATATATCTCTTATATATCTCTTATATATCTCTTATCTCTTATATATCTCTTATATATCTCCTATATCTCTTATATATCTCTTATATATCTCTTATATATCTCTTATATATCTCTTATATATCTCTTATATATCTCTTATATATCTCTTATATATCTCTTATATATCTCTTATCTCTTATATATCTCTTATATATCTCTTATATATCTCCTATATCTCTTATATATCTCTTATATATCTCTTATATATCTCTTATATATCTCTTATATATCTCTTATATATCTCTTATCTCTTATATATTTCTTATATATCTCTTATATATCTCCTATATCTCTTATATATCTCTTATATATCTCTTATATATCTCTTATGTATCTCTTATATATCTCTTATATATCTCTTATATATCTCTTATATATCTCTTATATATCTCTTATATATCTCTTATATATCTCTTATATATCTCTTATCTCTTATATATTTCTTATATATCTCTTATATATCTCCTATATCTCTTATATATCTCTTATATATCTCTTATATATCTCTTATGTATCTCTTATATATCTCTTATGTATCTCTTATATATCTCTTATATATCTCCTATATCTCTTATATATCTCTTATATATCTCTTATTTATCTCTTATATATCTCTTATATATCTCTTATGTATCTTTTTTATATCTCTTATATATCTCTTATATATCTCTTATATATCTCTTATATATCTCTTATATATCTCTTATGTATCTCTTATGTATCTCTTATGTATCTCTTATATATCTCTTATATATCTCCTATATCTCTTATATATCTCTTATATATCTCTTATATATCTCTTATCTCTTATATATCTCTTATATATCTCTTATATATCTCTTATCTCTTATATATCTCTTATATATCTCCTATATCTCTTATATATCTCTTATATATCTCTTATATATCTCTTATATATCTCTTATATATCTCTTATATATCTCTTATCTCTTATATATTTCTTATATATCTCTTATATATCTCCTATATCTCTTATATATCTCTTATATATCTCTTATCTCTTATATATCTCTTATATAAGAGATATAGGAGATATATAAGAGATATATAAGAGATATATAAGAGATAAGAGATATATAAGAGATATATAAGAGATATAGAGATATATAAGAGATATATAAGCGATATATAAGAGATATATAAGAGATATATAAGAGATATATAAGAGATATAGGAGATATATAAGAGATATATATCTCTTATATATCTCTTATATATCTCTTATATATCTCTTATATATCTCTATATCTCTTATATATCTCTTATATATCGCTTATATATCTCTTATCGCTTATATATCTCCTATATCTCTTATATATCTCTTATATATCTCTATCTCTTATATATCTCCTATATATCTCCTATATATCTCTTATATATCTCCTATATATCTCTTATGTATCTCTTATATATATCTCTTATATATCTCTTATGTATCTCTTATATATCTCTTATATATCTCTTATATCTTATATATCTCTTGTATATCTCTTATATATCTCCTATATCTCTTATATATCTCTTATATATCTCTTATATATCTCTATATATCTCTTATGTATCTCTTATATATATCTCTTATATATATCTTATATATCTCCTATATCTCTTATATATCTCTTATATATCTCTTATATATCTCCTATATTTCTAATGTATCTCTTATATATCTCTTATATATCTCTTATATATCTCTTATATATCTCTTATATATCTCTTATATATCTCTTATATATCTCTTATCTCCTATATATCTCTTATATATCTCTTATATATCTCTTATATATCTCTTATATATCTCTTATATATCTCTTATATATCTCTTATATATCTCTTATGTATCTCTTATATATCTCTTATATATCTCTTATCTCTTATATATCTCTTATGTATCTCTTATGTATCTCTTATATATCTCTTATATATCTCTTATATATCTCTTATATATCTCTTATGTATCTCTTATCTCTTATATATCTCTTATATATCTCTTATATATCTCTTATCTCTTATATATCTCTTATATATCTCTTATATATCTCTTATATATCTCTTATGTATCTCTTATATATCTCTTATGTATCTCTTATATATCTCTTATATATCTCTTATATATCTCCTATATCTCTTATATATCTCTTATATATCTCTTATTTATCTCTTATATATCTCTTATATATCTCTTATGTATCTTTTTTATATCTCTTATATATCTCTTATATATCTCTTATATATCTCTTATATATCTCTTATATATCTCTTATATATCTCTTATGTATCTCTTATGTATCTCTTATGTATCTCTTATATATCTTTTTTATATCTCTTATATATCTCTTATATATCTCCTATATCTCTTATATATCTCTTATATATCTCTTATATATCTCTTATATATCTCTTATATATCTCTTATATATCTCTTATATATCTCTTATATATCTCTTATCTCTTATATATCTCTTATATATCTCCTATATCTCTTATATATCTCTTATATATCTCTTATATATCTCTTATATATCTCTTATATATCTCTTATATATCTCTTATATATCTCTTATATATCTCTTATATATCTCTTATCTCTTATATATCTCTTATATATCTCTTATATATCTCCTATATCTCTTATATATCTCTTATATATCTCTTATATATCTCTTATATATCTCTTATATATCTCTTATATATCTCTTATCTCTTATATATTTCTTATATATCTCTTATATATCTCCTATATCTCTTATATATCTCTTATATATCTCTTATATATCTCTTATGTATCTCTTATATATCTCTTATATATCTCTTATATATCTCTTATATATCTCTTATATATCTCTTATATATCTCTTATATATCTCTTATATATCTCTTATCTCTTATATATTTCTTATATATCTCTTATATATCTCCTATATCTCTTATATATCTCTTATATATCTCTTATATATCTCTTATGTATCTCTTATATATCTCTTATGTATCTCTTATATATCTCTTATATATCTCCTATATCTCTTATATATCTCTTATATATCTCTTATTTATCTCTTATATATCTCTTATATATCTCTTATGTATCTTTTTTATATCTCTTATATATCTCTTATATATCTCTTATATATCTCTTATATATCTCTTATATATCTCTTATGTATCTCTTATGTATCTCTTATGTATCTCTTATATATCTCTTATATATCTCCTATATCTCTTATATATCTCTTATATATCTCTTATATATCTCTTATCTCTTATATATCTCTTATATATCTCTTATATATCTCTTATCTCTTATATATCTCTTATATATCTCCTATATCTCTTATATATCTCTTATATATCTCTTATATATCTCTTATATATCTCTTATATATCTCTTATATATCTCTTATCTCTTATATATTTCTTATATATCTCTTATATATCTCCTATATCTCTTATATATCTCTTATATATCTCTTATCTCTTATATATCTCTTATATAAGAGATATAGGAGATATATAAGAGATATATAAGAGATATATAAGAGATAAGAGATATATAAGAGATATATAAGAGATATAGAGATATATAAGAGATATATAAGCGATATATAAGAGATATATAAGAGATATATAAGAGATATATAAGAGATATAGGAGATATATAAGAGATATATATCTCTTATATATCTCTTATATATCTCTTATATATCTCTTATATATCTCTATATCTCTTATATATCTCTTATATATCGCTTATATATCTCTTATCGCTTATATATCTCCTATATCTCTTATATATCTCTTATATATCTCTATCTCTTATATATCTCCTATATATCTCCTATATATCTCTTATATATCTCCTATATATCTCTTATGTATCTCTTATATATATCTCTTATATATCTCTTATGTATCTCTTATATATCTCTTATATATCTCTTATATCTTATATATCTCTTGTATATCTCTTATATATCTCCTATATCTCTTATATATCTCTTATATATCTCTTATATATCTCTATATATCTCTTATGTATCTCTTATATATATCTCTTATATATATCTTATATATCTCCTATATCTCTTATATATCTCTTATATATCTCTTATATATCTCCTATATTTCTAATGTATCTCTTATATATCTCTTATATATCTCTTATATATCTCTTATATATCTCTTATATATCTCTTATATATCTCTTATATATCTCTTATATATCTCTTATCTCCTATATATCTCTTATATATCTCTTATATATCTCTTATATATCTCTTATATATCTCTTATATATCTCTTATATATCTCTTATATATCTCTTATCTCCTATATATCTCTTATATATCTCTTATATATCTCTTATATATCTCTTATATATCTCTTATGGCTTATATATCTCTTATGTATCTCTTATATATCTCTTATCTCTTATATATCTCTTATATATCTCTTATATATCTCTTATCTCTTATATATCTCTTATATATCTCTTATATATCTCTTATATATCTCTTATCTCCTATATATCTCTTATATATCTCTTATGTATCTCTTATATATCTCTTATATATCTCTTATATATCTCTTATATATCTCTTATATATCTCTTATATATCTCTTATATATCTCTTATATATCTCTTATATCTCTTATATATCTCTTATATATCTCTTATAGATCTCTTATATATCTCTTATTTATCTCTTATATATCTCTTATCTCTTATATATCTCTTATATATCTCTTATATATCTCTTATATATCTCTTATATATCTCTTATGTATCTCTTATATATCTCTTATATATCTCTTATCTCTTATATATCTCTTATGTATCTCTTATGTATCTCTTATATATCTCTTATATATCTCTTATATATCTCTTATATATCTCTTATATATCTCTTATATATCTCTTATATATCTCTTATCTCTTATATATCTCTTATATATCTCCTATATCTCTTATATATCTCTTATATATCTCTTATATATCTCTTATATATCTCTTATATATCTCTTATATATCTCTTATATATCTCTTATATATCTCTTATCTCTTATATATCTCTTATATATCTCCTATATCTCTTATATATCTCTTATATATCTCTTATCTCTTATATATCTCTTATATAAGAGATATAGGAGATATATAAGAGATATATAAGCGATATATAAGAGATATATAAGAGATATATAAGAGATATATAAGAGATATATAGGAGATATATAAGAGATATATATCTCTTATATATCTCTTATATATCTCTTATATATCTCTTATATATCTCTATATCTCTTATATATCGCTTATATATCTCTTATCGCTTATATATCTCCTATATCTCTTATATATCTCTTATATATCTCTATCTCTTATATATCTTATATATCTCCTATATATCTCCTATATATCTCTTATATATCTCCTATATATCTCTTATGTATCTCTTATATATATCTCTTATATATCTCTTATGTATCTCTTATATATCTCTTATATATCTCTTATATCTTATATATCTCTTGTATATCTCTTATATATCTCCTATATCTCTTATATATCTCTTATATATCTCTTATATATCTCTATATATCTCTTATGTATCTCTTATATATATCTCTTATATATATCTTATATATCTTTATATCTCTTATATATCTCTTATATATCTCCTATATTTCTAATGTATCTCTTATATATCTCTTATATATCTCTTATATATCTCTTATATATCTCTTATATATCTCTTATATATCTCTTATATATCTCTTATATATCTCTTATATATCTCTTATATATCTCTTATATATCTCTTATGTATCTCTTATATATCTCTTATATATCTCTTATCTCTTATATATCTCTTATATATCTCTTATATATCTCTTATATATCTCTTATCTCTTATATATCTCTTATATATCTCTTATATATCTCTTATATATCTCTTATATATCTCTTATATATCTCTTATATATCTCTTATATATCTCCTATATCTCTTATATATCTCTTATATATCTCTTATATATCTCTTATATATCTCTTATATATCTCTTATATATCTCTTATCTCTTATATATCTCTTATGTATCTCTTATATATCTCTTATATATCTCCTATATCTCTTATATATCTCTTATATATCTCTTATATATCTCTTATATATCTCTTATATATCTCTATATCTCTTATGTATCTCTTATGTATCTCTTATATATCTTTTTTATATCTTTTATATATCTCTTATATATCTCTTATGTATCTCTTATGTATCTCTTATATATCTCTTATATATCTCTTATATATCTCTTATATATCTCTTATATATCTCTTATATATCTCTTATATATCTCTTATATATCTCTTATATATCTCTTATATATCTTTTTTATATCTCTTATATATCTCTTATATATCTCTTATATATCTTTTTTATATCTCTTATATATCTCTTATATATCTCTTATGTATCTCTTATGTATCTCTTATGTATCTCTTATATATCTCTTATGTATCTCTTATGTATCTCTTATGTATCTCTTATGTATCTCTTATGTATCTCTTATGTATCTCCTATATCTCTCCTATATCTCTCCTATATCTCTCATATATCTCTTATATATCTCCTATATCTCTTATATCTCTTATATATCTCTTATATATCTCTTATATATCTCTTATCTCTTATAGATCTCTTATAGATCTCTTATAGATCTCTTATAGATCTCTTATAGATCTCTTATATATCTCTTATATATCTCTTATATATCTCTTATATATCTCTTATATATCTCTTATATATCTCCTATATCTCTTATATATCTCTTATATATCTCTTATATATCTCTTATATATCTCTTATGTATCTTTTTTATATCTCTTATATATCTCTTATATATCTCTTATATATCTCTTATATATCTTTTTTGTATCTCTTATGTATCTCTTATGTATCTCTTATATATCTCTTATATATCTCCTATATCTCTCCTATATCTCTTATATATCTCTTATATATCTCTTATGTATCTCTTATGTATCTCTTATGTATCTCTTATGTATCTCTTATGTATCTCTTATGTATCTCTTATATATCTCTTATATATCTCTTATATATCTCTTATATATCTCTTATATATCTCTTATATATCTCTTATATATCTCTTATATATCTCTTATATATCTTTTTTTATATCTCTTATATATCTCTTATATATCTCTTATATATCTTTTTTATATCTCTTATATATCTCTTATATATCTCTTATGTATCTCTTATGTATCTCTTATGTATCTCTTATGTATCTCCTATATCTCTCCTATATCTCTCCTATATCTCTCATATATCTCTTATATATCTCTTATATATCTCTTATATATCTCTTATGTATCTCTTATGTATCTCTTATGTATCTCTTATATATCTCTTATATATCTCTTATATATCTCTTATATATCTCTTATGTATCTCTTATCTCTTATCTCTTATATATCTCTTATATATCTCTTATATATCTCTTATGTATCTCTTATATATCCCTTATATATCTCTTATGTATCTCTTATATATCTCTTATGTATCTCTTATCTCTTATCTCTTATATATCTCTTATATATCTCTTATATATCTCTTATATATCTCTTATGTATCTCTTATCTCTTATATATCTCTTATATATCTCTTATGTATCTCTTATGTATCTCTTATGTATCTCTTATATATCTCTTATATATCTCTTATATATCTCTTATATATCTCTTATATATCTCTTATATATCTCTTATATATCTCTTATATATCTCTTATATATCTTTTTTATATCTCTTATATATCTCTTATGTATCTCTTATGTATCTCTTATATATCTCTTATGTATCTCTTATATATCTCTTATGTATCTCTTATGTATCTCTTATGTATCTCCTATATCTCTCCTATATCTCTCCTATATCTCTCCTATATCTCTCATATATCTCTTATATATCTCCTATATCTCTTATAGATCTCTTATAGATCTCTTATAGATCTCTTATATATCTCTTATATATCTCTTATATATCTCTTATATATCTCTTATATATCTCTTATATATCTCCTATATCTCTTATATATCTCTTATATATCTCTTATATATCACTTATATATCTCTTATGTATCTCTTATCTCTTATCTCTTATATATCTCTTATATATCTCTTATATATCTCTTATGTATCTCTTATGTATCTCTTATATATCTTTTTTGTATCTCTTATGTATCTCTTATATATCTCTTATGTATCTCTTATATATCTCTTATATATCTCTTATATATCTCTTATATATCTCTTATATATCTCTTATATATCTCCTATATCTCTTATATATCTCTTATATATCTCTTATATATCTCTTATATATCTCTTATCTCTTATATATCTCTTATATATCTCTTATGTATCTCTTATGTATCTCTTATGTATCTCTTATATATCTCTTATATATCTCTTATATATCTCTTATATATCTCTTATATATCTCTTATATATCTCTTATATATCTCCTATATCTCTTATATATCTCTTATATATCTCTTATATATCTCTTATGTATCTCTTATCTCTTATATATCTCTTATGTATCTCTTATCTCTTATATATCTCTTATATATCTCTTATATATCTCTTATATATCTCTTATATATCTCTTATATATCTCTTATATATCTCTTATATATCTCTTATGTATCTCTTATCTCTTATATATCTCTTATGTATCTCTTATCTCTTATATATCTCTTATATATCTCTTATATATCTCTTATATATCTCTTATATATCTCTTATATATCTCTTATATATCTCTTATATATCTCTTATGTATCTCTTATCTCTTATATATCTCTTATGTATCTCTTATCTCTTATATATCTCTTATATATCTCTTATGTATCTCTTATCTCTTATATATCTCTTATGTATCTCTTATCTCTTATATATCTCTTATATATCTCTTATATATCTCTTATATATCTCTTATATATCTCTTATATATCTCTTATGTATCTCTTATGTATCTCTTATGTATCTCTTATGTATCTCTTATATATCTCTTATATATCTCTTATATATCTCCTGTATCTCATGTATCTCTTATGTATCTCTTATATATCTCTTATGTATCTCTTATGTATCTCTTATAGATCTCTTATAGATCTCTTATAGATCTCTTATAGATCTCTTATAGATCTCTTATATATCTCTATATCTCTTATATATCTCTTATCTCTTATATATCTCTTATGTATCTCTTATGTATCTCTTATGTATCTCTTATGTATCTCTTATGTATCTCTCATGTATCTCTTATGTATCTCTTATATATCTCTTATGTATCTCTTATGTATCTCTTATGTATCTCTTATATATCTCTTATATATCTCTTATATATCTCTTATCTCTTATATATCTCTTATGTATCTCTTATGTATCTCTTATGTATCTCTTATGTATCTCTTATGTATCTCTTATGTATCTCATGTATCTCTTATGTATCTCTTATGTATCTCTTATGTATCTCTTATAGATCTCTTATAGATCTCTTATAGATCTCTTATAGATCTCTTATAGATCTCTTATAGATCTCTTATAGATCTCTTATATATCTCTATATCTCTTATATATCTCTTATCTCTTATATATCTCTTATGTATCTCTTATGTATCTCTTATGTATCTCTTATGTATCTCTTATGTATCTCTTATG
Source organism: Crinia signifera (assembly GCF_055691185.1). Taxonomy (NCBI): domain Eukaryota; kingdom Metazoa; phylum Chordata; class Amphibia; order Anura; family Myobatrachidae; genus Crinia; species Crinia signifera. The sequence continues at coordinate 32,432,873 of NC_139228.1, read as the reverse complement.
TATCTCTTATGTATCTCCTATATCTCTCCTATATCTCTCCTATATCTCTCCTATATCTCTCCTATATCTCTCATATATCTCTTATATATCTCTTATATATCTCTTATCTCTTATATATCTCTTATATATCTCTTATATATCTCTTATATATCTCTTATATATCTCTGTATCTCTTATGTATCTCTTATGTATCTCTTATGTATCTCTTATGTATCTCTTATGTATCTCTTATGTATCTCTTATGTATCTCTTATGTATCTTTTTTGTATCTCTTATATATCTCTTATATATCTCTTATTTATCTCTTATATATCTCTTATATATCTCTTATGTATCTCTTATGTATCTCTTATGTATCTCTTATGTATCTCTTATGTATCTCTTATGTATCTCTTATGTATCTCTTATGTATCTCTTATATATCTTTTTTATATCTCTTATATATCTCTTATATATCTCTTATATATCTCTTATGTATCTCTTATGTATCTCTTATATATCTCTTATATATCTCTTATATATCTCTTATATATCTCTTATATAGGAGAGATATAGGAGATACATAAGAGATACATAAGAGATACATAAGAGATACATAAGAGATATATCTCTCCTATATCTCTCCTATATCTCTCCTATATCTCTCCTATATCTCTTATATATCTCTTATATATCTCTTATATATCTCTTATCTCTTATATATCTCCTATATCTCTTATATATCTCTTATATATCTCTTATATATCTCTGTATCTCTTATGTATCTCTTATGTATCTCTTATGTATCTCTTATGTATCTCTTATGTATCTTTTTTGTATCTCTTATATATCTCTTATGTATCTCTTATGTATCTCTTATGTATCTCCTATATCTCTCCTATATCTCTCCTATATCTCTCCTATATCTCTCATATATCTCCTATATCTCTTATGTATCTCTTATATATCTCTTATATATCTCTTATATATCTATTATATATCTCTTATGTATCTCTTATGTATCTCTTATGTATCTCTTATGTATCTCTTATATATCTCTTATGTATCTCTTATGTATCTCTTATGTATCTTTTTTATATCTCTTATATATCTCTTATATATCTCTTATATATCTCTTATGTATCTCTTATGTATCTCTTATGTATCTCTTATGTATCTCTTATGTATCTCTTATGTATCTCTTATTTATCTTTTTTATATCTCTTATATATCTCTTATATATCTCTTATGTATCTCTTATGTATCTCTTATGTATCTCTTATGTATCTCTTATGTATCTCTTATATATCTCTTATGTATCTCTTATGTATCTCTTATGTATCTCTTATATATCTCTTATGTATCTCTTATGTATCTCTTATGTATCTCTTATATATCTCTTATATATCTCTTATATATCTCTTATCTCTTATATATCTCTTATGTATCTCTTATGTATCTCTTATGTATCTCTTATGTATCTCTTATGTATCTCTTATATATCTCATGTATCTCTTATGTATCTCTTATATATCTCTTATGTATCTCTTATAGATCTCTTATAGATCTCTTATAGATCTCTTATAGATCTCTTATAGATCTCTTATAGATCTCTTATAGATCTCTTATAGATCTCTTATAGATCTCTATATCTCTTATATATCTCTTATCTCTTATATATCTCTTATGTATCTCTTATGTATCTCTTATGTATCTCTTATGTATCTCTTATGTATCTCCTATATCTCTCCTATATCTCTCCTATATCTCTCCTATATCTCTCCTATATCTCTCATATATCTCTTATATATCTCTTATATATCTCTTATCTCTTATATATCTCTTATATATCTCTTATATATCTCTTATATATCTCTTATATATCTCTGTATCTCTTATGTATCTCTTATGTATCTCTTATGTATCTCTTATGTATCTCTTATGTATCTTTTTTGTATCTCTTATATATCTCTTATATATCTCTTATTTATCTCTTATATATCTCTTATGTATCTCTTATGTATCTCTTATGTATCTCTTATGTATCTCTTATGTATCTCTTATGTATCTCTTATATATCTTTTTTATATCTCTTATATATCTCTTATATATCTCTTATATATCTCTTATATATCTCTTATGTATCTCTTATGTATCTCTTATATATCTCTTATATATCTCTTATATATCTCTTATATATCTCTTATATATCTCTTATGTATCTCTTATCTCTTATATATCTCTTATATATCTCTTATATATCTCTTATATATCTCTTATATATCTCTTATATAGGAGAGATATAGGAGATACATAAGAGATACATAAGAGATACATAAGAGATATATCTCTCCTATATCTCTCCTATATCTCTCCTATATCTCTCCTATATCTCTTATATATCTCTTATATATCTCTTATATATCTCTTATCTCTTATATATCTCATATATCTCTTATATATCTCTTATATATCTCTTATATATCTCTGTATCTCTTATGTATCTCTTATGTATCTCTTATGTATCTCTTATGTATCTCTTATGTATCTTTTTTGTATCTCTTATATATCTCTTATGTATCTCTTATGTATCTCTTATGTATCTCCTATATCTCTCCTATATCTCTCCTATATCTCTCCTATATCTCTCCTATATCTCTCATATATCTCCTATATCTCTTATGTATCTCTTATATATCTCTTATATATCTCTTATATATCTATTATATATCTCTTATGTATCTCTTATGTATCTCTTATGTATCTCTTATGTATCTCTTATATATCTCTTATGTATCTCTTATGTATCTCTTATGTATCTTTTTTATATCTCTTATATATCTCTTATATATCTCTTATATATCTCTTATGTATCTCTTATGTATCTCTTATGTATCTCTTATGTATCTCTTATGTATCTCTTATGTATCTCTTATTTATCTTTTTTATATCTCTTATATATCTCTTATATATCTCTTATGTATCTCTTATGTATCTCTTATGTATCTCTTATGTATCTCTTATGTATCTCTTATGTATCTCTTATGTATCTCTTATATATCTCTTATGTATCTCTTATGTATCTCTTATGTATCTCTTATGTATCTCTTATGTATCTCTTATGTATCTCTTATGTATCTTTTTTATATCTCTTATATATCTCTTATGTATCTCTTATATATCTCTTATATATCTCTTATATATCTCTTATATATCTCTTATATATCTCTTATATATCTCTTATATATCTCTTATATATCTCTTATATATCTCTTATGTATCTCTTATGTATCTCTTATGTATCTCTTATGTATCTCTTATATATCTCTTATATATCTCTTATATATCTCTTATGTATCTCTTATCTCTTATATATCTCTTATATATCTCTTATATATCTCTTATATATCTCTTATGTATCTCTTATGTATCTCTTATATATCTCTTATATATCTCTTATGTATCTCTTATATATCTTTTATATATCTCTTATGTATCTCTTATGTATCTCTTATGTATCTCTTATCTCTTATATATCTCTTATATATCTCTTATATATCTCTTATATATCTCTTATATATCTCTTATATATCTCTTATATATCTCTTATCTCTTATATATCTCTTATATATCTCTTATATATCTCCTATATCTCTTATATATCTCTTATATATCTCTTATATATCTCTTATGTATCTCTTATGTATCTCTTATATATCTCTTATATATCTCTTATATATCTCTTATATATCTCTTATATATCTCTTATATATCTCTTATATATCTCTTATCTCTTATATATCTCTTATATATCTCCTATATCTCTTATATATCTCTTATATATCTCTTATATATCTCTTATGTATCTCTTATATATCTCTTATGTATCTCTTATATATCTCTTATATATCTCCTATATCTCTTATATATCTCTTATATATCTCTTATTTATCTCTTATATATCTCTTATATATCTCTTATGTATCTTTTTTATATCTCTTATATATCTCTTATATATCTCTTATCTCTTATATATCTCTTATATATCTCTTATGTATCTCTTATATATCTCTTATGTATCTCTTATGTATCTCTTATATATCTCTTATATATCTCCTATATCTCTTATATATCTCTTATATATCTCTTATATATCTCTTATATATCTCTTATATATCTCTTATATATCTCTTATCTCATATATATTTCTTATATATCTCTTATATATCTCCTATATCTCTTATATATCTCTTATATATCTCTTATCTCTTATATATCTCTTATATAAGAGATATAGGAGATATATAAGAGATATATAAGAGATATATAAGAGATAAGAGATATATAAGAGATATATAAGAGATATAGAGATATATAAGAGATATATAAGCGATATATAAGAGATATATAAGAGATATATAAGAGATATATAAGAGATATAGGAGATATATAAGAGATATATATCTCTTATATATCTCTTATATATCTCTTATATATCTCTTATATATCTCTATATCTCTTATATATCTCTTATATATCGCTTATATATCTCTTATCGCTTATATATCTCCTATATCTCTTATATATCTCTTATATATCTCTATCTCTTATATATCTTATATATCTCCTATATATCTCCTATATATCTCTTATATATCTCCTATATATCTCTTATGTATCTCTTATATATATCTCTTATATATCTCTTATGTATCTCTTATATATCTCTTATATATCTCTTATATATCTCTTATATATCTCTTATATATCTCTTATATATCTCTTATATATCTCTTATATATCTCTTATATATCTCTTATATATCTCTTATATATCTCTTATCTCCTATATATCTCTTATATATCTCTTATATATCTCTTATATATCTCTTATATATCTCTTATATATCTCTTATCTCCTATATATCTCTTATATATCTCTTATATATCTCTTATATATCTCTTATATATCTCTTATGGCTTATATATCTCTTATGTATCTCTTATATATCTCTTATATATCTCTTATCTCTTATATATCTCTTATATATCTCTTATATATCTCTTATCTCTTATATATCTCTTATATATCTCTTATATATCTCTTATCTCCTATACATCTCTTATATATCTCTTATGTATCTCTTATATATCTCTTATATATCTCTTATATATCTCTTATATATCTCTTATATATCTCTTATATATCTCTTATATATCTATTATATATCTCTTATATCTCTTATATATCTCTTATCTCTTATATATCTCTTATATATCTCTTATATATCTCTTATATATCTCTTATGTATCTCTTATATATCTCTTATATATCTCTTATATATATCTTATGTATCTCTTATATATCTCTTATATATCTCTTATATATCTCTTATATATCTCTTATATATCTCTTATATATCTCTTATATATCTCTTATATATCTCTTATATATCTCTTATATATCTCTTATCTCTTATATATTTCTTATATATCTCTTATATATCTCCTATATCTCTTATATATCTCTTATATATCTCTTATCTCTTATATATCTCTTATATAAGAGATATAGGAGATATATAAGAGATATATAAGAGATATATAAGAGATAAGAGATATATAAGAGATATATAAGAGATATATAAGAGATATATAAGAGATATATAAGAGATATATAAGAGATATATAAGAGATATATAAGAGATATAGGAGATATATAAGAGATATATATCTCTTATATATCTCTTATATATCTCTTATATATCTCTTATATATCTCTTATATATCTCTATATCTCTTATATATCTCTTATATATCGCTTATATATCTCTTATCGCTTATATATCTCCTATATCTCTTATATATCTCTTATATATCTCTATCTCTTATATATCTTATATATCTCCTATATATCTCTTATATATCTCCTATATATCTCTTATGTATCTCTTATAAATATCTCTTATATATCTCTTATGTATCTCTTATATATCTCTTATATATCTCTTATATCTTATATATCTCTTGTATATCTCTTATATATCTCCTATATCTCTTATATATCTCTTATATATCTCTTATATATCTCTATATATCTCTTATGTATCTCGTATATATATCTCTTATATATATCTTATATATCTCTATATCTCTTATATATCTCTTATATATCTCCTATATTACTAATGTATCTCTTATATATCTCTTATATATCTCTTATATATCTCTTATATATCTCTTATATATCTCTTATATATCTCTTATATATCTCTTATATATTTCTTATCTCCTATATATCTCTTATATATCTCTTATATATCTCTTATATATCTCTTATATATCTCTTATATATCTCTTATATATCTCTTATATATCTCTTATCTCCTATATATCTCTTATATATCTCTTATATATCTCTTATATATCTCTTATGGCTTATATATCTCTTATATATCTCTTATCTCTTATATATCTCTTATATATCTCTTATCTCTTATATATCTCTTATATATCTCTTATATATCTCTTATCTCCTATATATCTCTTATATATCTCTTATGTATCTCTTATATATCTCTTATATATCTCTTATATATCTCTTATATATCTCTTATATATCTCTTATCTCTTATATATCTCTTATCTCTTATATATCTCTTATTTATCTCTTATATATCTCTTATTTATCTCTTATATATCTCTTATATATCTCTTATCTCTTATATATCTCTTATATATCTCTTATATATCTCTTATGTATCTCTTATATATCTCTTATATATCTCTTATCTCTTATATATCTCTTAAGTATCTCTTATGTATCTCTTATGTATCTCTTATGTATCTCTTATATATCTCTTATATATCTCTTATATATCTCCTATATCTCTTATATATCTCTTATATATCTCTTATATATCTCTTATATATCTCTTATATATCTCTTATGTATCTCTTATGTATCTCTTATGTATCTCTTATATATCTCTTATATATCTCTTATGTATCTCTTATATATCTCTTATATATCTCCTATATCGCTTATATATCTCTTATATATCTCTTATATATCTCTTATATATCTCTATATCTCTTATATATCTCTTATGTATCTCTTATATATCTTTTTTATATCTCTTATATATCTCTTATGTATCTCTTATGTATCTCTTATGTATCTCTTATGTATCTCTTATATATCTCTTATATATCTCTTATATATCTCTTATATATCTCTTATATATCTCCTATATCTCTTATATATCTCTTATATATCTCTTATATATCTCTTATATATCTCCTATATCTCTTATATATCTCTTATATATCTCTTATTTATCTCTTATATATCTCTTATATATCTCTTATGTATCTTTTTTATATCTCTTATATATCTCTTATATATCTCTTATATATCTCTTATGTATCTCTTATATATCTTTTTTGTATCTCTTATGTATCTCTTATATATCTCTTATGTATCTCTTATATATCTCTTATATATCTCTTATATATCTCCTATATCTCTTATATATCTCTTATATATCTCTTATATATCTCTTATGTATCTCTTATCTCTTATATATCTCTTATATATCTCTTATATATCTCTTATCTCTTATATATCTCTTATATATCTCTTATATATCTCTTATGTATCTCTTATATATCTCTTATGTATCTCTTATATATCTCTTATGTATCTCTTATATATCTCTTATATATCTCCTATATCTCTTATATATCTCTTATATATCTCTTATTTATCTCTTATATATCTCTTATATATCTCTTATGTATCTTTTTTATATCTCTTATATATCTCTTATATATCTCTTATATATCTCTTATATATCTCTTATATATCTCTTATGTATGTCTTATGTATCTCTTATGTATCTCTTATGTATCTCTTATGTATCTCTTATGTATCTCTTATATATCTTTTTTATATCTCTTATATATCTCTTATATATCTCCTATATCTCTTATATATATCTTATATATCTCTTATATATCTCTTATATATCTCTTATATATCTCTTATATATCTCTTATATATCTCTTATATATCTCTTATATATCTCTTATCTCTTATATATCTCCTATATCTCTTATATATCTCTTATATATCTCTTATATATCTCTTATATATCTCTTATATATCTCTTATATATCTCTTATATATCTCTTATATATCTCTTATATATCTCCTATATCTCTTATATATCTCTTATATATCTCTTATATATCTCTTATATATCTCTTATATATCTCCTATATCTCTTATATATCTCTTATATATCTCTTATATATCTCTTATATATCTCTTATATATCTCTTATATATCTCTTATCTCTTATATATTTCTTATATATCTCTTATATATCTCCTATATCTCTTATATATCTCTTATATATCTATTATGTATCTCTTATGTATCTCTTATATATCTCTTATATATCTCTTATATATCTCTTATATATCTCTTATATATCTCTTATATATCTCTTATATATCTCTTATATATCTCTTATATATCTCTTATATATCTCTTATCTCTTATATATTTCTTATATATCTCTTATATATCTCCTATATCTCTTATATATCTCTTATATATCTCTTATATATCTCTTATGTATCTCTTATATATCTCTTATGTATCTCTTATATATCTCTTATATATCTCCTATATCTCTTATATATCTCTTATATATCTCTTATTTATCTCTTATATATCTCTTATATATCTCTTATGTATCTTTTTTATATCTCTTATATATCTCTTATATATCTCTTATATATCTCTTATATATCTCTTATATATCTCTTATCTCTTATATATCTCTTATGTATCTCTTATGTATCTCTTATGTATCTCTTATGTATCTCTTATATATCTCTTATATATCTCTTATATATCTCCTATATCGCTTATATATCTCTTATATATCTCTTATATATCTCTTATATATCTCTTATATATCTCCTATATCTCTTATATATCTCTTATATATCTCTTATGTATCTCTTATGTATCTCTTATGTATCTCTTATGTATCTCTTATGTATCTCTTATATATCTCTTATGTATCTCTTATATATCTCTTATATATCTCCTATATCGCTTATATATCTCTTATATATCTCTTATATATCTCTATATCTCTTATATATCTCTTATATATCTCTTATCTCTTATATATCTCTTATATATCTCTTATATATCTCTTATCTCCTATATATCTCTTATATATCTCTTATGTATCTCTTATATATCTCTTATATATCTCTTATATATCTCTTATATATCTCTTATATATCTCTTATCTCTTATATATCTCTTATTTATCTCTTATATATCTCTTATTTATCTCTTATATATCTCTTATATATCTCTTATCTCTTATATATCTCTTATATATCTCTTATATATCTCTTATATATCTCTTATGTATCTCTTATATATCTCTTATATATCTCTTATCTCTTATATATCTCTTATGTATCTCTTATGTATCTCTTATGTATCTCTTATGTATCTCTTATATATCTCTTATATATCTCTTATATATCTCCTATATCTCTTATATATCTCTTATATATCTCTTATATATCTCTTATATATCTCTTATGTATCTCTTATGTATCTCTTATGTATCTCTTATGTATCTCTTATATATCTCTTATGTATCTCTTATGTATCTCTTATATATCTCTTATATATCTCCTATATCGCTTATATATCTCTTATATATCTCTTATATATCTCTTATATATCTCTTATATATCTCTATATCTCTTATATATCTCTTATGTATCTCTTATATATCTTTTTTATATCTCTTATATATCTCTTATGTATCTCTTATGTATCTCTTATGTATCTCTTATGTATCTCTTATATATCTCTTATATATCTCTTATATATCTCTTATATATCTCTTATATATCTCTTATATATCTCCTATATCTCTTATATATCTCTTATATATCTCTTATATATCTCCTATATCTCTTATATATCTCTTATATATCTCTTATTTATCTCTTATATATCTCTTATATATCTCTTATGTATCTTTTTTATATCTCTTATATATCTCTTATATATCTCTTATATATCTCTTATGTATCTCTTATATATCTTTTTTGTATCTCTTATGTATCTCTTATATATCTCTTATGTATCTCTTATATATCTCTTATATATCTCTTATATATCTCCTATATCTCTTATATATCTCTTATATATCTCTTATATATCTCTTATGTATCTCTTATCTCTTATATATCTCTTATATATCTCTTATATATCTCTTATCTCTTATATATCTCTTATATATCTCTTATATATCTCTTATGTATCTCTTATATATCTCTTATGTATCTCTTATATATCTCTTATGTATCTCTTATATATCTCTTATATATCTCCTATATCTCTTATATATCTCTTATATATCTCTTATATATCTCTTATGTATCTTTTTTATATCTCTTATATATCTCTTATATATCTCTTATATATCTCTTATGTATCTCTTATGTATCTCTTATGTATCTCTTATGTATCTCTTATGTATCTCTTATGTATCTCTTATATATCTTTTTTATATCTCTTATATATCTCATATATATCTCCTATATCTCTTATATATCTCTTATATATCTCTTATATATCTCTTATATATCTCTTATATATCTCTTATATATCTCTTATATATCTCTTATATATCTCTTATATATCTCTTATCTCTTATATATCTCTTATATATCTCCTATATCTCTTATATATCTCTTATATATCTCTTATATATCTCTTATATATCTCTTATATATCTCTTATATATCTCTTATATATCTCTTATATATCTCTTATATCTTATATATCTCTTATATATCTCTTATATATCTCCTATATCTCTTATATATCTCTTATATATCTCTTATATATCTCTTATATATCTCTTATATATCTCCTATATCTCTTATATATCTCTTATATATCTCTTATATATCTCTTATATATCTCTTATATATCTCTTATATATCTCTTATCTCTTATATATTTCTTATATATCTCTTATATATCTCCTATATCTCTTATATATCTCTTATATATCTCTTATGTATCTCTTATGTATCTCTTATAAATCTCTTATATATCTCTTATATATCTCTTATATATCTCTTATATATCTCTTATATATCTCTTATATATCTCTTATATATCTCTTATCTCTTATATATTTCTTATATATCTCTTATATATCTCCTATATCTCTTATATATCTCTTATATATCTCTTATATATCTCTTATGTATCTCTTATATATCTCTTATGTATCTCTTATATATCTCTTATATATCTCCTATATCTCTTATATATCTCTTATATATCTCTTATTTATCTCTTATATATCTCTTATGTATCTTTTTTATATCTCTTATATATCTCTTATATATCTCTTATATATCTCTTATATATCTCTTATATATCTCTTATGTATCTCTTATGTATCTCTTATATATCTCTTATATATCTCCTATATCTCTTATATATCTCTTATATATCTCTTATATATCTCTTATATATCTCTTATCTCTTATATATCTCTTATATATCTCCTATATCTCTTATATATCTCTTATATATCTCTTATATATCTCTTATATATCTCTTATATATCTCTTATATATCTCTTATATATCTCTTATCTCTTATATATCTCCTATATCTCTTATATATCTCTTATATATCTCTTATCTCTTATATATCTCTTATATAAGAGATATAGGAGATATATAAGAGATATATAAGAGATAAGAGATATATAAGAGATATATAAGAGATATAGAGATATATAAGAGATATATAAGCGATATATAAGAGATATATAAGAGATATATAAGAGATATATAAGAGATATAGGAGATATATAAGAGATATATATCTCTTATATATCTCTTATATATCTCTTATATATCTCTTATATATCTCTATATCTCTTATATATCTCTTATATATCGCTTATATATCTCTTATCGCTTATATATCTCCTATATCTCTTATATATCTCTTATATATCTCTATCTCTTATATATCTTATATATCTCCTATATATCTCCTATATATATCTTATATATCTCCTATATATCTCTTATGTATCTCTTATATATATCTCTTATATATCTCTTATGTATCTCTTATATATCTCTTATATATCTCCTATATATCTCTTATGTATCTCTTATATATATATATCTCTTATATATCTCTTATGTATCTCTTATATATCTCTTATCGCTTATATATCTCCTATATCTCTTATATATCTCTTATATATCTCTATCTCTTATATATCTTATATATCTCCTATATATCTCCTATATATCTCTTATATATCTCTTATATATCTCTTATGTATCTCTTATATATCTCTTATATATCTCCTATATATCTCTTATGTATCTCTTATATATATCTCTTATATATCTCTTATGTATCTCTTATATATATCTCTTATATATATCTTATATATCTCCTATATCTCTTATATATCTCTTATATATCTCTTATATATCTCTTATATATCTCCTATATTTCTAATGTATCTCTTATATATCTCTTATATATCTCTTATATATCTCTTATATATCTCTTATATATCTCTTATATATCTCTATATCTCTTATATATCGCTTATATATCTCTTATATATCTCCTATATATCTCCTATATATCTCTTATGTATCTCTTATATATATCTCTTATATATCTCTTATGTATCTCTTATATATATCTCTTATATATATATCTTATATATCTCCTATATCTCTTATATATCTCTTATATATCTCTTATATATCTCCTATATTTCTAATGTATCTCTTATATATCTCTTATATATCTCTTATATATCGCTTATATATCTCTTATATATCTCCTATATATCTCTTATGTATCTCTTATATATATCTCTTATATATCTCTTATGTATCTCTTATATATATCTCTTATATATATCTTATATATCTCCTATATCTCTTATATATCTCTTATATATCTCTTATATATCTCCTATATTTCTAATGTATCTCTTATATATCTCTTATATATCTCTTATATATCTCTTATATATCTCTTATATATCTCTTATATATCTCTTATATATCTCTTATATATCTCCTATATCTCTTATATATCTCTTATATATCTCTTATATATCTCTTATATATCTCTTATATATCTCTTATATATCTCTTATCTCTTATATATTTCTTATATATCTCTTATATATCTCCTATATCTCTTATATATCTCTTATATATCTCTTATGTATCTCTTATGTATCTCTTATAAATCTCTTATATATCTCTTATATATCTCTTATATATCTCTTATATATCTCTTATATATCTCTTATATATCTCTTATCTCTTATATATTTCTTATATATCTCTTATATATCTCCTATATCTCTTATATATCTCTTATATATCTCTTATATATCTCTTATGTATCTCTTATATATCTCTTATGTATCTCTTATATATCTCTTATATATCTCCTATATCTCTTATATATCTCTTATATATCTCTTATTTATCTCTTATATATCTCTTATGTATCTTTTTTATATCTCTTATATATCTCTTATATATCTCTTATATATCTCTTATATATCTCTTATATATCTCTTATGTATCTCTTATGTATCTCTTATATATCTCTTATATATCTCCTATATCTCTTATATATCTCTTATATATCTCTTATATATCTCTTATATATCTCTTATCTCTTATATATCTCTTATATATCTCCTATATCTCTTATATATCTCTTATATATCTCTTATATATCTCTTATATATCTCTTATATATCTCTTATATATCTCTTATATATCTCTTATCTCTTATATATCTCCTATATCTCTTATATATCTCTTATATATCTCTTATCTCTTATATATCTCTTATATAAGAGATATAGGAGATATATAAGAGATATATAAGAGATAAGAGATATATAAGAGATATATAAGAGATATAGAGATATATAAGAGATATATAAGCGATATATAAGAGATATATAAGAGATATATAAGAGATATATAAGAGATATAGGAGATATATAAGAGATATATATCTCTTATATATCTCTTATATATCTCTTATATATCTCTTATATATCTCTATATCTCTTATATATCTCTTATATATCGCTTATATATCTCTTATCGCTTATATATCTCCTATATCTCTTATATATCTCTTATATATCTCTATCTCTTATATATCTTATATATCTCCTATATATCTCCTATATATCTCTTATATATCTCCTATATATCTCTTATGTATCTCTTATATATATCTCTTATATATCTCTTATGTATCTCTTATATATCTCTTATATATCTCCTATATATCTCTTATGTATCTCTTATATATATATCTCTTATATATCTCTTATGTATCTCTTATATATCTCTTATCGCTTATATATCTCCTATATCTCTTATATATCTCTTATATATCTCTATCTCTTATATATCTTATATATCTCCTATATATCTCCTATATATCTCTTATATATCTCTTATATATCTCTTATGTATCTCTTATATATCTCTTATATATCTCCTATATATCTCTTATGTATCTCTTATATATATCTCTTATATATCTCTTATGTATCTCTTATATATATCTCTTATATATATCTTATATATCTCCTATATCTCTTATATATCTCTTATATATCTCTTATATATCTCCTATATTTCTAATGTATCTCTTATATATCTCTTATATATCTCTTATATATCTCTTATATATCTCTTATATATCTCTTATATATCTCTATATCTCTTATATATCGCTTATATATCTCTTATATATCTCCTATATATCTCTTATGTATCTCTTATATATATCTCTTATATATCTCTTATGTATCTCTTATATATATCTCTTATATATATATCTTATATATCTCCTATATCTCTTATATATCTCTTATATATCTCTTATATATCTCCTATATTTCTAATGTATCTCTTATATATCTCTTATATATCTCTTATATATCGCTTATATATCTCTTATATATCTCCTATATATCTCTTATGTATCTCTTATATATATCTCTTATATATCTCTTATGTATCTCTTATATATATCTCTTATATATATCTTATATATCTCCTATATCTCTTATATATCTCTTATATATCTCTTATGTATCTCTTATCTCTTATATATCTCTTATGTATCTCTTATCTCTTATATATCTCTTATATATCTCTTATATATCTCTTATATATCTCTTATATATCTCTTATATATCTCTATATCTCTTATATATCGCTTATATATCTCTTATCGCTTATATATCTCCTATATCTCTTATATATCTCTTATATATCTCTATCTCTTATATATCTTATATATCTCCTATATATCTCCTATATATCTCTTATATATCTCCTATATATCTCTTATGTATCTCTTATATATATCTCTTATATATCTCTTATGTATCTCTTATATATCTCTTATATATCTCTTATATCTTATATATCTCTTGTATATCTCTTATATATCTCCTATATCTCTTATATATCTCTTATATATCTCCTATATTTCTAATGTATCTCTTATATATCTCTTATATATCTCTTATCTCTTATATATCTCTTATATATCTCTTATATATCTCTTATATATCTCTTATGTATCTCTTATATATCTCTTATATATCTCTTATATATCTCCTATATATCTCTTATGTATCTCTTATGTATCTCTTATATATCTCTTATATATCTCTTATATATCTCTTATATATCTCTTATATATCTCTTATATATCTCTTATATATCTCTTATATATCTCTTATATATCTCTTATATATCTCTTATATATCTCTTATTTATCTCTTATTTATCTCTTATATATCTCTTATATATCTCTTATCTCTTATATATCTCTTATGTATCTCTTATGTATCTCTTATGTATCTCTTATGTATCTCTTATATATCTATTATATATCTCTTATATATCTCCTATATCTCTTATATATCTCTTATATATCTCTTATATATCTCTTATATATCTCTTATATATCTCTTATATATCTCTTATGTATCTCTTATGTATCTCTTATGTATCTCTTATATATCTCTTATATATCTCTTATATATCTCTTATGTATCTCTTATATATCTCTTATATATCTCCTATATCTCTTATATATCTCTTATATATCTCTTATATATCTCTTATATATCTCTATATCTCTTATATATCTCTTATGTATCTCTTATATATCTTTTTTATATCTCTTATATATCTCTTATATATCTCTTATGTATCTCTTATGTATCTCTTATATATCTCTTATATATCTCTTATATATCTCTTATATATCTCTAATATATCTCTTATATATCTCTTATATATCTCTTATATATCTTTTTTATATCTCTTATATATCTCTTATATATCTCTTATATATCTTTTTTATATCTCTTATATATCTCTTATATATCTCTTATGTATCTCTTATGTATCTCTTATGTATCTCTTATGTATCTCTTATATATCTCTTATATATCTCTTATGTATCTCTTATGTATCTCTTATGTATCTCTTATGTATCTCCTATATCTCTCCTATATCTCTCCTATATCTCTCATATATCTCTTATATATCTCCTATATCTCTTATATCTCTTATATATCTCTTATATATCTCTTATATATCTCTTATCTCTTATAGATCTCTTATAGATCTCTTATAGATCTCTTATAGATCTCTTATAGATCTCTTATAGATCTCTTATATATCTCTTATATATCTCTTATATATCTCTTATATATCTCTTATATCTCTTATATATCTCTTATATATCTCTTATTTATCTCTTATATATCTCTTATATATCTCTTATGTATCTTTTTTATATCTCTTATATATCTCTTATATATCTCTTATATATCTCTTATATATCTTTTTTGTATCTCTTATGTATCTCTTATGTATCTCTTATATATCTCTTATATATCTCCTATATCTCTCCTATATCTCTCATATATCTCTTATGTATCTCTTATGTATCTCTTATGTATCTCTTATGTATCTCTTATATATCTCTTATATATCTCTTATATATCTCTTATATATCTCTTATATATCTCTTATATATCTCTTATATATATATATATCTCTTATGTATCTCTTATGTATCTCTTATGTATCTCTTATGTATCTCTTATATATCTCTTATATATCTCTTATATATCTCTTATATATCTCTTATATATCTCTTATATATCTCTTATATATCTCTTATATATCTTTTTTATATCTCTTATATATCTCTTATGTATCTCTTATGTATCTCTTATATATCTCTTATATATCTCTTATGTATCTCTTATGTATCTCTTATGTATCTCCTATATCTCTCCTATATCTCTCCTATATCTCTCCTATATCTCTCATATATCTCTTATATATCTCTTATATATCTCCTATATCTCTTATAGATCTCTTATAGATCTCTTATATATCTCTTATATATCTCTTATATATCTCTTATATATCTCTTATATATCTCTTATATATCTCTTATATATCTCTTATATATCTCTTATATATCTCCTATATCTCTTATATATCTCTTATATATCTCTTATATATCTTTTTTATATCTCTTATATATCTCTTATATATCTCTTATATATCTCTTATGTATCTCTTATGTATCTCTTATATATCTTTTTTGTATCTCTTATGTATCTTTTTTGTATCTCTTATGTATCTCTTATATATCTCTTATGTATCTCTTATATATCTCTTATATATCTCTTATATATCTCTTATATATCTCTTATATATCTCTTATCTCTTATATATCTCTTATATATCTCTTATATATCTCTTATGTATCTCTTATGTATCTCTTATGTATCTCTTATGTATCTCTTATATATCTCTTATATATCTCTTATATATCTCTTATATATCTCTTATATATCTCTTATATATCTCTTATATATCTCTTATATATCTCTTATATATCTCCTATATCTCTTATATATCTCTTATATATCTCTTATATATCTCTTATGTATCTCTTATCTCTTATATATCTCTTATGTATCTCTTATCTCTTATATATCTCTTATATATCTCTTATATATCTCTTATATATCTCTTATATATCTCTTATATATCTCTTATATATCTCTTATATATCTCTTATGTATCTCTTATCTCTTATATATCTCTTATGTATCTCTTATCTCTTATATATCTCTTATATATCTCTTATATATCTCTTATATATCTCTTATATATCTCTTATATATCTCTTATGTATCTCTTATGTATCTCTTATATATCTCTTATGTATCTCTTATGTATCTCTTATGTATCTCTTATATATCTTTTTTATATCTCTTATATATCTCTTATATATCTCTTATGTATCTCTTATGTATCTCTTATGTATCTCTTATGTATCTCTTATGTATCTCTTATGTATCTCTTATATATCTCTTATGTATCTCTTATGTATCTCTTATCTCTTATATATCTCTTATGTATCTCTTATCTCTTATATATCTCTTATATATCTCTTATATATCTCTTATATATCTCTTATATATCTCTTATGTATCTCTTATGTATCTCTTATGTATCTCTTATGTATCTCTTATGTATCTCTTATATATCTCTTATATATCTCTTATGTATCTCTTATGTATCTCTTATGTATTGTGAAGGATGGGCATTGGCGATAAAAGTGAATTGTGACATCCTCTACTCCACAGTAATTAATGTACATTTTAGCCCTATTGTTCCCTATGTATGTCTGTATTTCCCAGGACTTTATTCATGTAAGCATTATACCATTGAGACCATTTGCCCGTGGTTACGTCACTGCCTCCAGGTAATGTTCTTAGTAAACTGTGATGGTATCATGAATAAGGGATTTGTGACTATGAAGTTAATTATGGCAGTCTTCCCAAATGCGTATTACTTAAATATTGTAACTGTATATGTGGAGACAAATGGTCCGGCTAGAAGAGACCAAATGCTTAGATTAGAATCTGTTCAGTTTGTGTATAGTTTTTGGTTCAGGGATCAAAGGACCTCTTTATAGGCTGTTTAGTAACAGAGACAACAGGTAGTGGCAGAGACATACACTTCCCCCCCAAATAACAAGAAGCTAAAGGATGGATAACACCAGGGTCACTCTCCAGAGAAGAGATCTGTTTACATGAAGGTGTGAAATCCCTCACATACACAAGCTTCAAAGCCAGATGAAGGGAGTGAGTTAATCAGCCCCTGGACAGGTAATAGGAGACCCTGTTACATTCATACAACTGCACCCAGCATAGGAAGGGTTAAGAATTCCTGAGGGAGGGGGAGAGGGGTGCCTTTGGGATGTAAGTTGGTGTTTGCAGGAAGAGAGGAGAGAGATGTGAATGAGAGCTGAAGGAGAAGAGAGGAGGAAGGAGGTTAGTCGCAGTCTTCAGGTTCAGAGGTATGCTCTACCTGTGTCTTGTGGAACGCCTCATCCTCGCTTCTGTGGAGTTGCCAGTGTTTTGTGGACTTATTGCCAGTGTTTTGTGGACTTATACAGTTTTCTGCTATCACAGCTGTGTGGATAAGTGATAGTTTGCCCTGTGGAACTAATCTGGGACTGTGACTATACAAGGACTGTCTGTTTGGGCCTGCTACCTGAATATCTTTCTACTCTGCAATTTACCTTTGCCACTGTTTATTGTCTATTTGTGCGTGCTGTGGAAAATAAACCGCTCTTCTGGTTTCATCTGCTCGGTGTCTGAGTGATTGAAGAATCCCGTATCTTCACATTTGGCGGCAGCAGCGGGATCACTCAGACACCAACCTTCGAGCAACGAGTCATAAACACCTCAGGGAATGGATCCAGCACCACTATGCTACAGATACAGCAAAAAGGATCAACTGCAGGATCTGTGCCGTACGAGGCAGATTGAGTTTGAGGCATTGGACACCAGAGCAGCATTAATGGCAAAGCTGGCACAATGGGACCAAGAACACCCTGGACAGGAGGACGATGAGGACCCCGTCCTAGAGCGGAACGAGGTGCAGGGGGCCAACAGGACAAATGCTTCAGGGGCTGCGCTGCCTGTTGGAAATGCAGATCAGTTGCAGGACTTGCTGGCAGCTCTGGGACAAGGAGCCTCAGTTTTGGGAGCTGCATTGGGGTTGCAGTCCTCTATACCCACTACGGCAGCATCAGTAAGCCAGGTGGCCAGGCTGAGATATAATGACATCCCACCTTTTGATGATGCCGGTTCGGATATTGATACCCATTTGCAGATGTTTGAATCTGTTATGACTTTGCATGGAATTGAGGCAGCAGAGTGGCCTCGATTTCTGTTCCCCAGTCTGAGAGGAAGGGCTCTGGAAGCATTCCATGCCCTGAGCCCAGAGCAGGTGCTGGTATATGAGGAGGTACGGAGTGTCCTGCTTGCTAGATATGCGGTGACTGCTGAATCATACCGTGTGAAGTTTCGCACCATAACCCGAAAAGGCGATTCTTCATTTACAGAGTTTAATAACCTGTTGCGGAGGAACTGTGATAAGTGGCTGTCCGTGAAGCAGGCCCTTACTGTAAAAGATATTAAAAATGCTTTTATCTTGGAGCAGCTGCTGAACAAGATGCCTCTTGAGATCAGAGAGTGGGTAGCAGATCGGACCCCTACCACCCCCGAGAAAGCGGCACAACTAGCGGACGAGTTCACAGCTAACAGGCCTCGGTGGAGAGGGGCCAACATAGAGGAAAAGACCAATCTCCGACGGGCCCAGCCAGATCGGGATCTACCGGCGCCCCCCCAACGCCCAGCTCCACAGCCCCCCAACCCCCGGCCTTGGGGACCCGAGCTACCAGGAGCCCGTCGCTGCTACAACTGTGACAAGGTGGGTCATGTCCGCCGAGATTGCCCCCGGGGAAGAGGACCATTTCCAGGTGCCCGACATGCCTTGCCTCGAGTAGCTGTGTGCCAGGGACCATCATTTGGGGGAGGGGGAGGGGAGTACTGTCCTGATGCGCCAGAGGCGGAGGAAGTAGTATACCAGGTGGAGGTGGTAGCAGCTATTGGAAAAGCCACCCCGGATAACATGAAGCCACATCTACAGCCTGTAAAAGTTAATGGGAAGGAACTGCAGGGGTTAAGAGATTCGGGTGCCTCCATCACCCTTATCCGCCCAGAATTAATCCCCCCCTGCCAACTACTGAAGCAACGGAAAATTAAGATCTCCATGGCAGGGGGGCAGATCACTGTCATTCCCATGGCCCGGGTACACTTGGATTGGGGTCAGGACTCTGGGGAAGTGAACGTGGGACTTCTGGAAGGGCTCCCCACCCATGTTATTCTAGGAAATGATTTGGGTGGTGGATTGGCCAGTTGTTTCGTGGGAGCTATCACCAGGAGCCAGTCACAGGCTGGAGAGATAGCACCTGAGGGCCCTCTCCCGCCAGCACCAGGAATTACTGCTACAGCCCCTGAGCCACCGCCGGTGAGTAACATGGTACCAGACTTGCTTGACTGTGACGTGAATCTGGGGGAGGTAGATAGAGTGGAATTTAGGGAAGCCCAACAAACAGATCCGTCCCTAGCTAGCCTCCGCAGGGCAGCAGGACGGAGTGATTGGGGAACTCAGGAGGATCGCATTCAGTGGGAGGAGGGGAGACTGTACAGGGTGCCAGCAAAAGCAGACCCATTAGAGCCCGAAGTCCCTAGGAAACAGTTAATTGTTCCCCAGCAGTACCGTGCGCGATTGCTAGCACTTGCCCATGACATCCCCTCAGCAGGCCATTTAGGGATTCGTAAAACCCGGGCCCGACTGCTGCGGCACTTCTTCTGGCCAGGGATAAACCAGGAGGTAAGACAGTATAGAGAGTCATGTGGGGTCTGTCAACGCCTCGGGGGACCCCCACGTCGTGTCCCCCTACAACCCATGCCTGTGATCAGTGAGCCATTCAAGAGAGTGGCCATGGACATTGTTGGGCCTTTTAAGAAACCGAGCAGAACAGGAAAGAAATACATACTGACTGTGGTTGACTATGCGACTAGGTACCCAGAGGCGGTGGCGCTGGCATCCATAGATGCTGAGCATATTGCCCAGGCTCTCATGGATATCTTTAGTCGTGTGGGATTTCCCGAAGAAGTGGTCACCGACCAAGGTGCGCAATTTCAAGGGGACTTACTGCAGACCATATGGGCCAAATTTGGGGTCCATCCCTTTCGCACCACTGCCTATCACCCCCAAACAAACGGATTGTGTGAGCGATTTAATGCGACCCTTAAGCAGTTGCTACGGGCATATGCTGAATCAGAGGGGGGAGACTGGGAGAAATCCTTGCAACAGCTGCTATTCGCATACCGCGAAGTAAGGCAAGATTCTACCGGGTTCTCCCCTTTTGAGTTACTATATGCCAGAAGGGTCCAGGGTCCTCTCGACTTAGTCAGGGAAAGCTGGGAAGGATCATTCCAGGAACCGGAGGTTCCGGTCTTAGAATATGTGGCCCAAATGAGGGAGAGACTGCAAAGGCTAATGCAGCTTGCGCATGACCATATGCTGGAGGCACAGGGAAGGCAGTGCCACTATTACAACCAGCATGCACGTGAACGGGAGTTGGAAGTGGGTCAGAAAGTGATGGTACTGGTACCTGTACGAAAGCACAAGTTACAGGCGACCTGGGCAGGGCCATATACTGTAGTGGACCGACAGGGGCAGGTAGATTATATCATTGCCCTAGATCAAACCGGGAAGCGGGTGGGCACCTACCACATAAATAGATTAAAAAAATATGTCACCAGGGAAATAGGGGCTGTGGCAATCTGCTGCCCACCAATGGATGACCCAGAGACTGACCCTATCCCTGACATTCTGGCAGCAACCAAGAAGGATGTGGGGGTGGAGGCCGTGCCCATAGGCACACAGTTAACTGAAACCCAGACCCGACAAATGAGGGAGGTTTTGGAGCTAGTGGGGCCTCAGTTCACTAGCAGGCCGGGACGCACTCATGTAGCAGCCCATCATGTCGACACCGGAGCAACTCGGCCCATTAGGCAACCAGCATATCGGCTGAATCCCGAGGTGCTCAATATGATGAAAAAAGAGGTAGACGAAATGCTGGCGCTTGGGGTCATTGTGCCATCAAATAGTCCCTGGGCCTCCAGCGTGGTCTTAGTGCCCAAAAAGGATGGGAGTACACGCTTCTGCGTGGACTATAGGAAGCTGAATGAGGTGACAGTGACAGACGCATACCCCATGCCCCGGGTAGATGAGCTGTTAGACAGGTTGGGGATGGCTCGCTATGTGTCCACCCTGGACCTTAGCAAGGGGTACTGGCAGATACCCCTTACCAGAGAGGCACAGGAGAGGTCAGCGTTCAATACCCCATTTGGGCTTTTTGAATTTACTGACATGCCCTTCGGGATGAAGAATGCCCCTGCCACCTTCCAGCGTACAGTAGATCGCATACTGACAGGGTGTCAGGAGTTTGCCCAGGCCTACCTGGATGATATAGCAATTTTTAGTGAGACCTGGGAGGATCATCTGCAGCATGTAGCCCAGGTTTTAGCAGAGATTAGCCAGGCAGGGTTGACAATCAGACCGGATAAGTGTCAGATGGGGATGGCAGAGGTGCTGTACCTTGGCCACAGGGTTGGGGGAGGCCGTATTCGTCCAGAACCAGCAAAAATTGAGGCCATTCTGAAGTGGCCTCACCCCACTAACCAAAAACAGGTACGTGCCTTCCTGGGCACAGCGGGGTACTATCGTAAATTTGTTCCTCAGTACAGCACCATTGCCAAACCACTGACTGACCTAACGACCAAGAAGTACACCCGAAACATTGACTGGACCCCTGACTGCGAGCAGGCTTTCTCCCAGCTTAAGGACATCTTGTCCCGGTCCCCAGTGTTAGCCGCCCCTGACTTCCGCCGGCGGTTCATTGTGCAAACAGATGCTTCAGCTTGTGGAATAGGTGCTGTGCTAAGTCAAATAGGGGAGGATGGGTGTGAGCACCCAGTTGCCTTTATTTCCCGAAAACTAGTTGCCCGCGAGATAGCCTACGCCACCATTGAAAAGGAGTGCCTAGCCATCGTCTGGGCACTAAAGAAGTTGCAG
The DNA here is from genome assembly GCF_055691185.1 of Crinia signifera. Taxonomy (NCBI): domain Eukaryota; kingdom Metazoa; phylum Chordata; class Amphibia; order Anura; family Myobatrachidae; genus Crinia; species Crinia signifera. The sequence continues at coordinate 32,408,679 of NC_139228.1, read as the reverse complement.
CCCTATGTGTATGGGCGTGAGTTTTCAGTGGTAACAGATCATAACCCCCTTAGTTTTCTACAACGTACAGCCGGAGACAATGGACGGTTACTGAGGTGGAGCTTAGCCCTACAACTGTACAACTTCTCTATTTCTCACAAAAAGGGTAAAGATCATGGAAACGCGGATGGCCTATCCCGTCAGCAGGAACCAGACCCAGTGCCACCTAACACCAGGAGACCAGCCCTTGCCATTACCCAGGACACCAGGAACATGGACTAAAATGTGGGGGAGGAAATGTGAAGGATGGGCATTGGCGATAAAAGTGAATTGTGACATCCTCTACTCCACAGTAATTAATGTACATTTTAGCCCTATTGTTCCCTATGTATGTCTGTATTTCCCAGGACTTTATTCATGTAAGCATTATACCATTGAGACCATTTGCCCGTGGTTACGTCACTGCCTCCAGGTAATGTTCTTAGTAAACTGTGATGGTATCATGAATAAGGGATTTGTGACTATGAAGTTAATTATGGCAGTCTTCCCAAATGCGTATTACTTAAATATTGTAACTGTATATGTGGAGACAAATGGTCCGGCTAGAAGAGACCAAATGCTTAGATTAGAATCTGTTCAGTTTGTGTATAGTTTTTGGTTCAGGGATCAAAGGACCTCTTTATAGGCTGTTTAGTAACAGAGACAACAGGTAGTGGCAGAGACATACACTTCCCCCCCAAATAACAAGAAGCTAAAGGATGGATAACACCAGGGTCACTCTCCAGAGAAGAGATCTGTTTACATGAAGGTGTGAAATCCCTCACATACACAAGCTTCAAAGCCAGATGAAGGGAGTGAGTTAATCAGCCCCTGGACAGGTAATAGGAGACCCTGTTACATTCATACAACTGCACCCAGCATAGGAAGGGTTAAGAATTCCTGAGGGAGGGGGAGAGGGGTGCCTTTGGGATGTAAGTTGGTGTTTGCAGGAAGAGAGGAGAGAGATGTGAATGAGAGCTGAAGGAGAAGAGAGGAGGAAGGAGGTTAGTCGCAGTCTTCAGGTTCAGAGGTATGCTCTACCTGTGTCTTGTGGAACGCCTCATCCTCGCTTCTGTGGAGTTGCCAGTGTTTTGTGGACTTATACAGTTTTCTGCTATCACAGCTGTGTGGATAAGTGATAGTTTGCCCTGTGGAACTAATCTGGGACTGTGACTATACAAGGACTGTCTGTTTGGGCCTGCTACCTGAATATCTTTCTACTCTGCAATTTACCTTTGCCACTGTTTATTGTCTATTTGTGCGTGCTGTGGAAAATAAACCGCTCTTCTGGTTTCATCTGCTCGGTGTCTGAGTGATTGAAGAATCCCGTATCTTCACATTTGGCGGCAGCAGCGGGATCACTCAGACACCAACCTTCGAGCAACGAGTCATAAACACCTCAGGGAATGGATCCAGCACCACTATGCTACAGATACAGCAAAAAGGATCAACTGCAGGATCTGTGCCGTACGAGGCAGATTGAGTTTGAGGCATTGGACACCAGAGCAGCATTAATGGCAAAGCTGGCACAATGGGACCAAGAACACCCTGGACAGGAGGACGATGAGGACCCCGTCCTAGAGCGGAACGAGGTGCAGGGGGCCAACAGGACAAATGCTTCAGGGGCTGCGCTGCCTGTTGGAAATGCAGATCAGTTGCAGGACTTGCTGGCAGCTCTGGGACAAGGAGCCTCAGTTTTGGGAGCTGCATTGGGGTTGCAGTCCTCTATACCCACTACGGCAGCATCAGTAAGCCAGGTGGCCAGGCTGAGATATAATGACATCCCACCTTTTGATGATGCCGGTTCGGATATTGATACCCATTTGCAGATGTTTGAATCTGTTATGACTTTGCATGGAATTGAGGCAGCAGAGTGGCCTCGATTTCTGTTCCCCAGTCTGAGAGGAAGGGCTCTGGAAGCATTCCATGCCCTGAGCCCAGAGCAGGTGCTGGTATATGAGGAGGTACGGAGTGTCCTGCTTGCTAGATATGCGGTGACTGCTGAATCATACCGTGTGAAGTTTCGCACCATAACCCGAAAAGGCGATTCTTCATTTACAGAGTTTAATAACCTGTTGCGGAGGAACTGTGATAAGTGGCTGTCCGTGAAGCAGGCCCTTACTGTAAAAGATATTAAAAATGCTTTTATCTTGGAGCAGCTGCTGAACAAGATGCCTCTTGAGATCAGAGAGTGGGTAGCAGATCGGACCCCTACCACCCCCGAGAAAGCGGCACAACTAGCGGACGAGTTCACAGCTAACAGGCCTCGGTGGAGAGGGGCCAACATAGAGGAAAAGACCAATCTCCGACGGGCCCAGCCAGATCGGGATCTACCGGCGCCCCCCCAACGCCCAGCTCCACAGCCCCCCAACCCCCGGCCTTGGGGACCCGAGCTACCAGGAGCCCGTCGCTGCTACAACTGTGACAAGGTGGGTCATGTCCGCCGAGATTGCCCCCGGGGAAGAGGACCATTTCCAGGTGCCCGACATGCCTTGCCTCGAGTAGCTGTGTGCCAGGGACCATCATTTGGGGGAGGGGGAGGGGAGTACTGTCCTGATGCGCCAGAGGCGGAGGAAGTAGTATACCAGGTGGAGGTGGTAGCAGCTATTGGAAAAGCCACCCCGGATAACATGAAGCCACATCTACAGCCTGTAAAAGTTAATGGGAAGGAACTGCAGGGGTTAAGAGATTCGGGTGCCTCCATCACCCTTATCCGCCCAGAATTAATCCCCCCCTGCCAACTACTGAAGCAACGGAAAATTAAGATCTCCATGGCAGGGGGGCAGATCACTGTCATCCCCATGGCCCGGGTACACTTGGATTGGGGTCAGGACTCTGGGGAAGTGAACGTGGGACTTCTGGAAGGGCTCCCCACCCATGTTATTCTAGGAAATGATTTGGGTGGTGGATTGGCCAGTTGTTTCGTGGGAGCTATCACCAGGAGCCAGTCACAGGCTGGAGAGATAGCACCTGAGGGCCCTCTCCCGCCAGCACCAGGAATTACTGCTACAGCCCCTGAGCCACCGCCGGTGAGTAACATGGTACCAGACTTGCTTGACTGTGACGTGAATCTGGGGGAGGTAGATAGAGTGGAATTTAGGGAAGCCCAACAAACAGATCCGTCCCTAGCTAGCCTCCGCAGGGCAGCAGGACGGAGTGATTGGGGAACTCAGGAGGATCGCATTCAGTGGGAGGAGGGGAGACTGTACAGGGTGCCAGCAAAAGCAGACCCATTAGAGCCCGAAGTCCCTAGGAAACAGTTAATTGTTCCCCAGCAGTACCGTGCGCGATTGCTAGCACTTGCCCATGACATCCCCTCAGCAGGCCATTTAGGGATTCGTAAAACCCGGGCCCGACTGCTGCGGCACTTCTTCTGGCCAGGGATAAACCAGGAGGTAAGACAGTATAGAGAGTCATGTGGGGTCTGTCAACGCCTCGGGGGACCCCCACGTCGTGTCCCCCTACAACCCATGCCTGTGATCAGTGAGCCATTCAAGAGAGTGGCCATGGACATTGTTGGGCCTTTTAAGAAACCGAGCAGAACAGGAAAGAAATACATACTGACTGTGGTTGACTATGCGACTAGGTACCCAGAGGCGGTGGCGCTGGCATCCATAGATGCTGAGCATATTGCCCAGGCTCTCATGGATATCTTTAGTCGTGTGGGATTTCCCGAAGAAGTGGTCACCGACCAAGGTGCGCAATTTCAAGGGGACTTACTGCAGACCATATGGGCCAAATTTGGGGTCCATCCCTTTCGCACCACTGCCTATCACCCCCAAACAAACGGATTGTGTGAGCGATTTAATGCGACCCTTAAGCAGTTGCTACGGGCATATGCTGAATCAGAGGGGGGAGACTGGGAGAAATCCTTGCAACAGCTGCTATTCGCATACCGCGAAGTAAGGCAAGATTCTACCGGGTTCTCCCCTTTTGAGTTACTATATGCCAGAAGGGTCCAGGGTCCTCTCGACTTAGTCAGGGAAAGCTGGGAAGGATCATTCCAGGAACCGGAGGTTCCGGTCTTAGAATATGTGGCCCAAATGAGGGAGAGACTGCAAAGGCTAATGCAGCTTGCGCATGACCATATGCTGGAGGCACAGGGAAGGCAGTGCCACTATTACAACCAGCATGCACGTGAACGGGAGTTGGAAGTGGGTCAGAAAGTGATGGTACTGGTACCTGTACGAAAGCACAAGTTACAGGCGACCTGGGCAGGGCCATATACTGTAGTGGACCGACAGGGGCAGGTAGATTATATCATTGCCCTAGATCAAACCGGGAAGCGGGTGGGCACCTACCACATAAATAGATTAAAAAAATATGTCACCAGGGAAATAGGGGCTGTGGCAATCTGCTGCCCACCAATGGATGACCTAGAGACTGACCCTATCCCTGACATTCTGGCAGCAACCAAGAAGGATGTGGGGGTGGAGGCCGTGCCCATAGGCACACAGTTAACTGAAACCCAGACCCGACAAATGAGGGAGGTTTTGGAGCTAGTGGGGCCTCAGTTCACTAGCAGGCCGGGACGCACTCATGTAGCAGCCCATCATGTCGACACCGGAGCAACTCGGCCCATTAGGCAACCAGCATATCGGCTGAATCCCGAGGTGCTCAATATGATGAAAAAAGAGGTAGACGAAATGCTGGCGCTTGGGGTCATTGTGCCATCAAATAGTCCCTGGGCCTCCAGCGTGGTCTTAGTGCCCAAAAAGGATGGGAGTACAAGCTTCTGCGTGGACTATAGGAAGCTGAATGAGGTGACAGTGACAGACGCATACCCCATGCCCCGGGTAGATGAGCTGTTAGACAGGTTGGGGATGGCTCGCTATGTGTCCACCCTGGACCTTAGCAAGGGGTACTGGCAGATACCCCTTACCAGAGAGGCACAGGAGAGGTCAGCGTTCAATACCCCATTTGGGCTTTTTGAATTTACTGACATGCCCTTCGGGATGAAGAATGCCCCTGCCACCTTCCAGCGTACAGTAGATCGCATACTGACAGGGTGTCAGGAGTTTGCCCAGGCCTACCTGGATGATATAGCAATTTTTAGTGAGACCTGGGAGGATCATCTGCAGCATGTAGCCCAGGTTTTAGCAGAGATTAGCCAGGCAGGGTTGACAATCAGACCGGATAAGTGTCAGATGGGGATGGCAGAGGTGCTGTACCTTGGCCACAGGGTTGGGGGAGGCCGTATTCGTCCAGAACCAGCAAAAATTGAGGCCATTCTGAAGTGGCCTCACCCCACTAACCAAAAACAGGTACGTGCCTTCCTGGGCACAGCGGGGTACTATCGTAAATTTGTTCCTCAGTACAGCACCATTGCCAAACCACTGACTGACCTAACGACCAAGAAGTACACCCGAAACATTGACTGGACCCCTGACTGCGAGCAGGCTTTCTCCCAGCTTAAGGACATCTTGTCCCGGTCCCCAGTGTTAGCCGCCCCTGACTTCCGCCGGCGGTTCATTGTGCAAACAGATGCTTCAGCTTGTGGAATAGGTGCTGTGCTAAGTCAAATAGGGGAGGATGGGTGTGAGCACCCAGTTGCCTTTATTTCCCGAAAACTAGTTGCCCGCGAGATAGCCTACGCCACCATTGAAAAGGAGTGCCTAGCCATCGTCTGGGCACTAAAGAAGTTGCAGCCCTATGTGTATGGGCGTGAGTTTTCAGTGGTAACAGATCATAACCCCCTTAGTTTTCTACAACGTACAGCCGGAGACAATGGACGGTTACTGAGGTGGAGCTTAGCCCTACAACTGTACAACTTCTCTATTTCTCACAAAAAGGGTAAAGATCATGGAAACGCGGATGGCCTATCCCGTCAGCAGGAACCAGACCCAGTGCCACCTAACACCAGGAGACCAGCCCTTGCCATTACCCAGGACACCAGGAACATGGACTAAAATGTGGGGGAGGAAATGTGAAGGATGGGCATTGGCGATAAAAGTGAATTGTGACATCCTCTACTCCACAGTAATTAATGTACATTTTAGCCCTATTGTTCCCTATGTATGTCTGTATTTCCCAGGACTTTATTCATGTAAGCATTATACCATTGAGACCATTTGCCCGTGGTTACGTCACTGCCTCCAGGTAATGTTCTTAGTAAACTGTGATGGTATCATGAATAAGGGATTTGTGACTATGAAGTTAATTATGGCAGTCTTCCCAAATGCGTATTACTTAAATATTGTAACTGTATATGTGGAGACAAATGGTCCGGCTAGAAGAGACCAAATGCTTAGATTAGAATCTGTTCAGTTTGTGTATAGTTTTTGGTTCAGGGATCAAAGGACCTCTTTATAGGCTGTTTAGTAACAGAGACAACAGGTAGTGGCAGAGACATACACTTCCCCCCCAAATAACAAGAAGCTAAAGGATGGATAACACCAGGGTCACTCTCCAGAGAAGAGATCTGTTTACATGAAGGTGTGAAATCCCTCACATACACAAGCTTCAAAGCCAGATGAAGGGAGTGAGTTAATCAGCCCCTGGACAGGTAATAGGAGACCCTGTTACATTCATACAACTGCACCCAGCATAGGAAGGGTTAAGAATTCCTGAGGGAGGGGGAGAGGGGTGCCTTTGGGATGTAAGTTGGTGTTTGCAGGAAGAGAGGAGAGAGATGTGAATGAGAGCTAAAGGAGAAGAGAGGAGGAAGGAGGTTAGTCGCAGTCTTCAGGTTCAGAGGTATGCTCTACCTGTGTCTTGTGGAACGCCTCATCCTCGCTTCTGTGGAGTTGCCAGTGTTTTGTGGACTTATACAGTTTTCTGCTATCACAGCTGTGTGGATAAGTGATAGTTTGCCCTGTGGAACTAATCTGGGACTGTGACTATACAAGGACTGTCTGTTTGGGCCTGCTACCTGAATATCTTTCTACTCTGCAATTTACCTTTGCCACTGTTTATTGTCTATTTGTGCGTGCTGTGGAAAATAAACCGCTCTTCTGGTTTCATCTGCTCGGTGTCTGAGTGATTGAAGAATCCCGTATCTTCACATGTATCTCTTATAGATCTCTTATAGATCTCTTATAGATCTCTTATAGATCTCTTATAGATCTCTTATATATCTCTATATCTCTTATATATCTCTTATATATCTCCTGTATCTCATGTATCTCTTATGTATCTCTTATATATCTCTTATGTATCTCTTATGTATCTCTTATATATCTCTTATATATCTCTTATATATCTCTTATATATCTCTTATATATCTCTTATGTATCTCTTATGTATCTCTTATGTATCTCTTATGTATCTCTTATGTATCTCTTATGTATCTCTTATATATCTCATGTATCTCTTATGTATCTCTTATATATCTCTTATGTATCTCTTATGTATCTCTTATAGATCTCTTATTGATCTCTTATAGATCTCTTATAGATCTCTTATAGATCTCTTATATATCTCTATATCTCTTATATATCTCTTATCTCGTATATATCTCTTATGTATCTCTTATGTATCTCTTATGTATCTCTTATGTATCTCTTATGTATCTCTTATGTATCTCTTATGTATCTCTTATGTATCTCCTATATCTCTCCTATATCTCTCCTATATCTCTCCTATATCTCTCCTATATCTCTCATATATCTCTTATATATCTCTTATATATCTCTTATCTCTTATATATCTCTTATATATCTCTTATATATCTCTTATATATCTCTTATATATCTCTGTATCTCTTATGTATCTCTTATGTATCTCTTATGTATCTCTTATGTATCTCTTATGTATCTCTTATGTATCTCTTATGTATCTCTTATGTATCTTTTTTGTATCTCTTATATATCTCTTATATATCTCTTATTTATCTCTTATATATCTCTTATATATCTCTTATGTATCTCTTATATATCTCTTATGTATCTCTTATATATCTCTTATGTATCTCTTATATATCTCTTATATATCTCCTATATCTCTTATATATCTCTTATATATCTCTTATTTATCTCTTATATATCTCTTATATATCTCTTATGTATCTTTTTTATATCTCTTATATATCTCTTATATATCTCTTATATATCTCTTATATATCTCTTATATATCTCTTATGTATCTCTTATGTATCTCTTATGTATCTCTTATGTATCTCTTATGTATCTCTTATATATCTTTTTTATATCTCTTATATATCTCTTATATATCTCCTATATCTCTTATATATCTCTTATATATCTCTTATATATCTCTTATATATCTCTTATATATCTCTTATATATCTCTTATATATCTCTTATATATCTCTTATATATCTCTTATCTCTTATATATCTCTTATATATCTCCTATATCTCTTATATATCTCTTATATATCTCTTATATATCTCTTATATATCTCTTATATATCTCTTATATATCTCTTATATCTTATATATCTTATATATCTCTTATATATCTCCTATATCTCTTATATATCTCTTATATATCTCTTATATATCTCTTATATATCTCTTATATATCTCTTATATATCTCTTATATATCTCTTATCTCTTATATATTTCTTATATATCTCTTATATATCTCCTATATCTCTTATATATCTCTTATATATCTATTATGTATCTCTTATGTATCTCTTATATATCTCTTATATATCTCTTATATATCTCTTATATATCTCTTATATATCTCTTATATATCTGTTATATATCTCTTATATATCTCTTATCTCTTATATATTTCTTATATATCTCTTATATATCTCCTATATCTCTTATATATCTCTTATATATCTCTTATATATCTCTTATGTATCTCTTATATATCTCTTATGTATCTCTTATATATCTCTTATATATCTCCTATATCTCTTATATATCTCTTATATATCTCTTATTTATCTCTTATATATCTCTTATATATCTCTTATGTATCTTTTTTATATCTCTTATATATCTCTTATATATCTCTTATATATCTCTTATATATCTCTTATATATCTCTTATATATCTCTTATGGCTTATATATCTCTTATATATCTCTTATCTCTTATATATCTCTTATATATCTCTTATCTCTTATATATCTCTTATATATCTCTTATATATCTCTTATATCCTATATATCTCTTATATATCTCTTATGTATCTCTTATATATCTCTTATATATCTCTTATATATCTCTTATATATCTCTTATCTCTTATATATCTCTTATTTATCTCTTATATATCTCTTATTTATCTCTTATATATCTCTTATTTATCTCTTATATATCTCTTATATATCTCTTATCTCTTATATATCTCTTATATATCTCTTATATATCTCTTATATATCTCTTATGTATCTCTTATATATCTCTTATATATCTCTTATCTCTTATATATCTCTTATGTATCTCTTATGTATCTCTTATGTATCTCTTATGTATCTCTTATATATCTCTTATATATCTCTTATATATCTCCTATATCTCTTATATATCTCTTATATATCTCTTATATATCTCTTATATATCTCTTATATATCTCTTATGTATCTCTTATGTATCTCTTATGTATCTCTTATATATCTCTTATGTATCTCTTATGTATCTCTTATATATCTCTTATATATCTCCTATATCGCTTATATATCTCTTATATATCTCTTATATATCTCTTATATATCTCTTATATATCTCTATATCTCTTATATATCTCTTATGTATCTCTTATATATCTTTTTTATATCTCTTATATATCTCTTATGTATCTCTTATGTATCTCTTATGTATCTCTTATGTATCTCTTATATATCTCTTATATATCTCTTATATATTTCTTATATATCTCTTATATATCTCTTATATATCTCCTATATCTCTTATATATCTCTTATATATCTCTTATATATCTCCTATATCTCTTATATATCTCTTATATATCTCTTATTTATCTCTTATATATCTCTTATATATCTCTTATGTATCTTTTTTATATCTCTTATATATCTCTTATATATCTCTTATGTATCTCTTATATATCTTTTTTGTATCTCTTATGTATCTCTTATATATCTCTTATGTATCTCTTATATATCTCTTATATATCTCTTATATATCTCCTATATCTCTTATATATCTCTTATATATCTCTTATATATCTCTTATGTATCTCTTATCTCTTATATATCTCTTATATATCTCTTATATATCTCTTATCTCTTATATATCTCTTATATATCTCTTATATATCTCTTATGTATCTCTTATATATCTCTTATGTATCTCTTATATATCTCTTATGTATCTCTTATATATCTCTTATATATCTCCTATATCTCTTATATATCTCTTATATATCTCTTATTTATCTCTTATATATCTCTTATATATCTCTTATGTATCTTTTTTATATCTCTTATATATCTCTTATATATCTCTTATATATCTCTTATATATCTCTTATGTATCTCTTATGTATCTCTTATGTATCTCTTATGTATCTCTTATGTATCTCTTATGTATCTCTTATATATCTTTTTTATATCTCTTATATATCTCTTATATATCTCCTATATCTCTTATATATCTCTTATATATCTCTTATATATCTCTTATATATCTCTTATATATCTCTTATATATCTCTTATATATCTCTTATATATCTCTTATATATCTCTTATCTCTTATATATCTCTTATATATCTCCTATATCTCTTATATATCTCTTATATATCTCTTATATATCTCTTATATATCTCTTATATATCTCTTATATATCTCTTATATCTTATATATCTCTTATATATCTCTTATATATCTCCTATATCTCTTATATATCTCTTATATATCTCTTATATATCTCTTATATATCTCTTATATATCTCCTATATCTCTTATATATCTCTTATATATCTCTTATATATCTCTTATATATCTCTTATATATCTCTTATATATCTCTTATCTCTTATATATTTCTTATATATCTCTTATATATCTCCTATATCTCTTATATATCTCTTATATATCTCTTATGTATCTCTTATGTATCTCTTATAAATCTCTTATATATCTCTTATATATCTCTTATATATCTCTTATATATCTCTTATATATCTCTTATATATCTCTTATATATCTCTTATCTCTTATATATTTCTTATATATCTCTTATATATCTCCTATATCTCTTATATATCTCTTATATATCTCTTATATATCTCTTATGTATCTCTTATATATCTCTTATGTATCTCTTATATATCTCTTATATATCTCCTATATCTCTTATATATCTCTTATATATCTCTTATTTATCTCTTATATATCTCTTATATATCTCTTATGTATCTTTTTTATATCTCTTATATATCTCTTATATATCTCTTATATATCTCTTATATATCTCTTATATATCTCTTATATATCTCTTATGTATCTCTTATGTATCTCTTATATATCTCTTATATATCTCCTATATCTCTTATATATCTCTTATATATCTCTTATATATCTCTTATATATCTCTTATATATCTCTTATCTCTTATATATCTCTTATATATCTCCTATATCTCTTATATATCTCTTATATATCTCTTATATATCTCTTATATATCTCTTATATATCTCTTATATATCTCTTATATATCTCTTATCTCTTATATATTTCTTATATATCTCTTATATATCTCCTATATCTCTTATATATCTCTTATATATCTCTTATCTCTTATATATCTCTTATATAAGAGATATAGGAGATATATAAGAGATATATAAGAGATATATAAGATATAAGAGATATATAAGAGATATATAAGAGATATAGAGATATATAAGAGATATATAAGCGATATATAAGAGATATATAAGAGATATATAAGAGATATATAAGAGATATATAAGAGATATAGGAGATATGTAAGAGATATATATCTCTTATATATCTCTTATATATCTCTTATATATCTCTTATATATCTCTATATCTCTTATATATCTCTTATATATCGCTTATATATCTCTTATCGCTTATATATCTCCTATATCTCTTATATATCTCTTATATATCTCTATCTCTTATATATCTTATATATCTCCTATATATCTCCTATATATCTCTTATATATCTCCTATATATCTCTTATGTATCTCTTATATATATCTCTTATATATCTCTTATGTATCTCTTATATATCTCTTATATATCTCCTATATATCTCTTATGTATCTCTTATATATATCTCTTATATATCTCTTATGTATCTCTTATATATCTCTTATCGCTTATATATCTCCTATATCTCTTATATATCTCTTATATATCTCTATCTCTTATATATCTTATATATCTCCTATATATCTCCTATATATCTCTTATATATCTCTTATATATCTCTTATGTATCTCTTATATATCTCTTATATATCTCCTATATATCTCTTATGTATCTCTTATATATATCTCTTATATATCTCTTATGTATCTCTTATATATATCTCTTATATATATCTTATATATCTCCTATATCTCTTATATATCTCTTATATATCTCTTATATATCTCCTATATTTCTAATGTATCTCTTATATATCTCTTATATATCTCTTATATATCTCTTATATATCTCTTATATATCTCTTATATATCTCTTATATATCTCTATATCTCTTATATATCGCTTATATATCTCTTATATATCTCCTATATATCTCTTATGTATCTCTTATATATATCTCTTATATATCTCTTATGTATCTCTTATATATATATCTCTTATATATATCTTATATATCTCCTATATCTCTTATATATCTTTTATATATCTCTTATATATCTCCTATATTTCTAATGTATCTCTTATATATCTCTTATATATCTCTTATATATCGCTTATATATCTCTTATATATCTCCTATATATCTCTTATGTATCTCTTATATATATCTCTTATATATCTCTTATGTATCTCTTATATATATCTCTTATATATATCTTATATATCTCCTATATCTCTTATATATCTCTTATATATCTCCTATATTTCTAATGTATCTCTTATATATCTCTTATATATCTCTTATATATCTCTTATATATCTCTTATATATCTCTTATATATCTCTATATCTCTTATATATCGCTTATATATCTCTTATTGCTTATATATCTCCTATATCTCTTATATATCTCTTATATATCTCTATCTCTTATATATCTTATATATCTCCTATATATCTCCTATATATCTCTTATATATCTCCTATATATCTCTTATGTATATCTTATATATATATCTCTTATATATCTCTTATGTATCTCTTATATATCTCTTATATATCTCTTATATCTTATATATCTCTTGTATATCTCTTATATATCTCCTATATCTCTTATATATCTCTTATATATCTCCTATATTTCTAATGTATCTCTTATATATCTCTTATATATCTCTTATCTCTTATATATCTCTTATATATCTCTTATATATCTCTTATATATCTCTTATGTATCTCTTATATATCTCTTATATATCTCTTATATATCTCTTATATATCTCTTATATATCTCCTATATATCTCTTATGTATCTCTTATGTATCTCTTATATATCTCTTATATATCTCTTATATATCTCTTATATATCTCTTATATATCTCTTATATATCTCTTATATATCTCTTATATATCTCTTATATATCTCTTATATATCTCTTATTTATCTCTTATTTATCTCTTATATATCTCTTATATATCTCTTATCTCTTATATATCTCTTATGTATCTCTTATGTATCTCTTATGTATCTCTTATGTATCTCTTATATATCTATTATATATCTCTTATATATCTCCTATATCTCTTATATATCTCTTATATATCTCTTATATATCTCTTATATATCTCTTATATATCTCTTATATATCTCTTATGTATCTCTTATGTATCTCTTATGTATCTCTTATATATCTCTTATATATCTCTTATATATCTCCTATATCTCTTATATCTCTTATATATCTCTTATATATCTCTTATATATCTCTTATCTCTTATAGATCTCTTATAGATCTCTTATAGATCTCTTATAGATCTCTTATAGATCTCTTATAGATCTCTTATATATCTCTTATATATCTCTTATATATCTCTTATATATCTCTTATATATCTCTTATATATCTCCTATATCTCTTATATATCTCTTATATATCTCTTATTTATCTCTTATATATCTCTTATATATCTCTTATGTATCTTTTTTATATCTCTTATATATCTCTTATATATCTCTTATATATCTCTTATATATCTTTTTTGTATCTCTTATGTATCTCTTATGTATCTCTTATATATCTCTTATATATCTCTTATATATCTCCTATATCTCTCCTATATCTCTCATATATCTCTTATGTATCTCTTATGTATCTCTTATGTATCTCTTATGTATCTCTTATGTATCTCTTATATATCTCTTATATATCTCTTATATATCTCTTATATATCTCTTATATATCTCTTATATATCTCTTATATATCTCTTATATATCTCTTATATATATATATATATATATCTCTTATGTATCTCTTATGTATCTCTTATGTATCTCTTATGTATCTCTTATATATCTCTTATATATCTCTTATATATCTCTTATATATCTCTTATATATCTCTTATATATCTCTTATATATCTTTTTTATATCTCTTATATATCTCTTATGTATCTCTTATGTATCTCTTATATATCTCTTATATATCTCTTATGTATCTCTTATGTATCTCCTATATCTCTCCTATATCTCTCCTATATCTCTCCTATATCTCTCATATATCTCTTATATATCTCTTATATATCTCCTATATCTCTTATAGATCTCTTATAGATCTCTTATATATCTCTTATATATCTCTTATATATCTCTTATATATCTCTTATATATCTCTTATATATCTCTTATATATCTCTTATATATCTCTTATATATCTCTTATATATCTCCTATATCTCTTATATATCTCTTATATATCTCTTATATATCTTTTTTATATCTCTTATATATCTCTTATATATCTCTTATATATCTCTTATATATCTCTTATGTATCTCTTATGTATCTCTTATATATCTTTTTTGTATCTCTTATGTATCTTTTTTGTATCTCTTATGTATCTCTTATATATCTCTTATGTATCTCTTATATATCTCTTATATATCTCTTATATATCTCTTATATATCTCTTATCTCTTATATATCTCTTATATATCTCTTATATATCTCTTATGTATCTCTTATGTATCTCTTATGTATCTCTTATGTATCTCTTATATATCTCTTATATATCTCTTATATATCTCTTATATATCTCTTATATATCTCTTATATATCTCTTATATATCTCTTATATATCTCTTATATATCTCTTATATATCTCCTATATCTCTTATATATCTCTTATATATCTCTTATATATCTCTTATGTATCTCTTATCTCTTGTATATCTCTTATGTATCTCTTATCTCTTATATATCTCTTATATATCTCTTATATATCTCTTATATATCTCTTATATATCTCTTATATATCTCTTATATATCTCTTATGTATCTCTTATCTCTTATATATCTCTTATGTATCTCTTATCTCTTATATATCTCTTATATATCTCTTATATATCTCTTATATATCTCTTATATATCTCTTATATATCTCTTATGTATCTCTTATGTATCTCTTATATATCTCTTATGTATCTCTTATGTATCTCTTATGTATCTCTTATATATCTTTTTTATATCTCTTATATATCTCTTATATATCTCTTATGTATCTCTTATGTATCTCTTATGTATCTCTTATGTATCTCTTATGTATCTCTTATGTATCTCTTATATATCACTTATGTATCTCTTATGTATCTCTTATCTCTTATATATCTCTTATGTATCTCTTATCTCTTATATATCTCTTATATATCTCTTATATATCTCTTATATATCTCTTATATATCTCTTATGTATCTCTTATGTATCTCTTATGTATCTCTTATGTATCTCTTATGTATCTCTTATATATCTCTTATATATCTCTTATGTATCTCTTATGTATCTCTTATGTATCTCTTATAGATCTCTTATAGATCTCTTATAGATCTCTTATAGATCTCTTATAGATCTCTTATATATCTCTATATCTCTTATATATCTCTTATATATCTCCTGTATCTCATGTATCTCTTATGTATCTCTTATATATCTCTTATGTATCTCTTATGTATCTCTTATGTATCTCTTATATATCTCTTATATATCTCTTATATATCTCTTATCTCTTATATATCTCTTATGTATCTCTTATGTATCTCTTATGTATCTCTTATGTATCTCTTATGTATCTCTTATATATCTCATGTATCTCTTATGTATCTCTTATATATCTCTTATGTATCTCTTATGTATCTTTTATAGATCTCTTATTGATCTCTTATAGATCTCTTATAGATCTCTTATAGATCTCTTATATATCTCTATATCTCTTATATATCTCTTATCTCTTATATATCTCTTATGTATCTCTTATGTATCTCTTATGTATCTCTTATGTATCTCTTATGTATCTCTTATGTATCTCTTATGTATCTCTTATGTATCTCCTATATCTCTCCTATATCTCTCCTATATCTCTCCTATATCTCTCATATATCTCTTATATATCTCTTATATATCTCTTATCTCTTATATATCTCTTATATATCTCTTATATATCTCTTATATATCTCTGTATCTCTTATGTATCTCTTATGTATCTCTTATGTATCTCTTATGTATCTCTTATGTATCTCTTATGTATCTCTTATGTATCTTTTTTGTATCTCTTATATATCTCTTATATATCTCTTATTTATCTCTTATATATCTCTTATATATCTCTTATGTATCTTTTTTATATCTCTTATATATCTCTTATATATCTCTTATGTATCTCTTATGTATCTCTTATGTATCTCTTATGTATCTCTTATGTATCTCTTATGTATCTCTTATGTATCTCTAATGTATCTCTTATGTATCTCTTATGTATCTCTTATATATCTTTTTTATATCTCTTATATATCTCTTATATATCTCTTATATATCTCTTATATATCTCTTATATATCTCTTATATATCTCTTATATATCTCTTATATATCTCTTATATATCTCTTATATATCTCTTATGTATCTCTTATCTCTTATCTCTTATATATCTCTTATATATCTCTTATATATCTCTTATATATCTCTTATATAGGAGAGATATAGGAGATACATAAGAGATACATAAGAGATACATAAGAGATACATAAGAGATATATCTCTCCTATATCTCTCCTATATCTCTCCTATATCTCTCCTATATCTCTTATATATCTCTTATATATCTCTTATCTCTTATATATCTCCTATATCTCTTATATATCTCTTATATATCTCTTATATATCTCTGTATCTCTTATGTATCTCTTATGTATCTCTTATGTATCTCTTATGTATCTCTTATGTATCTCTTATGTATCTCCTATATCTCTCCTATATCTCTCCTATATCTCTCCTATATCTCTCATATATCTCCTATATCTCTTATGTATCTCTTATATATCTCTTATATATCTCTTATGTATCTCTTATGTATCTCTTATGTATCTCTTATGTATCTCTTATATATCTCTTATGTATCTCTTATGTATCTCTTATGTATCTTTTTTGTATCTCTTATATATCTCTTATGTATCTCTTATGTATCTCTTATGTATCTCTTATGTATCTCTTATATATCTCTTATGTATCTCTTATGTATCTCTTATGTATCTCTTATGTATCTCTTATGTATCTCTTATGTATCTCTTATGTATCTTTTTTATATCTCTTATATATCTCTTATATATCTCTTATATATCTCTTATGTATCTCTTATGTATCTCTTATGTATCTCTTATGTATCTCTTATATATCTCTTATATATCTCTTATATATCTCTTATATATCTCTTATGTATCTCTTATCTTTTATATATCTCTTATATATCTCTTACATATCTCTTATATATCTCTTATGTATCTCTTATGTATCTCTTATATATCTCTTATATATCTCTTATGTATCTCTTATATATCTCTTATATATCTCTTATGTATCTCTTATGTATCTCTTATGTATCTCTTATCTCTTATATATCTCTTATATATCTCTTATATATCTCTTATATATCTCTTATATATCTCTTATATATCTCTTATATATCTCTTATATATCTCTTATCTCTTATATATTTCTTATATATCTCTTATATATCTCCTATATCTCTTATATATCTCTTATATATCTCTTATATATCTCTTATGTATCTCTTATGTATCTCTTATGTATCTCTTATATATCTCTTATATATCTCTTATATATCTCTTATATATCTCTTATATATCTCTTATATATCTCTTATATATCTCTTATATATTTCTTATATATCTCTTATATATCTCCTATATCTCTTATATATCTCTTATATATCTCTTATATATCTCTTATGTATCTCTTATATATCTCTTATGTATCTCTTATATATCTCTTATATATCTCCTATATCTCTTATATATCTCTTATATATCTCTTATTTATCTCTTATATATCTCTTATATATCTCTTATGTATCTTTTTTATATCTCTTATATATCTCTTATATATCTCTTATATATCTCTTATATATCTCTTATGTATCTCTTATGTATCTCTTATATATCTCTTATATATCTCTTATATCTCTTATATATCTCTTATATCTCTTATATATCTCTTATCTCTTATATATCTCTTATATATCTCTTATATATCTCTTATATATCTCTTATATATCTCTTATATATCTCTTATATATCTCTTATATATCTCTTATATATTTCTTATATATCTCTTATATATCTCCTATATCTCTTATATATCTCTTATATATCTCTTATATATCTCTTATGTATCTCTTATATATCTCCTATATCTCTTATATATCTCTTATATATCTCTTATATATCTCTTATATATCTCTTATATATCTCCTATATCTCTTATATATCTCTTATATATCTCTTATATATCTCTTATATATCTCTTATGTATCTCTTATATATCTCTTATGTATCTCTTATATATCTCTTATATATCTCTTATATATCTCTTATATATCTCTTATATATCTCTTATATATCTCTTATATATCTCTTATCTCTTATATATCTCTTATATATCTCCTATATATCTTATATATCTCTTATATATCTCTTATATATCTCTTATATATCTCTTATATATCTCTTATATATCTCTTATATATCTCTTATATATCTCTTATATCTTATATATCTCTTATATATCTCCTATATCTCTTATATATCTCTTATATATCTCTTATATATCTCTTATATATCTCCTATATCTCTTATATATCTCTTATATATCTCTTATATATCTCTTATATATATCTTATCTCTTATATATTTCTTATATATCTCTTATATATCTCCTATATCTCTTATATATCTCTTATATATCTATTATGTATCTCTTATGTATCTCTTATATATCTCTTATATATCTCTTATATATCTCTTATATATCTCTTATATATCTCTTATATATCTCTTATATATCTCTTATATATCTCTTATCTCTTATATATTTCTTATATATCTCTTATATATCTCCTATATCTCTTATATATCTCTTATATATCTCTTATATATCTCTTATGTATCTCTTATATATCTCTTATGTATCTCTTATATATCTCTTATATATCTCCTATATCTCTTATATATCTCTTATATATCTCTTATTTATCTCTTATATATCTCTTATATATCTCTTATGTATCTTTTTTATATCTCTTATATATCTCTTATATATCTCTTATATATCTCTTATATATCTCTTATATATCTCTTATATATCTCTTATGGCTTATATATCTCTTATATATCTCTTATCTCTTATATATCTCTTATATATCTCTTATCTCTTATATATCTCTTATATATCTCTTATATATCTCTTATCTCCTATATATCTCTTATATATCTCTTATGTATCTCTTATATATCTCTTATATATCTCTTATATATCTCTTATATATCTCTTATATATCTCTTATCTCTTATATATCTCTTATCTCTTATATATCTCTTATTTATCTCTTATATATCTCTTATTTATCTCTTATATATCTCTTATGTATCTCTTATATATCTCTTATATATCTCTTATCTCTTATATATCTCTTATGTATCTCTTATGTATCTCTTATGTATCTCTTATGTATCTCTTATATATCTCTTATATATCTCTTATATATCTCCTATATCTCTTATATATCTCTTATATATCTCTTATATATCTCTTATATATCTCTAATATATCTCTTATGTATCTCTTATGTATCTCTTATGTATCTCTTATATATCTCTTATGTATCTCTTATGTATCTCTTATATATCTCTTATATATCTCCTATATCGCTTATATATCTCTTATATATCTCTTATATATCTCTTATATATCTCTTATATATCTCTATATCTCTTATATATCTCTTATGTATCTCTTATATATCTTTTTTATATCTCTTATATATCTCTTATGTATCTCTTATGTATCTCTTATGTATCTCTTATGTATCTCTTATATATCTCTTATATATCTCTTATATATCTCTTATATATCTCTTATATATCTCCTATATCTCTTATATATCTCTTATATATCTCTTATATATCTCCTATATCTCTTATATATCTCTTATATATCTCTTATTTATCTCTTATATATCTCTTATATATCTCTTATGTATCTTTTTTATATCTCTTATATATCTCTTATATATCTCTTATATATCTCTTATGTATCTCTTATATATCTTTTTTGTATCTCTTATGTATCTCTTATATATCTCTTATGTATCTCTTATATATCTCTTATATATCTCTTATATATCTCCTATATCTCTTATATATCTCTTATATATCTCTTATATATCTCTTATGTATCTCTTATCTCTTATATATCTCTTATATATCTCTTATATATCTCTTATCTCGTATATATCTCTTATATATCTCTTATATATCTCTTATGTATCTCTTATATATCTCTTATGTATCTCTTATATATCTCTTATGTATCTCTTATATATCTCTTATATATCTCCTATATCTCTTATATATCTCTTATATATCTCTTATTTATCTCTTATATATCTCTTATATATCTCTTATGTATCTTTTTTATATCTCTTATATATCTCTTATATATCTCTTATATATCTCTTATATATCTCTTATATATCTCTTATGTATCTCTTATGTATCTCTTATGTATCTCTTATGTATCTCTTATGTATCTCTTATATATCTTTTTTATATCTCTTATATATCTCTTATATATCTCCTATATCTCTTATATATCTCTTATATATCTCTTATATATCTCTTATATATCTCTTATATATCTCTTATATATCTCTTATATATCTCTTATATATCTCTTATATATCTCTTATATATCTCTTATCTCTTATATATCTCTTAGATATATAAGAGATATATAAGAGATATAGGAGATATATAAGAGATATATAAGAGATAAGAGATATATAAGAGATATATAAGAGATATATAAGAGATATATAAGAGATATATAAGAGATATATAAGAGATATATAAGAGATATATAAGAGATATATAAGAGATATAGGAGATATATAAGAGATATATATCTCTTATATATCTCTTATATATCTCTATATCTCTTATATATCTCTTATATATCACTTATATATCTCTTATCGCTTATATATCTCCTATATCTCTTATATATCTCTTATATATCTCTATCTCTTATATATCTTATATATCTCCTATATATCTCCTATATATCTCTTATATATCTCCTATATATCTCTTATGTATCTCTTATATATATCTCTTATATATCTCTTATGTATCTCTTATATATCTCTTATATATCTCCTATATATCTCTTATGTATCTCTTATATATATCTCTTATATATCTCTTATGTATCTCTTATATATCTCTTATCGCTTATATATCTCCTATATCTCTTATATATCTCTTATATATCTCTATCTCTTATATATCTTATATATCTCCTATATATCTCCTATATATCTCTTATATATCTCTTATATATCTCTTATGTATCTCTTATATATCTCTTATATATCTCCTATATATCTCTTATGTATCTCTTATATATATCTCTTATATATCTCTTATGTATCTCTTATATATATCTCTTATATATATCTTATATATCTCCTATATCTCTTATATATCTCTTATATATCTCTTATATATCTCCTATATTTCTAATGTATCTCTTATATATCTCTTATATATCTCTTATATATCTCTTATATATCTCTTATATATCTCTTATATATCTCTATATCTCTTATATATCGCTTATATATCTCTTATATATCTCCTATATATCTCTTATGTATCTCTTATATATATCTCTTATATATCTCTTATGTATCTCTTATATATATCTCTTATATATATCTTATATATCTCCTATATCTCTTATATATCTCTTATATATCTCTTATATATCTCCTATATTTCTAATGTATCTCTTATATATCTCTTATATATCTCTTATATATCGCTTATATATCTCTTATATATCTCCTATATATCTCTTATGTATCTCTTATATATATCTCTTATATATCTCTTATGTATCTCTTATATATATCTCTTATATATATCTTATATATCTCCTATATCTCTTATATATCTCTTATATATCTCTTATATATCTCCTATATTTCTAATGTATCACTTATATATCTCTTATATATCTCTTATATATCTCTTATATATCTCTTATATATCTCTATATCTCTTATATATCGCTTATATATCTCTTATCGCTTATATATCTCCTATATCTCTTATATATCTCTTATATATCTCTATCTCTTATATATCTTATATATCTCCTATATATCTCCTATATATCTCTTATATATCTCCTATATATCTCTTATGTATCTCTTATATATATATATCTCTTATATATCTCTTATGTATCTCTTATATATCTCTTGTATATCTCTTATATCTTATATATCTCTTGTATATCTCTTATATATCTCCTATATCTCTTATATATCTCTTATATATCTCCTATATTTCTAATGTATCTCTTATATATCTCTTATATATCTCTTATCTCTTATATATCTCTTATATATCTCTTATATATCTCTTATATATCTCTTATGTATCTCTTATGTATCTCTTATATATCTCTTATATATCTCTTATATATCTCTTATATATCTCTTATATATCTCCTATATATCTCTTATGTATCTCTTATGTATCTCTTATATATCTCTTATATATCTCTTATATATCTCTTATATATCTCTTATATATCTCTTATATATCTCTTATATATCTCTTATATATCTCTTATATATCTCCTATATCTCTTATATATCTCTTATATATCTCTTATATATCTCTTATATATCTCTTATATATCTCTTATCTCTTATATATCTCTTATGTATCTCTTATGTATCTCTTATGTATCTCTTATGTATCTCTTATATATCTATTATATATCTCTTATATATCTCCTATATCTCTTATATATCTCTTATATATCTCTTATATATCTCTTATATATCTCTTATATATCTCTTATATATCTCTTATGTATCTCTTATGTATCTCTTATGTATCTCTTATATATCTCTTATATATCTCTTATGTATCTCTTATATATCTCTTATATATCTCCTATATCTCTTATATATCTCTTATATATCTCTTATATATCTCTTATATATCTCTATATCTCTTATATATCTCTTATGTATCTCTTATATATCTTTTTTATATCTCTTATATATCTCTTATATATCTCTTATGTATCTCTTATGTATCTCTTATATATCTCTTATATATCTCTTATATATCTCTTATATATCTCTTATATATCTCTTATATATCTTTTTTATATCTCTTATATATCTCTTATATATCTCTTATATATCTTTTTTATATCTCTTATATATCTCTTATATATCTCTTATGTATCTCTTATGTATCTCTTATGTATCTCTTATGTATCTCTTATATATCTCTTATATATCTCTTATGTATCTCTTATGTATCTCTTATGTATCTCTTATGTATCTCCTATATCTCTCCTATATCTCTCATATATCTCTTATATATCTCCTATATCTCTTATATCTCTTATATATCTCTTATATATCTCTTATATATCTCTTATCTCTTATAGATCTCTTATAGATCTCTTATAGATCTCTTATAGATCTCTTATAGATCTCTTATATATCTCTTATATATCTCTTATATATCTCTTATATATCTCTTATATATCTCCTATATCTCTTATATATCTCTTATTTATCTCTTATATATCTCTTATATATCTCTTATGTATCTTTTTTATATCTCTTATATATCTCTTATATATCTCTTATATATCTTTTTTGTATCTCTTATGTATCTCTTATGTATCTCTTATATATCTCTTATATATCTCCTATATCTCTCCTATATCTCTCATATATCTCTTATGTATCTCTTATGTATCTCTTATGTATCTCTTATGTATCTCTTATGTATCTCTTATGTATCTCTTATATATCTCTTATATATCTCTTATATATCTCTTATATATCTCTTATATATCTCTTATATATCTCTTATATATATATATATCTCTTATGTATCTCTTATGTATCTCTTATGTATCTCTTATGTATCTCTTATATATCTCTTATATATCTCTTATATATCTCTTATATATCTCTTATATATCTCTTATATATCTCTTATATATCTTTTTTATATCTCTTATATATCTCTTATGTATCTCTTATATATCTCTTATATATCTCTTATGTATCTCTTATGTATCTCTTATGTATCTCCTATATCTCTCCTATATCTCTCCTATATCTCTCCTATATCTCTCATATATCTCTTATATATCTCTTATATATCTCCTATATCTCTTATAGATCTCTTATAGATCTCTTATATATCTCTTATATATCTCTTATATATCTCTTATATATCTCTTATATATCTCTTATATATCTCTTATATATCTCTTATATATCTCTTATATATCTCTTATATATCTCTTATATATCTCCTATATCTCTTATATATCTCTT
Source organism: Crinia signifera (assembly GCF_055691185.1). Lineage (NCBI taxonomy): Eukaryota > Metazoa > Chordata > Amphibia > Anura > Myobatrachidae > Crinia > Crinia signifera. The sequence goes on along the minus strand of NC_139228.1, from coordinate 32,383,418 downwards.
ATATATCTCTTATATATCTTTTTTATATCTCTTATATATCTCTTATATATCTCTTATATATCTCTTATATATCTCTTATGTATCTCTTATGTATCTCTTATATATCTTTTTTGTATCTCTTATGTATCTTTTTTGTATCTCTTATGTATCTCTTATATATCTCTTATGTATCTCTTATATATCTCTTATATATCTCTTATATATCTCTTATATATCTCTTATATATCTCTTATCTCTTATATATCTCTTATATATCTCTTATATATCTCTTATGTATCTCTTATGTATCTCTTATGTATCTCTTATGTATCTCTTATATATCTCTTATATATCTCTTATATATCTCTTATATATCTCTTATATATCTCTTATATATCTCTTATATATCTCTTATATATCTCTTATATATCTCCTATATCTCTTATATATCTCTTATATATCTCTTATATATCTCTTATGTATCTCTTATCTCTTATATATCTCTTATGTATCTCTTATCTCTTATATATCTCTTATATATCTCTTATATATCTCTTATATATCTCTTATATATCTCTTATATATCTCTTATATATCTCTTATGTATCTCTTATCTCTTATATATCTCTTATGTATCTCTTATCTCTTATATATCTCTTATATATCTCTTATATATCTCTTATATATCTCTTATATATCTCTTATATATCTCGTATGTATCTCTTATGTATCTCTTATATATCTCTTATGTATCTCTTATGTATCTCTTATGTATCTCTTATATATCTTTTTTATATCTCTTATATATCTCTTATATATCTCTTATGTATCTCTTATGTATCTCTTATGTATCTCTTATGTATCTCTTATGTATCTCTTATATATCTCTTATGTATCTCTTATGTATCTCTTATCTCTTATATATCTCTTATGTATCTCTTATCTCTTATATATCTCTTATATATCTCTTATATATCTCTTATATATCTCTTATATATCTCTTATGTATCTCTTATGTATCTCTTATGTATCTCTTATGTATCTCTTATGTATCTCTTATATATCTCTTATATATCTCTTATGTATCTCTTATGTATCTCTTATGTATCTCTTATAGATCTCTTATAGATCTCTTATAGATCTCTTATAGATCTCTTATATATCTCTATATCTCTTATATATCTCTTATATATCTCCTGTATCTCATGTATCTCTTATGTATCTCTTATATATCTCTTATGTATCTCTTATGTATCTCTTATGTATCTCTTATATATCTCTTATATATCTCTTATATATCTCTTATCTCTTATATATCTCTTATGTATCTCTTATGTATCTCTTATGTATCTCTTATGTATCTCTTATGTATCTCTTATATATCTCATGTATCTCTTATGTATCTCTTATATATCTCTTATGTATCTCTTATGTATCTCTTATAGATCTCTTATTGATCTCTTATAGATCTCTTATAGATCTCTTATATATCTCTTATATATCTCTATATCTCTTATATATCTCTTATCTCTTATATATCTCTTATGTATCTCTTATGTATCTCTTATGTATCTCTTATGTATCTCTTATGTATCTCTTATGTATCTCTTATGTATCTCTTATGTATCTCCTATATCTCTCCTATATCTCTCCTATATCTCTCCTATATCTCTCCTATATCTCTCCTATATCTCTCCTATATCTCTCATATATCTCTTATATATCTCTTATATATCTCTTATCTCTTATATATCTCTTATATATCTCTTATATATCTCTTATATATCTCTGTATCTCTTATGTATCTCTTATGTATCTCTTATGTATCTCTTATGTATCTCTTATGTATCTCTTATATATCTCTTATGTATCTCTTATGTATCTCTTATCTCTTATATATCTCTTATGTATCTCTTATCTCTTATATATCTCTTATATATCTCTTATATATCTCTTATATATCTCTTATATATCTCTTATGTATCTCTTATGTATCTCTTATGTATCTCTTATGTATCTCTTATGTATCTCTTATATATCTCTTATATATCTCTTATGTATCTCTTATGTATCTCTTATGTATCTCTTATAGATCTCTTATAGATCTCTTATAGATCTCTTATATATCTCTATATCTCTTATATATCTCTTATATATCTCCTGTATCTCATGTATCTCTTATGTATCTCTTATATATCTCTTATGTATCTCTTATGTATCTCTTATGTATCTCTTATATATCTCTTATATATCTCTTATATATCTCTTATCTCTTATATATCTCTTATGTATCTCTTATGTATTTCTTATGTATCTCTTATGTATCTCTTATGTATCTCTTATATATCTCATGTATCTCTTATGTATCTCTTATATATCTCTTATGTATCTCTTATGTATCTCTTATAGATCTCTTATTGATCTCTTATAGATCTCTTATAGATCTCTTATATATCTCTTATATATCTCTATATCTCTTATATATCTCTTATCTCTTATATATCTCTTATGTATCTCTTATGTATCTCTTATGTATCTCTTATGTATCTCTTATGTATCTCTTATGTATCTCTTATGTATCTCTTATGTATCTCCTATATCTCTCCTATATCTCTCCTATATCTCTCCTATATCTCTCCTATATCTCTCCTATATCTCTCATATATCTCTTATATATCTCTTATATATCTCTTATCTCTTATATATCTCTTATATATCTCTTATATATCTCTTATATATCTCTGTATCTCTTATGTATCTCTTATGTATCTCTTATGTATCTCTTATGTATCTCTTATGTATCTCTTATGTATCTCTTATGTATCTTTTTTGTATCTCTTATATATCTCTTATATATCTCTTATTTATCTCTTATATATCTCTTATATATCTCTTATGTATCTTTTTTATATCTCTTATATATCTCTTATATATCTCTTATGTATCTCTTATGTATCTCTTATGTATCTGTTATGTATCTCTTATGTATCTCTTATGTATCTCTTATGTATCTCTTATGTATCTCTTATATATCTTTTTTATATCTCTTATATATCTCTTATATATCTCTTATATATCTCTTATGTATCTCTTATATATCTCTTATATATCTCTTATATATCTCTTATATATCTCTTATGTATCTCTTATCTCTTATCTCTTATATATCTCTTATATATCTCTTATATATCTCTTATATATCTCTTATATAGGAGAGATATAGGAGATACATAAGAGATACATAAGAGATACATAAGAGATACATAAGAGATATATCTCTCCTATATCTCTCCTATATCTCTCCTATATCTCTCCTATATCTCTTATATATCTCTTATATATCTCTTATATATCTCTTATCTCTTATATATCTCCTATATCTCTTATATATCTCTTATATATCTCTTATATATCTCTGTATCTCTTATGTATCTCTTATGTATCTCTTATGTATCTCTTATGTATCTCTTATGTATCTCTTATGTATCTCTTATGTATCTCCTATATCTCTCCTATATCTCTCCTATATCTCTCCTATATCTCTCCTATATCTCCTATATCTCTTATGTATCTCTTATATATCTCTTATATATCTCTTATGTATCTCTTATGTATCTCTTATGTATCTCTTATGTATCTCTTATATATCTCTTATGTATCTCTTATGTATCTCTTATGTATCTTTTTTGTATCTCTTATATATCTCTTATGTATCTCTTATGTATCTCTTATATATCTCTTATGTATCTCTTATGTATCTCTTATGTATCTCTTATGTATCTCTTATGTATCTCTTATTTATCTCTTATGTATCTCTTATGTATCTTTTTTATATCTCTTATATATCTCTTATATATCTCTTATATATCTCTTATGTATCTCTTATGTATCTCTTATGTATCTCTTATGTATCTCTTATATATCTCTTATATATCTCTTATATATCTCTTATATATCTCTTATGTATCTCTTATCTCTTATATATCTCTTATATATCTCTTATATATCTCTTGTATATCTCTTATGTATCTCTTATGTATCTCTTATATATCTCTTATATATCTCTTATGTATCTCTTATATATCTCTTATATATCTCTTATGTATCTCTTATGTATCTCTTATGTATCTCTTATCTCTTATATATCTCTTATATATCTCTTATATATCTCTTATATATCTCTTATATATCTCTTATATATCTCTTATATATCTCTTATATATCTCTTATATATCTCTTATCTCTTATATATTTCTTATATATCTCTTATATATCTCCTATATCTCTTATATATCTCTTATATATCTCTTATATATCTCTTATGTATCTCTTATGTATCTCTTATGTATCTCTTATATATCTCTTATATATCTCTTATATATCTCTTATATATCTCTTATATATCTCTTATATATCTCTTATATATCTCTTATATATTTCTTATATATCTCTTATATATCTCCTATATCTCTTATATATCTCTTATATATCTCTTATATATCTCTTATGTATCTCTTATATATCTCTTATGTATCTCTTATATATTTCTTATATATCTCCTATATCTCTTATATATCTCTTATATATCTCTTATTTATTGTGAGGTTAGCAGGCTGACCGTAAGACTGTAATTATGATATTTTATTATTTGTAGTGAAAAATGTACACTTTAGTCAGTCTGTACCCTGTAGTCCTATGTATGTCTGTATTTCCCAGGACTTTATTCATGTAAGCATTATACCATTGAGACCATTTGCCCGTGGTTACGTCACTGCCTCCAGGTAATGTTCTTAGTAAACTGTGATGGTATCATGAATAAGGGATTTGTGACTATGAAGTTAATTATGGCAGTCTTCCCAAATGCGTATTACTTAAATATTGTAACTGTGTATGTGGAGACAAATGGTCCGGCTAGAAGCGACCAAATGCTTAGATTAGAATCTGTTCAGTTTGTGTATAGTTTTTGGTTCAGGGATCAAAGGACCTCTTTATAGGCTGTTTAGTAACAGAGACAACAGGTAGTGGCAGAGACATACACTTCCCCCCCAAATAACAAGAAGCTAAAGGATGGATAACACCAGGGTCACTCTCCAGAGAAGAGATCTGTTTACATGAAGGTGTGAAATCCCTCACGTACACAAGCTTCAAAGCCAGATGAACGGAGTGAGGTAATCAGCCCCTGGACAGGTAATAGGAGACCCTGTTACATTCATGCAACTGCACCCAGCATAGGAAGGGTTAAGAATTCCTGAGGGAGGGGGAGAGGGGTGCCTTTGGGATGTAAGTTGGGGTTTTGCAGGAAGAGAGGGAAGAGAATTTGATGGACTGTCCTGGACTAAGAGGTTATGCTCTGTCTAGGTATCGTGTGGACTTATATGCTATCACTGCGGTGTGGGATAAGTGATAGTTTGCCCTGTGGAACTGATCTGGGACTGTGACTATACAAGGACTGTCTGTTTGGGCCTGCTACCTGAATATCTTTCTACTCTGCAATTTACCTTTGCCACTGTTTATTGTCTATTTGTGCGTGCTGTGGAAAATAAACCATTCTTCTGGTTTCATCTGCTCGGTGTCTGAGTGATTGAGGAACTCGTACCCTCACATTTGGCGGCAGCGACAGTGGGATCATTCAGACACCAACCTTCGAGCACAGAAAGCACAGAGAACAGAGGATCAGACCATAGGTAAGGAAACGGAAAATGCAATAAGGTGATGTTCAGCAAGTGAGCAGGTGTCAGTCCTGTGGAAAGGGAAAATGTTTCCAAGGAAAGAAAATCGATGCCTCAAGACCCCTGTAGCAGAGGAGCTCAGGGATGGAGGTTCTTCAGTGTATCGGCAGGCTGGGAAGCCGGATCTGTTATTTATTGTCAGGAAAATGCAGTATATCTGGAAGTACTGGGAAGACGCTCAGCAGATGGTCAGCGGGTGGAGAGTATCCAGCATACAGGACAAGTTGTGTTACCTGGGGGATGCATTTCTGCACTGTAAAGGTGAGGCCACCTCTTGGAATCTGCTGGGAGAGCCAGAGTTTGTAGAATTTACAGAGGAAGTGATTGCTACAGTTACCCAGATGCTACAAAGAGGACAATATTCTGAGGCTGAAGGACAAGTCCAGAATACATTGATGCCCCAGATAGAACCAGAGGAAAGGTCTAGAAGGGGGCTACTGCAATCTGGGCAGACAACCGAAGGGTCTGCCACGGAATTAATTGTTACCGCGAGAGAAGGGTCGTTGTCAGGGGGGCCCCTAACTGCCCTTGAAGAAATGAGTATGGAGGAGCTGATAGCAGAATGTCAGCTGCGAGGTATACCCATCCAATCCTGCACTCGCGGGGAAATCCTTCAGCAGATCCTTCGCGATCAGGGAGATCCTACAAAAGCATTTACCGATTATCGGGCATGTATCCTTTATTTCGGTGCACAGCTGAGTGTGTGGGAACAATTGGAGTGTCTGGAGGAGTGCTTTATTGTGGCAGAGGAAGAGGCGATTGATCGGGGGCTCCTGGATACCCCAGCATGGCAAGATCAGTGTCGCAGGGGGCGTGATGAAAGGCACCGTTTGCAACTGCTTCTCCCCCATCCTAGGGAGGAAGCTGCTCTATGTTCTATACAGGGGGAGGTTATCCCCAAAGTGAAGGAGGTTATTCAGGAGGAGCTGCACTACAGCTTCCCTTTTGCTGAGATGGAAGATGAAGAGCTATTATCCTGCTGCCAGGGGATCTATGAGGACTGCGTCCAGGAGGAGATCACCGTGGTTAGAGGAGTATCCAACAACATCCAGGCCACAAGCATACCAGTCGCAGATGATGTCGTGTTTCGGGCTGCCCAGCATACTCAGCTGGGGAAGGAGGCTATCGCGGAGAAGGAGCTGTGCGCAGAAGTAGCTGCAGGTGAGCATCTGGCTTTTAAGGGGACAGAGCTGACACAGCCTGTCCTGCAGCCACCAGCGGAATTGTTTGTGATGGAGGGTCCCTCCTCAGCCCTGGACATTGAGACCAAATGCTGGACTGAAATTTGCCATGCCCCTAGTTTGGGTTTGGGGGAGGAAGGACATGACGGGGTGGTGGAAGTGCCAGGGCCAGAGCCCCTATATTGGCCTGCTGTTTGGCCCCTGTTCCGTGGGCAAGAGGGGGAGGTGGAAAGTGGTCCCCGCCCCATTGTGCCCGAGGCAAAAGTATTAGTAGGTTACAATGTTGCAGAGGGGGGGTACCCAGAATCCGAAGAAGAGGAATCGCTACATCCCTTGTTAGTTCCAATGTATGACTTAGACTGTAATCATGCCCTTGCTGGTTCGGCAAACCAGCCGCCTTTTACAAGATGGGTTTGGTATGATGTCACCCTGTGGGACTCCGGTGGTACATCCAAACCCCAGATTCTCGGCTCTGCATCCCGCTATTCCAGGTTGTTATTGGTTCCTGAGCAACTGGGCACAGTGACTAAAGATGTAGGGGGAGGAGTGTGAGGTTAGCAGGCTGACCGTAAGACTGTAATTATGATATTTTATTATTTGTAGTGAAAAATGTACACTTTAGTCAGTCTGTACCCTGTAGTCCTATGTATGTCTGTATTTCCCAGGACTTTATTCATGTAAGCATTATACCATTGAGACCATTTGCCCGTGGTTACGTCACTGCCTCCAGGTAATGTTCTTAGTAAACTGTGATGGTATCATGAATAAGGGATTTGTGACTATGAAGTTAATTATGGCAGTCTTCCCAAATGCGTATTACTTAAATATTGTAACTGTGTATGTGGAGACAAATGGTCCGGCTAGAAGCGACCAAATGCTTAGATTAGAATCTGTTCAGTTTGTGTATAGTTTTTGGTTCAGGGATCAAAGGACCTCTTTATAGGCTGTTTAGTAACAGAGACAACAGGTAGTGGCAGAGACATACACTTCCCCCCCAAATAACAAGAAGCTAAAGGATGGATAACACCAGGGTCACTCTCCAGAGAAGAGATCTGTTTACATGAAGGTGTGAAATCCCTCACGTACACAAGCTTCAAAGCCAGATGAACGGAGTGAGGTAATCAGCCCCTGGACAGGTAATAGGAGACCCTGTTACATTCATGCAACTGCACCCAGCATAGGAAGGGTTAAGAATTCCTGAGGGAGGGGGAGAGGGGTGCCTTTGGGATGTAAGTTGGGGTTTTGCAGGAAGAGAGGGAAGAGAATTTGATGGACTGTCCTGGACTAAGAGGTTATGCTCTGTCTAGGTATCGTGTGGACTTATATGCTATCACTGCGGTGTGGGATAAGTGATAGTTTGCCCTGTGGAACTGATCTGGGACTGTGACTATACAAGGACTGTCTGTTTAGGCCTGCTACCTGAATATCTTTCTACTCTGCAATTTACCTTTGCCACTGTTTATTGTCTATTTGTGCGTGCTGTGGAAAATAAACCATTCTTCTGGTTTCATCTGCTCGGTGTCTGAGTGATTGAGGAACTCGTACCCTCACATTTATCTCTTATATATCTCTTATATATCTCTTATGTATCTTTTTTATATCTCTTATATATCTCTTATATATCTCTTATATATCTCTTATATATCTCTTATATATCTCTTATGTATCTCTTATGTATCTCTTATATATCTCTTATATATCTCTTATATCTCTTATATATCTCTTATATCTCTTATATATCTCTTATCTCTTATATATCTCTTATATATCTCTTATATATCTCTTATATATCTCTTATATATCTCTTATCTCTTATATATTTCTTATATATCTCTTATATATCTCCTATATCTCTTATATATCTCTTATATATCTCTTATATATCTCTTATGTATCTCTTATATATCTCTTATGTATCTCTTATATATCTCTTATATATCTCCTATATCTCTTATATATCTCTTATATATCTCTTATTTATCTCTTATATATCTCTTATATATCTCTTATGTATCTTTTTTATATCTCTTATATATCTCTTATATATCTCTTATATATCTCTTATATATCTCTTATATATCTCTTATGTATCTCTTATGTATCTCTTATATATCTCTTATATATCTCTTATATATCTCTTATATATCTCTTATATGTCTCTTATATATCTCTTATATATCTCTTATCTCTTATATATCTCTTATATATCTCCTATATCTCTTATATATCTCTTATATATCTCTTATATATATCTTATCTCTTATATATTTCTTATATATCTCTTATATATCTCCTATATCTCTTATATATCTCTTATCTCTTATATATCTCTTATATAAGAGATATAGGAGATATATAAGAGATATATAAGAGATATATAAGAGATAAGAGATATATAAGAGATATATAAGAGATATAGAGATATATAAGAGATATATAAGCGATATATAAGAGATATATAAGAGATATATAAGAGATATATAAGAGATATATAAGAGATATAGGAGATATATAAGAGATATATATCGCTTATATATCGCTTATATATCTCTTATATATCTCTTATATATCTCTATATCTCTTATATATCTCTTATATATCGCTTATATATCTCTTATCGCTTATATATCTCCTATATCTCTTATATATCTCTTATATATCTCTATCTCTTATATATCTTATATATCTCCTATATATCTCCTATATATCTCTTATATATCTCCTATATATCTCCTATATATCTCTTATGTATCTCTTATATATCTCTTATATATCTCTTGTATATCTCTTATATATCTCCTATATCTCTTATATATCTCTTATATATCTCTTATATATCTCTATATATCTCTTATGTATCTCTTATATATATCTCTTATATATATCTTATATATCTCCTATATCTCTTATATATCTCTTATATATCTCCTATATTTCTAATGTATCTCTTATATATCTCTTATATATCTCTTATATATCTCTTATATATCTCTTATATATCTCTTATATATCTCTTATATATCTCTTATATATCTCTTATCTCCTATATATCTCTTATATATCTCTTATATCTCTCTTATATATCTATTATATATCTCTTATATATCTCTTATATATCTCTTATATATCTCTTATCTCCTATATATCTCTTATATATCTCTTATATATCTCTTATATATCTCTTATGGCTTATATATCTCTTATGTATCTCTTATATATCTCTTATATTTCTCTTATCTCTTATATATCTCTTATATATCTCTTATATATCTCTTATCTCTTATATATCTCTTATCTCTTATATATCTCTTATCTCTTATATATCTCTTATATATCTCTTATATATCTCTTATATATCTCTTATATATCTCTTATATATCTCTTATATATCTCTTATATATCTCTTATATCTCTTATATATCTCTTATATCTCTTATATATCTCTTATCTCTTATATATCTCTTATATATCTCTTATATATCTCTTATATATCTCTTATATATCTCTTATGTATCTCTTATATATCTCTTATATATCTCTTATCTCTTATATATCTCTTATTTATCTCTTATATATCTCTTATATATCTCTTATATATCTCTTATATATCTCTTATATATCTCTTATATATCTCTTATATATCTCTTATATATTTCTTATATATCTCTTATATATCTCCTATATCTCTTATATATATCTTATATATCTCTTATCTCTTATATATCTCTTATATAAGAGATATAGGAGATATATAAGAGATATATAAGAGATATATAAGAGATAAGAGATATATAAGAGATATATAAGAGATATATAAGAGATATATAAGAGATATATAAGAGATATATAAGAGATATATAAGAGATATAGGAGATATATAAGAGATATATATCTCTTATATATCTCTTATATATCTCTTATATATCTCTTATATATCTCTATATCTCTTATATATCTCTTATATATCGCTTATATATCTCTTATCGCTTATATATCTCCTATATCTCTTATATATCTCTTATATATCTCTATCTCTTATATATCTTATATATCTCCTATATATCTCCTATATATCTCTTATATATCTCCTATATATCTCTTATGTATCTCTTATATATATCTCTTATATATCTCTTATGTATCTCTTATATATCTCTTATATATCTCTTATATCTTATATATCTCTTGTATATCTCTTATATATCTCCTATATCTCTTATATATCTCTTATATATCTCTTATATATCTCTATATATCTCTTATGTATCTCTTATATATATCTCTTATATATATCTTATATATCTCTATATCTCTTATATATCTCTTATATATCTCCTATATTTCTAATGTATCTCTTATATATCTCTTATATATCTCTTATATATCTCTTATATATCTCTTATATATCTCTTATATATCTCTTATCTCCTATATATCTCTTATATATCTCTTATATATCTCTTATATATCTCTTATATATCTCTTATATATCTCTTATATATCTCTTATCTCCTATATATCTCTTATAAATCTCTTATATATCTCTTATATATCTCTTATATATCTCTTATGGCTTATATATCTCTTATGTATCTCTTATATATCTCTTATATATCTCTTATCTCTTATATATCTCTTATATATCTCTTATATATCTCTTATATATCTCTTATCTCTTATATATCTCTTATATATCTCTTATATATCTCTTATCTCCTATATATCTCTTATATATCTCTTATGTATCTCTTATATATCTCTTATATATCTCTTATATATCTCTTATATATCTTTTATATATCTCTTATATATCTCTTATATCTCTTATATATCTCTTATCTCTTATATATCTCTTATCTCTTATATATCTCTTATTTATCTCTTATATATCTCTTATTTATCTCTTATATATCTCTTATATATCTCTTATCTCTTATATATCTCTTATATATCTCTTATATATCTCTTATATATCTCTTATGTATCTCTTATATATCTCTTATATATCTCTTATATATATCTTATCTCTTATATATCTCTTATGTATCTCTTATGTATCTCTTATGTATCTCTTATGTATCTCTTATATATCTCTTATATATCTCTTATATATCTCCTATATCTCTTATATATCTCTTATATATCTCTTATATATCTCTTATATATCTCTTATATATCTCTTATGTATCTCTTATGTATCTCTTATGTATCTCTTATGTATCTCTTATATATCTCTTATGTATCTCTTATATATCTCTTATATATCTCTTATATATCTCCTATATCTCTTATATATCTCTTATATATCTCTTATATATCTCTTATATATCTCTATATCTCTTATATATCTTTTATGTATCGCTTATATATCTTTTTTATATCTCTTATATATCTCTTATATATCTCTTATGTATCTCTTATATATCTCTTATATATCTCTTATATATCTCTTATCTCTTATATATCTCTTATATATCTCTTATGTATCTCTTATGTATCTCTTATGTATCTCTTATGTATCTCTTATGTATCTCTTATATATCTCTTATATATCTCTTATATATCTTTTTTATATCTCTTATATATCTCTTATGTATCTCTTATGTATCTCTTATATATCTCTTATATATCTCTTATATATCTCCTATATCTCTTATATATCTCTTATGTATCTCCTATATCTCTCCTATATCTCTCATATATCTCTTATATATCTCTTATATATCTCTTATATATCTCCTATATCTCTTATATATCTCTTATATATCTCTTATATATCTCTTATATATCTCTTATATATCTCTTATATATCTCTTATATATCTCTTATATATCTCTTATATATCTCTTATATATCTTTTATATATCTCTTATATATCTCCTATATCTCTTATATATCTCTTATTTATCTCTTATATATCTCTTATATATCTCTTATATATCTCTTATGTATCTTTTTTATATCTCTTATATATCTCTTATATATCTCTTATATATCTCTTATATATCTCTTATATATCTCTTATATATCTCTTATATATCTCTCCTATATCTCTCCTATATCTCTCCTATATCTCTCCTATATCTCTTATATATCTCTTATATATCTCTTATCTCTTATATATCTCCTATATCTCTTATGTATCTCTTATATATCTCTTATGTATCTCTTATGTATCTCTTATATATCTCTTATATATCTCTTATAGATCTCTTATAGATCTCTTATAGATCTCTTATAGATCTCTTATAGATCTCTTATAGATCTCTTATAGATCTCTATATCTCTTATATATCTCTTATATATCTAATGTATCTCATGTATCTCTTATGTATCTCTTATATATCTCTTATGTATCTCTTATGTATCTCTTATGTATCTCTTATGTATCTCTTATATATCTCTTATATATCTCTTATGTATCTCTTATATATCTCTTATATATCTCTTATAGATCTCTTATAGATCTCTTATAGATCTCTTATAGATCTCTTATAGATCTCTTATAGATCTCTATATCTCTTATATATCTCTTATATATCTAATGTATCTCATGTATCTCTTATGTATCTCTTATATATCTCTTATGTATCTCTTATGTATCTCTTATGTATCTCTTATATATCTCTTATATATCTCTTATATATCTCTTATCTCTTATATATCTCTTATGTATCTCTTATGTATCTCTTATGTATCTCTTATGTATCTCTTATATATCTCATGTATCTCTTATGTATCTCTTATATATCTCTTATGTATCTCTTATAGATCTCTTATAGATCTCTTATAGATCTCTTATAGATCTCTTATAGATCTCTTATAGATCTCTTATAGATCTCTTATATATCTCTATATCTCTTATATATCTCTTATCTCTTATATATCTCTTATGTATCTCTTATGTATCTCTTATGTATCTCTTATGTATCTCTTATGTATCTCTTATGTATCTCTTATGTATCTCTTATGTATCTCTTATGTATCTCCTATATCTCTCCTATATCTCTCCTATATCTCTCCTATATCTCTCCTATATCTCTCATATATCTCTTATATATCTCTTATATATCTCTTATCTCTTATATATCTCTTATATATCTCTTATATATCTCTTATATATCTCTTATATATCTCTGTATCTCTTATGTATCTCTTATGTATCTCTTATGTATCTCTTATGTATCTCTTATGTATCTCTTATGTATCTCTTATGTATCTTTTTTGTATCTCTTATATATCTCTTATATATCTCTTATTTATCTCTTATATATCTCTTATATATCTCTTATGTATCTTTTTTATATCTCTTATATATCTCTTATATATCTCTTATGTATCTCTTATGTATCTCTTATGTATCTCTTATGTATCTCTTATGTATCTCTTATGTATCTCTTATATATCTTTTTTATATCTCTTATATATCTCTTATATATCTCTTATATATCTCTTATGTATCTCTTATATATCTCTTATATATCTCTTATATATCTCTTATATATCTCTTATGTATCTCTTATCTCTTATCTCTTATATATCTCTTATATATCTCTTATATATCTCTTATATATCTCTTATATAGGAGAGATATAGGAGATACATAAGAGATACATAAGAGATACATAAGAGATACATAAGAGATATATCTCTCCTATATCTCTCCTATATCTCTCCTATATCTCTCCTATATCTCTTATATATCTCTTATATATCTCTTATATATCTCTTATATATCTCCTATATCTCTTATATATCTCTTATATATCTCTTATATATCTCTGTATCTCTTATGTATCTCTTATGTATCTCTTATGTATCTCTTATGTATCTCTTATGTATCTCTTATGTATCTCCTATATCTCTCCTATATCTCTCCTATATCTCTCCTATATCTCCTATATCTCTTATGTATCTCTTATATATCTCTTATATATCTCTTATGTATCTCTTATGTATCTCTTATGTATCTCTTATGTATCTCTTATATATCTCTTATGTATCTCTTATGTATCTCTTATGTATCTTTTTTATATCTCTTATATATCTCTTATGTATCTCTTATATATCTCTTATGTATCTCTTATGTATCTCTTATGTATCTCTTATGTATCTCTTATGTATCTCTTATGTATCTCTTATGTATCTCTTATGTATCTCTTATGTATCTCTTATATATCTCTTATATATCTCTTATGTATCTCTTATCTCTTATATATCTCTTATATATCTCTTATATATCTCTTATATATCTCTTATATATCTCTTATGTATCTCTTATATATCTCTTATATATCTCTTATGTATCTCTTATATATCTCTTATGTATCTCTTATGTATCTCTTATGTATCTCTTATGTATCTCTTATCTCTTATATATCTCTTATATATCTCTTATATATCTCTTATATATCTCTTATATATCTCTTATATATCTCTTATATATCTCTTATATATCTCTTATATATCGCTTATATATCTCTTATCTCTTATATATTTCTTATATATCTCTTATATATCTCCTATATCTCTTATATATCTCTTATATATCTCTTATATATCTCTTATGTATCTCTTATGTATCTCTTATGTATCTCTTATATATCTCTTATATATCTCTTATATATCTCTTATATATCTCTTATATATCTCTTATATATCTCTTATCTCTTATATATTTCTTATATATCTCTTATATATCTCCTATATCTCTTATATATCTCTTATATATCTCTTATGTATCTCTTATATATCTCTTATGTATCTCTTATATATCTCTTATATATCTCCTATATCTCTTATATATCTCTTATATATCTCTTATATATCTCTTATATATCTCTTATCTCTTATATATTTCTTATATATCTCTTATATATCTCCTATATCTCTTATATATCTCTTATATATCTCTTATATATCTCTTATGTATCTCTTATGTATCTCTTATGTATCTCTTATATATCTCTTATATATCTCTTATATATCTCTTATATATCTCTTATATATCTCTTATATATCTCTTATATATCTCTTATCTCTTATATATTTCTTATATATCTCTTATATATCTCCTATATCTCTTATATATCTCTTATATATCTCTTATATATCTCTTATGTATCTCTTATATATCTCTTATGTATCTCTTATATATCTCTTATATATCTCCTATATCTCTTATATATCTCTTATATATCTCTTATATATCTCTTATATATCTCTTATATATCTCTTATATATCTCTTATCTCTTATATATTTCTTATATATCTCTTATATATCTCCTATATCTCTTATATATCTCTTATATATCTCTTATATATCTCTTATGTATCTCTTATGTATCTCTTATGTATCTCTTATATATCTCTTATATATCTCCTATATCTCTTATATATCTCTTATATATCTCTTATTTATCTCTTATATATCTCTTATATATCTCTTATGTATCTTTTTTATATCTCTTATATATCTCTTATATATCTCTTATATATCTCTTATATATCTCTTATATATCTCTTATGTATCTCTTATGTATCTCTTATATATCTCTTATATATCTCTTATATATCTCTTATATATCTCTTATATATCTCTTATATATCTCTTATATATCTCTTATATATCTCTTATATATCTCTTATCTCTTATATATCTCTTATATATCTCCTATATCTCTTATATATCTCTTATATATCTCTTATATATCTCTTATATATCTCTTATCTCTTATATATTTCTTATATATCTCTTATATATCTCCTATATCTCTTATATATCTCTTATCTCTTATATATCTCTTATATAAGAGATATAGGAGATATATAAGAGATATATAAGAGATATATAAGAGATAAGAGATATATAAGAGATATATAAGAGATATAGAGATATAGAAGAGATATATAAGCGATATATAAGAGATATATAAGAGATATATAAGAGATATATAAGAGATATATAAGAGATATAGGAGATATATAAGAGATATATATCTCTTATATATCTCTTATATATCTCTTATATATCTCTTATATATCTCTATATCTCTTATATATCTCTTATATATCGCTTATATATCTCTTATCGCTTATATATCTCCTATATCTCTTATATATCTCTTATATATCTCTATCTCTTATATATCTTATATATCTCCTATATATCTCCTATATATCTCCTATATATCTCTTATATATCTCCTATATATCTCTTATGTATCTCTTATATATCTCTTATATATCTCTTGTATATCTCTTATATATCTCCTATATCTCTTATATATCTCTTATATATCTCTTATATATCTCTATATATCTCTTATGTATCTCTTATATATATCTCTTATATATATCTTATATATTTCCTATATCTCTTATATATCTCCTATATTTCTAATGTATCTCTTATATATCTCTTATATATCTCTTATATATCTCTTATATATCTCTTATATATCTCTTATATATCTCTTATATATCTCTTATATATCTTTTATCTCCTATATATCTCTTATATATCTCTTATATATCTCTTATATATCTCTTATGGCTTATATATCTCTTATGTATCTCTTATATATCTCTTATATATCTCTTATCTCTTATATATCTCTTATATATCTCTTATATATCTCTTATCTCTTATATATCTCTTATATATCTCTTATATATCTCTTATATATCTCTTATATATCTCTTATATATCTCTTATATATCTCTTATATATCTCTTATATATCTCTTATATCTCTTATATATCTCTTATATATCTCTTATATCTCTTATATATCTCTTATCTCTTATATATCTCTTATATATCTCTTATATATCTCTTATATATCTCTTATATATCTCTTATGTATCTCTTATATATCTCTTATATATCTCTTATCTCTTATGTATCTCTTATGTATCGCTTATATATCTCTTATATATCTCTTATATATCTCTTATATATCTCTTATATATCTCTTATATATCTCTTATATATCTCTTATATATCTCTTATATATCTCTTATATATCTCTTATATATCTCTTATCTCTTATATATTTCTTATATATCTCTTATATATCTCCTATATCTCTTATATATCTCTTATATATCTCTTATCTCTTATATATCTCTTATATAAGAGAAATAGGAGATATATAAGAGATATATAAGAGATATATAAGAGATAAGAGATATATAAGAGATATATAAGAGATATATAAGAGATATATAAGAGATATATAAGAGATATATAAGAGATATATAAGAGATATAGGAGATATATAAGAGATATATATCTCTTATATATCTCTTATATATCTCTTATATATCTCTTATATATCTCTATATCTCTATATCTCTTATATATCGCTTATATATCTCTTATCGCTTATATATCTCCTATATATCTCCTATATATCTCTTATATATCTCCTATATATCTCTTATGTATCTCTTATATATATCTCTTATATATCTCTTATATATCTCTTATATATCTCTTATATCTTATATATCTCTTGTATATCTCTTATATATCTCCTATATCTCTTATATATCTCTTATATATCTCTTATATATCTCTATATATCTCTTATGTATCTCTTATATATATCTCTTATATATATCTTATATATCTCTATATCTCTTATATATCTCTTATATATCTCCTATATTTCTAATGTATCTCTTATATATCTCTTATATATCTCTTATATATCTCTTATATATCTCTTATATATCTCTTATATATCTCTTATCTCCTATATATCTCTTATATATCTCTTATATATCTCTTATATATCTCTTATATATCTCTTATATATCTCTTATATATCTCTTATATATCTCTTATCTCCTATATATCTCTTATATATCTCTTATATATCTCTTATATATCTCTTATGGCTTATATATCTCTTATGTATCTCTTATATATCTCTTATATATCTCTTATCTCTTATATATATCTTATATATCTCTTATATATCTCTTATATATCTCTTATCTATTATATATCTCTTATATATCTCTTATATATCTCTTATATATCTCTTATCTCCTATATATCTCTTATATATCTCTTATGTATCTCTTATATATCTCTTATATATCTCTTATATATCTCTTATATATCTCTTATATATCTCTTATATATCTCTTATATATCTCTTATATATCTCTTATATCTCTTATATATCTCTTATCTCTTATATATCTCTTATCTCTTATATATCTCTTATTTATCTCTTATATATCTCTTATTTATCTCTTATATATCTCTTATGTATCTCCTATATATCTCCTATATATCTCTTATATATCTCCTATATATCTCTTATGTATCTCTTATATATCTCTTATATATCTCTTATATATCTCCTATATATCTCTTATGTATCTCTTATATATCTCCTATATATCTCTTATATATCTCCTATATATCTCTTATGTATCTCTTATATATCTCTTATATATCTCTTGTATATCTCTTATATATCTCCTATATCTCTTATATATCTCTTATATATCTCTTATATATCTCTATATATCTCTTATGTATCTCTTATATATATCTCTTATATATATCTTATATATCTCCTATATCTCTTATATATCTCCTATATTCCTAATGTATCTCTTATATATCTCTTATATATCTCTTATATATCTCTTATATATCTCTTATATATCTCTTATATATCTCTTATATATCTCTTATATATCTCTTATATATCTCTTATATATCTCTTATCTCTTATATATCTCTTATATATCTCTTATATATCTCTTATATATCTCTTATATATCTCTTATATATCTCTTATATATCTCTTATATATCTCTTATATATCTCTTATCTCCTATATATCTCTTATATATCTCTTATATATCTCTTATATATCTCTTATGGCTTATATATCTCTTAAGTATCTCTTATATATCTCTTATATATCTCTTATCTCTTATATATCTCTTATATATCTCTTATATATCTCTTATCTCTTATATATCTCTTATATATCTCTTATATATCTCTTATATATCTCTTATATATCTCTTATATATCACTTATATATCTCTTATATATCTCTTATATCTCTTATATATCTCTTATATATCTCTTATATCTCTTATATATCTCTTATCTCTTATATATCTCTTATATATCTCTTATATATCTCTTATATATCTCTTATATATCTCTTATGTATCTCTTATATATCTCTTATCTCTTATATATCTCTTATGTATCTCTTATGTATCTCTTATGTATCTCTTATATATCTCTTATCTCTTATATATCTCTTATATATCTCTTATCTCTTATATATCTCTTATATATCTCTTATATATCTCTTATCTCTTATATATCTCTTATATATCTCTTATATATCTCTTATATATCTCTTATATATCTCTTATATATCTCTTATATCTCTTATATATCTCTTATATATCTCTTATATCTCTTATATATCTCTTATCTCTTATATATCTCTTATATATCTCTTATATATCTCTTATATATCTCTTATATATCTCTTATATATCTCTTATATATCTCTTATATATCTCTTATCTCTTATATATTTCTTATATATCTCTTATATATCTCCTATATCTCTTATATATCTCTTATATATCTCTTATCTCTTATATATCTCTTATATAAGAGATATAGGAGATATATAAGAGATATATAAGAGATATATAAGAGATATATAAGAGATAAGAGATATATAAGAGATATATAAGAGATATATAAGAGATATATAAGAGATATATAAGAGATATATAAGAGATATATAAGAGATATATAAGAGATATAGGAGATATATAAGAGATATATATCTCTTATATATCTCTTATATATCTCTTATATATCTCTTATATATCTCTATATCTCTTATATATCTCTTATATATCGCTTATATATCTCTTATCGCTTATATATCTCCTATATCTCTTATATATCTCTTATATATCTCTATCTCTTATATATCTTATATATCTCCTATATATCTCCTATATATCTCTTATATATCTCCTATATATCTCTTATGTATCTCTTATATATATCTCTTATATATCTCTTATGTATCTCTTATATATCTCTTATATATCTCTTATATCTTATATATCTCTTGTATATCTCTTATATATCTCCTATATCTCTTATATATCTCTTATATATCTCTTATATATCTCTATATATCTCTTATGTATCTCTTATATATATCTCTTATATATATCTTATATATCTCTATATCTCTTATATATTTCTAATGTATCTCTTATATATCTCTTATATATCTCTTATATATCTCTTATATATCTCTTATCTCCTATATATCTCTTATATATCTCTTATATATCTCTTATATATCTCTTATATATCTCTTATATATCTCTTATATATCTCTTATATATCTCTTATCTCCTATATATCTCTTATATATCTCTTATATATCTCTTATATATCTCTTATATATCTCTTATGGCTTATATATCTCTTATGTATCTCTTATATATCTCTTATATATCTCTTATCTCTTATATATCTCTTATATATCTCTTATATATCTCTTATATATCTCTTATCTCTTATATATCTCTTATATATCTCTTATATATCTCTTATCTCCTATATATCTCTTATATATCTCTTATGTATCTCTTATATATCTCTTATATATCTCTTATATATCTCTTATATATCTCTTATATATCTCTTATATATCTCTTATATATCTCTTATATATCTCTTATCTCCTATATATCTCTTATATATCTCTTATATATCTCTTATATATCTCTTATATATCTCTTATATATCTCTTATATATCTCTTATATATCTCTTATCTCCTATATATCTCTTATATATCTCTTATATATCTCTTATATATCTCTTATATATCTCTTATGGCTTATATATCTCTTATGTATCTCTTATATATCTCTTATTTATCTCTTATATATCTCTTATTTATCTCTTATATATCTCTTATATATCTCTTATATATCTCTTATATATCTCTTATGTATCTCTTATCTCTTATATATCTCTTATGTATCTCTTATGTATCTCTTATGTATCTCTTATGTATCTCTTATGTATCTCTTATATATCTCTTATGTATCTCTTATATATCTCTTATATATCTCTTATATATCTCCTATATCGCTTATATATCTCTTATATATCTCTTATCTCTTATATATCTCTTATATATCTCTTATATATCTCCTATATCTCTTATATATCTCTTATATATCTCTTATATATCTCTTATATATCTCTTATATATCTCTTATGTATCTCTTATGTATCTCTTATGTATCTCTTATGTATCTCTTATGTATCTCTTATATATCTCTTATGTATCTCTTATATATCTCTTATATATATCTTATATATCTCCTATATCGCTTATATATCTCTTATATATCTCTTATATATCTCTTATATATCTCTTATATATCTCTATATCTCTTATATATCTCTTATGTATCTCTTATATATCTTTTTTATATCTCTTATATATCTCTTATGTATCTCTTATATATCTCCTATATCTCTTATATATCTCTTATATATCTCTTATTTATCTCTTATATATCTCTTATATATCTCTTATGTATCTTTTTTATATCTCTTATATATCTCTTATATATCTCTTATATATCTCTTATATATCTTTTTGTATCTCTTATGTATCTCTTATGTATCTCTTATATATCTCTTATATATCTCCTATATCTCTCCTATATCTCTCATATATCTCTCATATATCTCTTATGTATCTCTTATGTATCTCTTATGTATCTCTTATGTATCTCTTATGTATCTCTTATGTATCTATTATGTATCTCTTATATATCTCTTATATATCTCCTATATCTCTCCTATATCTCTCATGTATCTCTCATGTATCTCTCATGTATCTCTTATATATCTCTTATATATCTCTTATATATCTCTTATGTATCTTTTTTATATCTCTTATATATCTCTTATATATCTCTTATATATCTCTTATATATCTCTTATGTATCTCTTATATATCTCTTATGTATCTCTTATATATCTCTTATGTATCTCTTATGTATCTCTTATGTATCTCTTATATATCTCTTATGTATCTCTTATCTCTTATATATCTCTTATGTATCTCTTATCTCTTATATATCTCTTATATATCTCTTATATATCTCTTATGTATCTCTTATATATCTCTTATATATCTCTTATGTATCTCTTATCTCTTATGTATCTCTTATGTATCTCTTATGTATCTCTTATGTATCTCTTATGTATCTCTTATGTATCTCTTATGTATCTCTTATCTCTTATATATCTCTTATATATCTCTTATATATCTCTTATATATCTCTTATGTATCTCTTATCTCTTATGTATCTCTTATGTATCTCTTATGTATCTCTTATGGATCTCTTATGTATCTCTTATGTATCTCTTATATATCTCTTATGTATCTCTTATCTCTTATATATCTCTTATATATCTCTTATGTATCTCTTATGTATCTCTTATATATCTCTTATGTATCTCTTATGTATCTCTTATGTATCTCTTATGTATCTCTTATGTATCTCTTATGTATCTCTTATGTATCTCTTATGTATCTCTTATGTATCTCTTATGTATCTCTTATGTATCTCCTATGTATCTCCTGTATCTCCTGTATCTCCTGTATCTCTCCTGTATCTCCTGTATCTCTCCTGTATCTCTCCTGTATCTCTCCTGTATCTCTCCTGTATCTCTCCTGTATCTCTCCTGTATCTCTCCTGTATCTCTCCTGTATCTCTCATGTATCTCTCATGTATCTCTCATGTATCTCTCATGTATCTCTCATGTATCTCTCATGTATCTCTTATGTATCTCTTATGTATCTCTTATGTATCTCTTATGTATCTCCTATGTATCTCCTATGTATCTCCTATATCTCTCCTATATCTCTCCTATATCTCTCCTATATCTCTCCTATATCTCTTATGTATCTCTTATGTATCTCTTATGTATCTCTTATGTATCTCTTATGTATCTCTTATCTCTTATATATCTCTTATATATCTCTTATGTATCTCTTATGTATCTCTTATATATCTCTTATGTATCTCTTATATATCTCTTATATATCTCTTATATATCTCTTATATATCTCTTATATATCTCTTATATATCTGTTATATATCTCTTATATATCTCTTATATATCTCTTATTTCTCTTATATATCTCTTATCTCTTATATATCTCTTATCTCTTATATATCTCTTATTTATCTCTTATATATCTCTTATTTATCTCTTATATATCTCTTATATATCTCTTATCTCTTATATATCTCTTATATATCTCTTATATATCTCTTATATATCTCTTATATATCTCTTATGTATCTCTTATGTATCTCTTATATATCTCTTATCTCTTATATATCTCTTATGTATCTCTTATGTATCTCTTATGTATCTCTTATATATCTCTTATATATCTCTTATATATCTCCTATATCTCTTATATATCTCTTATATATCTCTTATATATCTCTTATATATCTCTTATGTATCTCTTATGTATCTCTTATGTATCTCTTATATATCTCTTATATATCTCTTATGTATCTCTTATATATCTCTTATATATCTCCTATATCTCTTATATATCTCTTATATATCTCTTATATATCTCTTATATATCTCTTATATATCTCTATATCTCTTATGTATCTCTTATATATCTTTTTTATATCTCTTATATATCTCTTATATATCTCTTATGTATCTCTTATGTATCTCTTATATATCTCTTATATATCTCTTATATATCTCTTATATATCTCTTATATATCTCTTATATATCTCTTATATATCTCTTATATATCTCTTATATATCTTTTTTATATCTCTTATATATCTCTTATATATCTCTTATATATCTCTTATGTATCTCTTATGTATCTCCTATATCTCTCCTATATCTCTCCTATATCTCTCATATATCTCTTATATATCTCCTATATCTCTTATATCTCTTATATATCTCTTATATATCTCTTATATATCTCTTATATATCTCTTATCTCTTATAGATCTCTTATAGATCTCTTATAGATCTCTTATATATCTCTTATATATCTCTTATATATCTCTTATATATCTCTTATATATCTCTTATATATCTCCTATATCTCTTATATATCTCTTATATATCTCTTATTTATCTCTTATATATCTCTTATATATATCTCTTATGTATCTTTTTTATATCTCTTATATATCTCTTATATATCTCTTATATATCTCTTATATATCTTTTTTGTATCTCTTATGTATCTCTTATGTATCTCTTATATATCTCTTATATATCTCCTATATCTCTCCTATATCTCTTATATATCTCTTATGTATCTCTTATGTATCTCTTATGTATCTCTTATGTATCTCTTATGTATCTCTTATATATCTCTTATATATCTCTTATATATCTCTTATATATCTCTTATATATCTCTTATGTATCTCTTATCTCTTATCTCTTATATATCTCTTATATATCTCTTATGTATCTCTTATATATCTCTTATGTATCTCTTATATATCTCTTATTTATCTCTTATATATCTCTTATATATCTCTTATATATCTCTTATATATCTTTTTTATATCTCTTATATATCTCTTATATATCTCTTATATATCTTTTTTATATCTCTTATATATCTCTTATATATCTCTTATGTATCTCTTATGTATCTCTTATGTATCTCTTATGTATCTCTTATGTATCTCTTATATATCTCTTATATATCTCTTATATATCTCTTATGTATCTCTTATGTATTTCTTATGTATCTCTTATGTATCTCCTATATCTCTCCTATATCTCTCCTATATCTCTCATATATCTCTTATATATCTCTTATATATCTCTTATATATCTCTTATATATCTCTTATATATCTCTTATGTATCTCTTATGTATCTCTTATATATCTCTTATATATCTCTTATATATCTCTTATATATCTCTTATATATCTCTTATATATCTCTTATATATCTCTTATGTATCTCTTATATATCTCTTATGTATCTCTTATCTCTTATCTCTTATATATCTCTTATATATCTCTTATATATCTCTTATGTATCTCTTATCTCTTATATATCTCTTATGTATCTCTTATCTCTTATATATATCTTATATATCTCTTATGTATCTCCTATGTATCTCTTATGTATCTCTTATATATCTCTTATATATCTCTTATATATCTCTTATATATCTCTTATATATCTCTTATATATCTCTTATATATCTTTTTTATATCTCTTATATATCTCTTATGTATCTCTTATGTATCTCTTATATATCTCTTATGTAACTCTTATGTATCGCTTATGTATCTCCTATATCTCTCCTATATCTCTCCTATATCTCTTATATATCTCTTATATATCTCCTATATCTCTTATAGATCTCTTATAGATCTCTTATATATCTCTTATATATCTCTTATATATCTCTTATATATCTCTTATATATCTCTTATATATCTCTTATATATCTCTTATATATCTCCTATATCTCTTATATATCTCTTATATATCTCTTATATATCTCTTATATATCTCTTATATATCTCTTATGTATCTCTTATCTCTTATCTCTTATATATCTCTTATATATCTCTTATATATCTCTTATATATCTCTTATGTATCTCTTATGTATCTCTTATATATCTTTTTTGTATCTCTTATGTATCTCTTATATATCTCTTATGTATCTCTTATATATCTCTTATATATCTCTTATATATCTCTTATATATCTCTTATATATCTCCTATATCTCTTATATATCTCTTATATATCTCTTATATATCTCTTATATATCTCTTATCTCTTATATATCTCTTATATATCTCTTATATATCTCTTATGTATCTCTTATATATCTCTTATGTATCTCTTATATATCTCTTATATATCTCTTATATATCTCTTATATATCTCTTATATATCTCTTATATATCTCTTATATATCTCCTATATCTCTTATATATCTCTTATGTATCTCTTATCTCTTATATATCTCTTATGTATCTCTTATCTCTTATATATCTCTTATATATCTCTTATATATCTCTTATATATCTCTTATATATCTCTTATATATCTCTTATATATCTCTTATATATCTCTTATATATCTCTTATGTATCTCTTATCTCTTATGTATCTCTTATGTATCTCTTATCTCTTATATATATATCTCTTATATATCTCTTATATATCTCTTATATATCTCTTATA
This sequence comes from Crinia signifera, assembly GCF_055691185.1. Taxonomy (NCBI): domain Eukaryota; kingdom Metazoa; phylum Chordata; class Amphibia; order Anura; family Myobatrachidae; genus Crinia; species Crinia signifera. The sequence continues at coordinate 32,356,185 of NC_139228.1, read as the reverse complement.
TATCTCTTATATATCTCTTATATATCTCTTATATATCTCTTATATATCTCTTATGTATCTCTTATGTATCTCTTATATATCTCTTATGTATCTCTTATGTATCTCTTATGTATCTCTTATATATCTTTTTTATATCTCTTATATATCTCTTATATATCTCTTATGTATCTCTTATGTATCTCTTATGTATCTCTTATGTATCTCTTATGTATCTCTTATATATCTCTTATATATCTCTTATATATCTCTTATATATCTCTTATGTATCTCTTATCTCTTATCTCTTATATATCTCTTATATATCTCTTATATATCTCTTATGTATCTCTTATATATCTCTTATATATCTCTTATATATCTCTTATGTATCTCTTATCTCTTATCTCTTATATATCTCTTATATATCTCTTATATATCTCTTATGTATCTCTTATATATCTCTTATATATCTCTTATGTATCTCTTATATATCTCTTATGTATCTCTTATCTCTTATCTCTTATATATCTCTTATATATCTCTTATATATCTCTTATATATCTCTTATGTATCTCTTATCTCTTATATATCTCTTATGTATCTCTTATCTCTTATATATCTCTTATATATCTCTTATATATCTCTTATATATCTCTTATATATCTCTTATATATCTCTTATGTATCTCTTATGTATCTCTTATGTATCTCTTATGTATCTCTTATATATCTCTTATATATCTCTTATATATCTCCTGTATCTCATGTATCTCTTATGTATCTCTTATATATCTCTTATGTATCTCTTATGTATCTCTTATATATCTCTTATAGATCTCTTATAGATCTCTTATAGATCTCTTATAGATCTCTTATAGATCTCTTATATATCTCTATATCTCTTATATATCTCTTATCTCTTATATATCTCTTATGTATCTCTTATGTATCTCTTATGTATCTCTTATGTATCTCTTATGTATCTCTCATGTATCTCTTATGTATCTCTTATGTATCTCTTATGTATCTCTTATGTATCTCTTATATATCTCTTATATATCTCTTATCTCTTATATATCTCTTATGTATCTCTTATGTATCTCTTATGTATCTCTTATGTATCTCTTATGTATCTCTTATATATCTCATGTATCTCTTATGTATCTCTTATATATCTCTTATGTATCTCTTATAGATCTCTTATAGATCTCTTATAGATCTCTTATAGATCTCTTATAGATCTCTTATATATCTCTATATCTCTTATATATCTCTTATCTCTTATATATCTCTTATGTATCTCTTATGTATCTCTTATGTATCTCTTATGTATCTCTTATGTATCTCTTATGTATCTCTTATGTATCTCCTATATCTCTCCTATATCTCTCCTATATCTCTCCTATATCTCTCCTATATCTCTCATATATCTCTTATATATCTCTTATATATCTCTTATCTCTTATATATCTCTTATATATCTCTTATATATCTCTTATATATCTCTTATATATCTCTGTATCTCTTATGTATCTCTTATGTATCTCTTATGTATCTCTTATGTATCTCTTATGTATCTCTTATGTATCTCTTATGTATCTTTTTTGTATCTCTTATATATCTCTTATATATCTCTTATTTATCTCTTATATATCTCTTATGTATCTCTTATGTATCTCTTATGTATCTCTTATGTATCTCTTATGTATCTCTTATGTATCTCTTATGTATCTCTTATATATCTTTTTTATATCTCTTATATATCTCTTATATATCTCTTATATATCTCTTATGTATCTCTTATGTATCTCTTATATATCTCTTATATATCTCTTATGTATCTCTTATGTATCTCTTATATATCTCTTATGTATCTCTTATCTCTTATATATCTCTTATATATCTCTTATATATCTCTTATATATCTCTTATATATCTCTTATATAGGAGAGATATAGGAGATACATAAGAGATACATAAGAGATACATAAGAGATACATAAGAGATATATCTCTCCTATATCTCTCCTATATCTCTCCTATATCTCTCCTATATCTCTTATATATCTCTTATATATCTCTTATATATCTCTTATCTCTTATATATCTCCTATATCTCTTATATATCTCTTATATATCTCTTATATATCTCTGTATCTCTTATGTATCTCTTATGTATCTCTTATGTATCTCTTATGTATCTTTTTTGTATCTCTTATATATCTCTTATATATCTCTTATGTATCTCTTATGTATCTCTTATGTATCTCCTATATCTCTCCTATATCTCTCCTATATCTCTCCTATATCTCTCCTATATCTCTCATATATCTCCTATATCTCTTATGTATCTCTTATATATCTCTTATATATCTCTTATATATCTCTTATATATCTCTTATGTATCTCTTATGTATCTCTTATGTATCTCTTATGTATCTCTTATATATCTCTTATGTATCTCTTATGTATCTCTTATGTATCTTTTTTATATCTCTTATATATCTCTTATATATCTCTTATATATCTCTTATGTATCTCTTATGTATCTCTTATGTATCTCTTATGTATCTCTTATGTATCTCTTATGTATCTTTTTTATATCTCTTATATATCTCTTATATATCTCTTATGTATCTCTTATGTATCTCTTATGTATCTCTTATGTATCTCTTATGTATCTCTTATGTATCTCTTATATATCTCTTATATATCTCTTATGTATCTCTTATGTATCTCTTATGTATCTCTTATGTATCTCTTATGTATCTCTTATGTATCTCTTATGTATCTCTTATGTATCTTTTTTATATCTCTTATATATCTCTTATATATCTCTTATGTATCTCTTATATATCTCTTATATATCTCTTATATATCTCTTATATATCTCGTATATATCTCTTATATATCTCTTATATATCTCTTATATATCTCTTATATATCTCTTATGTATCTCTTATGTATCTCTTATGTATCTCTTATATATCTCTTATATATCTCTTATATATCTCTTATATATCTCTTATGTATCTCTTATCTCTTATATATCTCTTATATATCTCTTATATATCTCTTATGTATCTCTTATGTATCTCTTATGTATCTCTTATATATCTCTTATATATCTCTTATGTATCTCTTATATATCTCTTATATATCTCTTATGTATCTCTTATGTATCTCTTATGTATCTCTTATCTCTTATCTCTTATATATCTCTTATATATCTCTTATATATCTCTTATATATCTCTTATATATCTCTTATATATCTCTTATATATCTCTTATCTCTTATATATTTCTTATATATCTCTTATATATCTCCTATATCTCTTATATATCTCTTATATATCTCTTATATATCTCTTATGTATCTCTTATATATCTCTTCTGTATCTCTTATATATCTCTTATATATCTCTTATATATCTCTTATATATCTCTTATATATCTCTTATATATCTCTTATCTCTTATATATTTCTTATATATCTCTTATATATCTCCTATATCTCTTATATATCTCTTATATATCTCTTATATATCTCTTATGTATCTCTTATATATCTCTTATGTATCTCTTATATATATCTTGTATATCTCCTATATCTCTTATATATCTCTTATATATCTCTTATTTATCTCTTATATATCTCTTATATATCTCTTATGTATCTTTTTTATATCTCTTATATATCTCTTATATATCTCTTATCTCTTATATATCTCTTATATATCTCTTATGTATCTCTTATATATCTCTTATGTATCTCTTATGTATCTCTTATATATCTCTTATATATCTCCTATATCTCTTATATATCTCTTATATATCTCTTATATATCTCTTATATATCTCTTATATATCTCTTATATATCTCTTATATATCTCTTATATATCTCTTATCTCTTATATATTTCTTATATATCTCTTATATATCTCCTATATCTCTTATATATCTCTTATATATCTCTTATCTCTTATATATCTCTTATATAAGAGATATAGGAGATATATAAGAGATATATAAGAGATATATAAGAGATAAGAGATATATAAGAGATATATAAGAGATATAGAGATATATAAGAGATATATAAGCGATATATAAGAGATATATAAGAGATATATAAGAGATATAGGAGATATATAAGAGATATATATCTCTTATATATCTCTTATATATCTCTTATATATCTCTTATATATCTCTATATCTCTTATATATCTCTTATATATCGCTTATATATCTCTTATCGCTTATATATCTCCTATATCTCTTATATATCTCTTATATATCTCTATCTCTTATATATCTTATATATCTCCTATATATCTCCTATATATCTCTTATATATCTCCTATATATCTCTTATGTATCTCTTATATATATCTCTTATATATCTCTTATGTATCTCTTATATATCTCTTATATATCTCTTATATCTTATATATCTCTTGTATATCTCTTATATATCTCCTATATCTCTTATATATCTCTTATATATCTCTTATATATCTCTATATATCTCTTATGTATCTCTTATATATATCTCTTATATATATCTTATATATCTCTATATCTCTTATATATCTCTTATATATCTCCTATATTTCTAATGTATCTCTTATATATCTCTTATATATCTCTTATATATCTCTTATATATCTCTTATATATCTCTTATCTCCTATATATCTCTTATATATCTCTTATATATCTCTTATATATCTCTTATATATCTCTTATATATCTCTTATCTCTTATATATCTCTTATATATCTCTTATATATCTCTTATCTCCTATATATCTCTTATATATCTCTTATGTATCTCTTATATATCTCTTATATATCTCTTATATATCTCTTATATATCTCTTATATATCTCTTATATATCTCTTATATCTCTTATATATCTCTTATCTCTTATATATCTCTTATCTCTTATATATCTCTTATTTATCTCTTATATATCTCTTATTTATCTCTTATATATCTCTTATATATCTCTTATATATCTCTTATATATCTCTTATATATCTCTTATGTATCTCTTATATATCTCTTATATATCTCTTATATATCTCTTATCTCTTATGTATCTCTTATGTATCTCTTATGTATCTCTTATGTATCTCTTATATATCTATTATGTATCTCTTATATATCTCTTATATATCTCTTATATATCTCTTATATATCTCCTATATCGCTTATATATCTCTTATGTATCTCTTATGTATCTCTTATGTATCTCTTATGTATCTCTTATATATCTCTTATGTATCTCTTATATATCTCTTATATATCTCTTATATATCTCCTATATCGCTTATATATCTCTTATATATCTCTTATATATCTCTTATATATCTCTTATATATCTCTATATCTCTTATATATCTCTTATATATCTCCTATATATCTCCTATATCGCTTATATATCTCTTATATATCTCTTATATATCTCTTATATATCTCCTATATCTCTTATATATCTCTTATATATCTCTTATATATCTCTTATATATCTCTTATATATCTCTTATGTATCTCTTATGTATCTCTTATGTATCTCTTATGTATCTCTTATGTATCTCTTATATATCTCTTATGTATCTCTTATATATCTCTTATATATCTCTTATATATCTCCTATATCGCTTATATATCTCTTATATATCTCTTATATATCTCTTATATATCTCTTATATATCTCTATATCTCTTATATATCTCTTATGTATCTCTTATATATCTTTTTTATATCTCTTATATATCTCTTATATATCTCTTATGTATCTCTTATATATCTCCTATATCTCTTATATATCTCTTATATATCTCTTATTTATCTCTTATATATCTCTTATATATCTCTTATGTATCTTTTTTATATCTCTTATATATCTCTTATATATCTCTTATCTCTTATATATCTCTTATCTCTTATATATCTCTTATTTATCTCTTATATATCTCTTATTTATCTCTTATATATCTCTTATATATCTCTTATATATCTCTTATATATCTCTTATGTATCTCTTATATATCTCTTATATATCTCTTATATATCTCTTATATATCTCTTATATATCTCCTATATCTCTTATATATCTCTTATATATCTCTTATATATCTCTTATATATCTCTAATATATCTCTTATGTATCTCTTATGTATCTCTTATGTATCTCTTATGTATCTCTTATGTATCTCTTATATATCTCTTATGTATCTCTTATATATCTCTTATATATCTCTTTTATATCTCCTATATCGCTTATATATCTCTTATATATCTCTTATATATCTCTTATATATCTCTATATCTCTTATATATCTCTTATGTATCTCTTATATATCTTTTTTATATCTCTTATATATCTCTTATATATCTCTTATGTATCTCTTATATATCTCCTATATCTCTTATATATCTCTTATATATCTCTTATTTATCTCTTATATATCTCTTATATATCTCTTATGTATCTTTTTTATATCTCTTATATATCTCTTATATATCTCTTATATATCTCTTATATATCTTTTTTGTATCTCTTATGTATCTCTTATGTATCTCTTATATATCTCTTATATATCTCCTATATCTCTCCTATATCTCTCATATATCTATCATATATCTCTCATATATCTCTTATGTATCTCTTATGTATCTCTTATGTATCTCTTATATATATCTCTTATATATCTCTTATATATCTCCTATATCGCTTATATATCTCTTATATATCTCTTATATATCTCTTATATATCTCTTATATATCTCTATATCTCTTATATATCTCTTATGTATCTCTTATATATCTTTTTTATATCTCTTATATATCTCTTATATATATCTTATGTATCTCTTATATATCTCCTATATCTCTTATATATCTCTTATATATCTCTTATTTATCTCTTATATATCTCTTATATATCTCTTATGTATCTTTTTTATATCTCTTATATATCTCTTATATATCTCTTATATATCTCTTATATCTCTTATATATCTCTTATCTCTTATATATCTCTTATCTCTTATATATCTCTTATTTATTTCTTATATATCTCTTATTTATCTCTTATATATCTCTTATATATCTCTTATATATCTCTTATATATCTCTTATGTATCTCTTATATATCTCTTATATATCTCTTATATATCTCTTATCTCTTATATATCTCTTATGTATCTCTTATGTATCTCTTATGTATCTCTTATATATCTCTTATGTATCTCTTATATATCTCTTATATATCTCTTATATATCTCCTATATCGCTTATATATCTCTTATATATCTCTTATATATCTCTTATATATCTCCTATATCTCTTATATATCTCTTATATATCTCTTATATATCTCTTATATATCTCTTATATATCTCTTATGTATCTCTTATGTATCTCTTATGTATCTCTTATGTATCTCTTATGTATCTCTTATATATCTCTTATGTATCTCTTATATATCTCTTATATATCTCTTATATATCTCCTATATCGCTTATACATCTCTTATATATCTCTTATATATCTCTTATATATCTCTTATATATCTCTATATCTCTTATATATCTCTTATGTATCTCTTATATATCTTTTTTATATCTCTTATATATCTCTTATATATCTCTTATGTATCTCTTATATATCTCCTATATCTCTTATATATCTCTTATTTATCTCTTATTTATCTCTTATATATCTCTTATATATCTCTTATGTATCTTTTTTATATCTCTTATATATCTCTTATATATCTCTTATATATCTCCTATATCTCTCCTATATCTCTCATATATCTCTCATATATCTCTCATATATCTCTTATGTATCTCTTATGTATCTCTTATGTATCTCTTATGTATCTCTTATGTATCTCTTATGTATCTCTTATATATCTCTTATATATCTCCTATATCTCTCCTATATCTCTCCTATATCTCTCATGTATCTCTCATGTATCTCTTATGTATCTCTTATATATCTCTTATATATCTCTTATATATCTCTTATATATCTCTTATATATCTCTTATATATCTCTTATATATCTCTTATATATCTCTTATCTCTTATATATCTCTTATATATCTCTTATGTATCTCTTATGTATCTCTTATGTATCTCTTATGTATCTCTTATGTATCTCTTATGTATCTCTTATATATCTCTTATATATCTCTTATATATCTCTTATATATCTCTTATATATCTTTTTTATATCTCTTATATATCTCTTATATATCTCTTATGTATCTCTTATGTATCTCTTATATATCTCTTATATATATCTTATATATCTCTTATGTATCTCTTATATATCTCTTATATATCTCTTATGTATCTCTTATCTCTTATATATCTCTTATGTATCTCTTATCTCTTATATATCTCTTATGTATCTCTTATCTCTTATATATCTCTTATGTATCTCTTATGTATCTCTTATGTATCTCTTATGTATCTCTTATGTATCTCTTATGTATCTCTCATGTATCTCTCATGTATCTCTCATGTATCTCTCATGTATCTCTCATGTATCTCTCCTGTATCTCTCCTGTATCTCTCCTGTATCTCTCCTGTATCTCTCCTGTATCTCTCCTGTATCTCTCCTGTATCTCTCCTGTATCTCTCCTGTATCTCTCCTGTATCTCTTATGTATCTCTTATGTATCTCCTATGTATCTCCTATATCTCTCCTATATCTCTCCTATATCTCTCCTATATCTCTCCTATATCTCTCCTATATCTCTCCTATATCTCTTATATATCTCTTATCTCTTATATATCTCTTATATAAGAGATATAGGAGATATATAAGAGATATATAAGAGATATATAAGAGATAAGAGATATATAAGAGATATATAAGAGATATATAAGAGATATATAAGAGATATATAAGAGATATATAAGAGATATAGGAGATATATAAGAGATATATATCTCTTATATATCTCTTATATATCTCTTATATATCTCTTATATATCTCTTATATATCTCTTATATATCTCTTATGTATCTCTTATGTATCTCTTATGTATCTCTTATATATCTCTTATGTATCTCTTATATATCTCTTATATATCTCTTATATATCTCCTATATCGCTTATATATCTCTTATATATCTCTTATATATCTCTTATATATCTCTATATCTCTTATATATCTCTTATATATCTCTATCTCTTATATATCTTATATATCTCCTATATATCTCCTATATATCTCTTATATATCTCCTATATATCTCTTATGTATCTCTTATATATATCTCTTATATATCTCTTATGTATCTCTTATATATCTCCTATATCTCTTATATATCTCTTATATATCTCTATATATCTCTTATGTATCTCTTATATATATCTCTTATATATATCTTATATATCTCTATATCTCTTATATATCTCTTATATATCTCCTATATTTCTAATGTATCTCTTATATATCTCTTATATATCTCTTATATATCTCTTATATATCTCTATCTCTTATATATCTTATATATCTCCTATATATCTCCTATATATCTCTTATATATCTCCTATATATCTCTTATGTATCTCTTATATATATCTCTTATATATCTCTTGTATATCTCTTATATATCTCCTATATCTCTTATATATCTCTTATATATCTCTTATATATCTCTATATATCTCTTATGTATCTCTTATATATATCTCTTATATATATCTTATATATCTCTATATCTCTTATATATCTCTTATATATCTCCTATATTTCTAATGTATCTCTTATATATCTCTTATATATCTCTTATATATCTCTTATATATCTCTTATATATCTCTTATATATCTCTTATCTCCTATATATCTCTTATATATCTCTTATATATCTCTTATATATCTCTTATATATCTCTTATATATCTCTTATCTCCTATATATCTCTTATATATCTCTTATATATCTCTTATATATCTCTTATATATCTCTTATATATCTCTTATATATCTCTTATCTCCTATATATCTCTTATATATCTCTTATATATCTCTTATATATCTCTTATATATCTCTTATGGCTTATATATCTCTTATGTATCTCTTATATATCTCTTATATATCTCTTATCTCTTATATATCTCTTATATATCTCTTATATATCTCTTATATATCTCTTATCTCTTATATATCTCTTATATATCTCTTATATATCTCTTATCTCCTATATATCTCTTATATATCTCTTATGTATCTCTTATGTATCTCTTATATATCTCTTATATATCTCTTATATATCTCTTATATATCTCTTATATATCTCTTATATATCTCTTATATCTCTTATATATCTCTTATCTCTTATATATCTCTTATCTCTTATATATCTCTTATTTATCTCTTATATATCTCTTATTTATCTCTTATATATCTCTTATATATCTCTTATATATCTCTTATGTATCTCTTATGTATCTCTTATATATCTCTTATATATCTCTTATATATCTCTTATCTCTTATATATCTCTTATGTATCTCTTATGTATCTCTTATGTATCTCTTATATATCTCTTATGTATCTCTTATATATCTCTTATATATCTCTTATATATCTCTTATATATCTCCTATATCGCTTATATATCTCTTATATATCTCTTATATATCTCTTATATATCTCTTATATATCTCCTATATCTCTTATATATCTCTTATATATCTCTTATGTATCTCTTATGTATCTCTTATGTATCTCTTATGTATCTCTTATGTATCTCTTATATATCTCTTATGTATCTCTTATATATCTCTTATATATCTCTTATATATCTCCTATATCGCTTATATATCTCTTATATATCTCTTATATATCTCTTATATATCTCTATATCTCTTATATATCTCTTATGTATCTCTTATATATCTTTTTTATATCTCTTATATATCTCTTATATATCTCTTATGTATCTCTTATATATCTCCTATATCTCTTATATATCTCTTATATATCTCTTATTTATCTCTTATATATCTCTTATATATCTCTTATGTATCTTTTTTATATCTCTTATATATCTCTTATATATCTCTTATATATCTTTTTTATATCTCTTATATATCTCTTATGTATCTCTTATGTATCTCTTATGTATCTCTTATATATCTCTTATATATCTCTTATATATCTCCTATATCTCTTATATATCTCTTATGTATCTCCTATATCTCTCCTATATCTCTCATATATCTCTTATATATCTCTTATATATCTCTTATATATCTCCTATATATCTCTTATATATCTCTTATATATCTCTTATATATCTCTTATATATCTCTTATATATCTCTTATATATCTCTTATATATCTCTTATATATCTCTTATATATCTCCTATATCTCTTATATATCTCTTATTTATCTCTTTTATATCTCTTATATATCTCTTATATATCTCTTATGTATCTTTTTTATATCTCTTATATATCTCTTATATATCTCTTATATATCTCTTATATATCTCTTATATATCTCTTATATATCTCTTATATATCTCTTATATATCTCTCCTATATCTCTCCTATATCTCTCCTATATCTCTCCTATATCTCTCCTATATCTCTTATATATCTCTTATATATCTCTTATATATCTCTTATCTCTTATATATCTCCTATATCTCTTATATATCTCTTATGTATCTCTTATGTATCTCTTATGTATCTCTTATGTATCTCTTATGTATCTCTTATGTATCTCTTATATATCTCTTATATATCTCTTATGTATCTCTTATGTATCTCTTATATATCTCTTATATATCTCTTATAGATCTCTTATAGATCTCTTATAGATCTCTTATAGATCTCTTATAGATCTCTTATATATCTCTTATATATCTCTTATCTCTTATATATCTCTTATATATCTCTTATATATCTCTTATATATCTCTTATATATCTCTTATATATCTCTTATATATCTCTTATGTATCTCTTATATATCTCTTATATATCTCTTATCTCTTATATATCTCTTATCTCTTATGTATCTCTTATGTATCTCTTATGTATCTCTTATGTATCTCTTATGTATCTCTTATATATCTCATGTATCTCTTATGTATCTCTTATATATCTCTTATGTATCTCTTATGTATCTCTTATAGATCTCTTATAGATCTCTTATAGATCTCTTATAGATCTCTTATATATCTCTTATATATCTCTTATATATCTCTTATGTATCTCTTATATATCTCCTATATCTCTTATATATCTCTTATTTATCTCTTATTTATCTCTTATATATCTCTTATATATCTCTTATGTATCTTTTTTATATCTCTTATATATCTCTTATATATCTCTTATATATCTCCTATATCTCTCCTATATCTCTCATATATCTCTCATATATCTCTCATATATCTCTTATGTATCTCTTATGTATCTCTTATGTATCTCTTATGTATCTCTTATGTATCTCTTATGTATCTCTTATATATCTCTTATATATCTCCTATATCTCTCCTATATCTCTCCTATATCTCTCATGTATCTCTCATGTATCTCTTATGTATCTCTTATATATCTCTTATATATCTCTTATATATCTCTTATATATCTCTTATATATCTCTTATATATCTCTTATATATCTCTTATATATCTCTTATCTCTTATATATCTCTTATATATCTCTTATGTATCTCTTATGTATCTCTTATGTATCTCTTATGTATCTCTTATGTATCTCTTATGTATCTCTTATATATCTCTTATATATCTCTTATATATCTCTTATATATCTCTTATATATCTTTTTTATATCTCTTATATATCTCTTATATATCTCTTATGTATCTCTTATGTATCTCTTATATATCTCTTATATATATCTTATATATCTCTTATGTATCTCTTATATATCTCTTATATATCTCTTATGTATCTCTTATCTCTTATATATCTCTTATGTATCTCTTATCTCTTATATATCTCTTATGTATCTCTTATCTCTTATATATCTCTTATGTATCTCTTATGTATCTCTTATGTATCTCTTATGTATCTCTTATGTATCTCTTATGTATCTCTTATGTATCTCTCATGTATCTCTCATGTATCTCTCATGTATCTCTCATGTATCTCTCATGTATCTCTCATGTATCTCTCCTGTATCTCTCCTGTATCTCTCCTGTATCTCTCCTGTATCTCTCCTGTATCTCTCCTGTATCTCTCCTGTATCTCTCCTGTATCTCTCCTGTATCTCTCCTGTATCTCTTATGTATCTATTATGTATCTCCTATGTATCTCCTATATCTCTCCTATATCTCTCCTATATCTCTCCTATATCTCTCCTATATCTCTCCTATATCTCTCCTATATCTCTTATATATCTCTTATCTCTTATATATCTCTTATATAAGAGATATAGGAGATATATAAGAGATATATAAGAGATATATAAGAGATAAGAGATATATAAGAGATATATAAGAGATATATAAGAGATATATAAGAGATATATAAGAGATATATAAGAGATATAGGAGATATATAAGAGATATATATCTCTTATATATCTCTTATATATCTCTTATATATCTCTTATATATCTCTTATATATCTCTTATATATCTCTTATGTATCTCTTATGTATCTCTTATGTATCTCTTATATATCTCTTATGTATCTCTTATATATCTCTTATATATCTCTTATATATCTCCTATATCGCTTATATATCTCTTATATATCTCTTATATATCTCTTATATATCTCTATATCTCTTATATATCTCTTATATATCTCTATCTCTTATATATCTTATATATCTCCTATATATCTCCTATATATCTCTTATATATCTCCTATATATCTCTTATGTATCTCTTATATATATCTCTTATATATCTCTTATGTATCTCTTATATATCTCCTATATCTCTTATATATCTCTTATATATCTCTTATATATCTCTATATATCTCTTATGTATCTCTTATATATATCTCTTATATATATCTTATATATCTCTATATCTCTTATATATCTCTTATATATCTCCTATATTTCTAATGTATCTCTTATATATCTCTTATATATCTCTTATATATCTCTTATATATCTCTATCTCTTATATATCTTATATATCTCCTATATATCTCCTATATATCTCTTATATATCTCCTATATATCTCTTATGTATCTCTTATATATATCTCTTATATATCTCTTGTATATCTCTTATATATCTCCTATATCTCTTATATATCTCTTATATATCTCTTATATATCTCTATATATCTCTTATGTATCTCTTATATATATCTCTTATATATATCTTATATATCTCTATATCTCTTATATATCTCTTATATATCTCCTATATTTCTAATGTATCTCTTATATATCTCTTATATATCTCTTATATATCTCTTATATATCTCTTATATATCTCTTATATATCTCTTATCTCCTATATATCTCTTATATATCTCTTATATATCTCTTATATATCTCTTATATATCTCTTATATATCTCTTATCTCCTATATATCTCTTATATATCTCTTATATATCTCTTATATATCTCTTATATATCTCTTATATATCTCTTATATATCTCTTATCTCCTATATATCTCTTATATATCTCTTATATATCTCTTATATATCTCTTATATATCTCTTATGGCTTATATATCTCTTATGTATCTCTTATATATCTCTTATATATCTCTTATCTCTTATATATCTCTTATATATCTCTTATATATCTCTTATATATCTCTTATCTCTTATATATCTCTTATATATCTCTTATATATCTCTTATCTCCTATATATCTCTTATATATCTCTTATGTATCTCTTATGTATCTCTTATATATCTCTTATATATCTCTTATATATCTCTTATATATCTCTTATATATCTCTTATATATCTCTTATATCTCTTATATATCTCTTATCTCTTATATATCTCTTATCTCTTATATATCTCTTATTTATCTCTTATATATCTCTTATTTATCTCTTATATATCTCTTATATATCTCTTATATATCTCTTATGTATCTCTTATGTATCTCTTATATATCTCTTATATATCTCTTATATATCTCTTATCTCTTATATATCTCTTATGTATCTCTTATGTATCTCTTATGTATCTCTTATATATCTCTTATGTATCTCTTATATATCTCTTATATATCTCTTATATATCTCTTATATATCTCCTATATCGCTTATATATCTCTTATATATCTCTTATATATCTCTTATATATCTCTTATATATCTCCTATATCTCTTATATATCTCTTATATATCTCTTATGTATCTCTTATGTATCTCTTATGTATCTCTTATGTATCTCTTATATATCTCTTATGTATCTCTTATATATCTCTTATATATCTCTTATATATCTCCTATATCGCTTATATATCTCTTATATATCTCTTATATATCTCTTATATATCTCTATATCTCTTATATATCTCTTATGTATCTCTTATATATCTTTTTTATATCTCTTATATATCTCTTATATATCTCTTATGTATCTCTTATATATCTCCTATATCTCTTATATATCTCTTATATATCTCTTATTTATCTCTTATATATCTCTTATATATCTCTTATGTATCTTTTTTATATCTCTTATATATCTCTTATATATCTCTTATATATCTTTTTTATATCTCTTATATATCTCTTATGTATCTCTTATGTATCTCTTATGTATCTCTTATATATCTCTTATATATCTCTTATATATCTCCTATATCTCTTATATATCTCTTATGTATCTCCTATATCTCTCCTATATCTCTCATATATCTCTTATATATCTCTTATATATCTCCTATATCTCTTATATATCTCTTATATATCTCTTATATATCTCTTATATATCTCTTATATATCTCTTATATATCTCTTATATATCTCTTATATATCTCTTATATATCTCCTATATCTCTTATATATCTCTTATTTATCTCTTTTATATCTCTTATATATCTCTTATATATCTCTTATGTATCTTTTTTATATCTCTTATATATCTCTTATATATCTCTTATATATCTCTTATATATCTCTTATATATCTCTTATATATCTCTTATATATCTCTTATATATCTCTCCTATATCTCTCCTATATCTCTCCTATATCTCTCCTATATCTCTCCTATATCTCTTATATATCTCTTATATATCTCTTATATATCTCTTATCTCTTATATATCTCCTATATCTCTTATATATCTCTTATGTATCTCTTATGTATCTCTTATGTATCTCTTATGTATCTCTTATGTATCTCTTATGTATCTCTTATATATCTCTTATGTATCTCTTATGTATCTCTTATGTATCTCTTATATATCTCTTATATATCTCTTATAGATCTCTTATAGATCTCTTATAGATCTCTTATAGATCTCTTATAGATCTCTTATATATCTCTTATATATCTCTTATCTCTTATATATCTCTTATATATCTCTTATATATCTCTTATATATCTCTTATATATCTCTTATATATCTCTTATATATCTCTTATGTATCTCTTATATATCTCTTATATATCTCTTATCTCTTATATATCTCTTATCTCTTATGTATCTCTTATGTATCTCTTATGTATCTCTTATGTATCTCTTATGTATCTCTTATATATCTCATGTATCTCTTATGTATCTCTTATATATCTCTTATGTATCTCTTATGTATCTCTTATAGATCTCTTATAGATCTCTTATAGATCTCTTATAGATCTCTTATAGATCTCTTATAGATCTCTTATAGATCTCTATATCTCTTATATATCTCTTATCTCTTATATATCTCTTATGTATCTCTTATGTATCTCTTATGTATCTCTTATGTATCTCTTATGTATCTCTTATGTATCTCTTATGTATCTCTTATGTATCTCTTATGTATCTCCTATATCTCTCCTATATCTCTCCTATATCTCTCCTATATCTCTCATATATCTCTTATATATCTCTTATATATCTCTTATCTCTTATATATCTCTTATATATCTCTTATATATCTCTTATATATCTCTTATATATCTCTTATATATCTCTTATATATCTCTTATGTATCTCTTATATATCTCTTATATATCTCTTATCTCTTATGTATCTCTTATATATCTCTTATATATATCTCTTATCTCTTATGTATCTCTTATATATCTCTTATATATCTCTTATATCTTATATATCTCTTGTATATCTCTTATATATCTCCTATATCTCTTATATATCTCTTATATATCTCTTATATATCTCTATATATCTCTTATGTATCTCTTATATATATCTCTTATATATATCTTATATATCTCTATATCTCTTATATATCTCTTATATATCTCCTATATTTCTAATGTATCTCTTATATATCTCTTATATATCTCTTATATATCTCTTATATATCTCTTATATATCTCTTATATATCTCTTATATATCTCTTATATATCTCTTATATATCTCTTATCTCCTATATATCTCTTATATATCTCTTATATATCTCTTATATATCTCTTATATATCTCTTATATATCTCTTATATATCTCTTATCTCCTATATATCTCTTATATATCTCTTATATATCTCTTATATATCTCTTATATATCTCTTATGGCTTATATATCTCTTATGTATCTCTTATATATCTCTTATATATCTCTTATCTCTTATATATCTCTTATATATCTCTTATATATCTCTTATATATCTCTTATCTCTTATATATCTCTTATATATCTCTTATATATCTCTTATCTCCTATATATCTCTTATATATCTCTTATGTATCTCTTATATATCTCTTATATATCTCTTATATATCTCTTATATATCTCTTATATATCTCTTATATATCTCTTATATATCTCTTATATATCTCTTATGTATCTCTTATATATCTCTTATATATCTCTTATCTCTTATATATCTCTTATATATCTCTTATCTCTTATATATCTCTTATATATATCTTATCTCTTATATATCTCTTATGTATCTCTTATGTATCTCTTATGTATCTCTTATATATCTCTTATATATCTCTTATATATCTCCTATATCTCTTATATATCTCTTATATATCTCTTATATATCTCTTATATATCTCTTATGTATCTCTTATGTATCTCTTATGTATCTCTTATATATCTCTTATGTATCTCTTATATATCTCTTATATATCTCTTATATATCTCCTATATCTCTTATATATCTCTTATATATCTCTTATATATCTCTTATATATCTCTATATCTCTTATGTATCTCTTATGTATCTCTTATATATCTTTTTTATATCTCTTATATATCTCTTATGTATCTCTTATATATCTCCTATATCTCTTATGTATCTCTTATATATCTCTTATATATCTCTTATATATCTCTTATATATCTATTATATATCTCCTATGTATCTCTTATGTATCTCTTATATCTCTTATATATCTCTTATATATCTCTTATATATCTCTTATATATCTCTTATCTCTTATATATCTCTTATATATCTCTTATATATCTCTTATATATCTCTTATATATCTCTTATATATCTCTTATATATCTCTTATATATCTCTTATATAGCTCTTATATATCTCTTATCTCCAATCTCCTATATATCTCTTATATATCTCTTATATATCTCTTATATATCTCTTATATATCTCTTATCTCCTAT
The DNA here is from genome assembly GCF_055691185.1 of Crinia signifera. Classification (NCBI taxonomy): domain Eukaryota; kingdom Metazoa; phylum Chordata; class Amphibia; order Anura; family Myobatrachidae; genus Crinia; species Crinia signifera. The sequence continues at coordinate 32,337,445 of NC_139228.1, read as the reverse complement.
ATATCTCTTATATATCTCTTATATATCTCTTATATATCTCTTATATATCTCTTATCTCCTATATATCTCTAATATATCTCTTATATATCTCTTATATATCTCCTATATCTCTTATGTATCTCTTATATATATCTTATATATCTCTTATATATCTCTTATATATCTCTTATGTATCTCTTATGTATCTCTTATGTATCTCTTATGTATCTCTTATGTATCTCTTATGTATCTCTTATATATCTCTTATGTATCTCTTATATATCTCTTATATATCTCTTATCTCTTATCTCTTATATATCTCTTATATATCTCTTATATATCTCTTATATATCTCTTATATATCTCTTATATATATATATCTTATATATCTCTTATATATCTCTTATATATCTCTTATATATCTCTTATATATCTCTTATATATCTCTTATATATCTCCTATATCTCATGTATCTCTTATGTATCTCTTATATATCTCTTATGTATCTCTTATGTATCTCTTATATATCTCTTATATATCTCCTATATCTCATGTATCTCTTATGTATCTCTTATATATCTCTTATGTATCTCTTATGTATCTCTTATGTATCTCTTATGTATCTCTATATCTCTTATATATCTCCTATATATCTCTTATATATCTCTTATATATCTCTTATATATCTCTTATATATCTCTTATATATCTCTTATTGCTTATATATCTCTTATATATCTCTTATATATCTCTTATATATCTCCTATATATCTCCTATGTATCTCTTATGTATCTCTTATATCTCTTATATATCTCTTATATATCTCTTATATATCTCTTATATATCTCTTATCTCTTATATATCTCTTATATATCTCTTATATATCTCTTATATATCTCTTATATATCTCTTATATATCTCTTATATATCTCTTATATATCTCTTATGTATCTCTTATGTATCTCTTATGTATCTCTTATGTATCTCTTATATATCTCTTATATATCTCTTATATATCTCTTATATATCTCTTATATATCTCTTATATATATCTTATATATCTCTTATATATCTCTTATATATCTCTTATATATCTCTTATCTCTTATATATCTCTTATATATCTCTTATATATCTCTTATATATCTCTTATGTATCTCTTATGTATCTCTTATGTATCTCTTATATATCTCTTATATATCTCTTATATATCTCTTATATATCTCTTATATATCTCTTATATATCTCCTATATCTCATGTATCTCTTATGTATCTCTTATATATCTCTTATGTATCTCTTATGTATCTCTTATGTATCTCTTATGTATCTCTATATCTCTTATATATCTCCTATATATCTCTTATATATCTCTTATATATCTCTTATATATCTCTTATCTCCTATATATCTCTAATATATCTCTTATATATCTCTTATATATCTCCTATATCTCTTATGTATCTCTTATATATATCTTATATATCTCTTATATATCTCTTATATATCTCTTATATATCTCTTATGTATCTCTTATGTATCTCTTATGTATCTCTTATGTATCTCTTATGTATTTCTTATATATCTCTTATATATCTCTTATATATCTCTTATATATCTCTTATATATCTCTTATATATCTCTTATATATCTCTTATATATCTCTTATATATATCTCTTATATATCTCTTATATATCTCTTATATATCTCTTATATATCTCTTATATATCTCTTATATATCTCCTATATCTCATGTATCTCTTATGTATCTCTTATATATCTCTTATGTATCTCTTATGTATCTCTTATATATCTCTTATATATCTCCTATATCTCATGTATCTCTTATGTATCTCTTATATATCTCTTATGTATCTCTTATGTATCTCTTATGTATCTCTTATGTATCTCTATATCTCTTATATATCTCCTATATATCTCTTATATATCTCTTATATATCTCTTATATATCTCTTATATATCTCTTATATATCTCTTATATATCTCTTATATATCTCTTATATATCTCTTATATATCTCTTATATATCTCTTATATATCTCTTATATATCTCTTATATATCTCTTATCTCCTATCTCCTATATATCTCTTATATATCTCTTATATATCTCTTATCTCCTATATATCTCTTATATATCTCTTATATATCTCTTATATATCTCTTATATATCTCTTATATATCTCTTATATATCTCTTATATATCTCTTATATATCTCTTATCTCTTATATATCTCTTATATATCTCCTATATCTCTTATGTATCTCTTATTTATCTCTTATATATCTCTATATCTCTTATATATCTCTATATCTCTTATATATCTCTTATATATCTCTTATATATCTCTTATATATCTCTTATATATCTCTTATATATCTCTTATCTCTTATATATATCTTATATATCTCCTATATCTCTTATATATCTCTTATATATCTCTTATCTCTTATCTCTTATATATCTCTTATATATCTCTTATATATCTCTTATATATCTCTTATATATATATCTTATATATCTCTTATATATCTCTTATATATCTCTTATATATCTCTTATATATCTCTTATATATCTCTTATATATCTCCTATATCTCATGTATCTCTTATATATCTCTTATGTATCTCTTATGTATCTCTTATATATCTCTTATATATCTCCTATATCTCATGTATCTCTTATGTATCTCTTATATATCTCTTATGTATCTCTTATGTATCTCTTATGTATCTCTATATCTCTTATATATCTCCTATATATCTCTTATATATCTCTTATATATCTCTTATATATCTCTTATATATCTCTTATATATCTCTTATCGCTTATATATCTCTTATATATCTCTTATATATCTCTTATATATCTCTTATATATCTCTTATATATCTCTTATATATCTCTTATATATCTCTTATCTCCTATCTCCTATATATCTCTTATATATCTCTTATATATCTCTTATATATCTCTTATCTCCTATATATCTCTTATATATCTCTTATATATCTCTTATATATCTCTTATATATCTCTTATATATCTCTTATATATCTCTTATATATCTCTTATCTCTAATATATCTTATATATCTCTTATATATCTCCTATATCTCTTATGTATCTCTTATATATATCTTATATATCTCTTATATATCTCTTATATATCTCCTATATATCTTATGTATCTCTTATATATCTCTTATATATCTCTTATATATCTCTAATCTCTTATCTCTTATATATCTCTTATATATCTCTTATATATCTCTTATATATCTCTTATATATCTCTTATCTCTTATATATCTCTTATATATCTCCTATATCTCTTATGTATCTCTTATATATCTCTTATATATCTCTATATCTCTTATATATCTCTATATCTCTTATATATCTCTTATATATCTCTTATATATCTCTTATATATCTCTTATATATCTCTTATATATCTCTTATCTCTTATATATATCTTATATATCTCCTATATTTCTTATATATCTCTTATATATCTCTATATCTCTTATATATCTCTTATATATCTCTTATCTCTTATGTATCTCTTATATATCTCTTATAAATCTCTTATATATCTCTTATATATCTCTTATCTCCTATATATCTCCTATATATCTCTTATATATCTCTTATATATCTCTTATATATCTCTTATATATCTCTTATATATCTCTTATATATCTCCTATATATCTCTTATATATCTCTTATGTATCTCTTATATATCTCTTATATATCTCTTATATATCTCTTATGTATCTCTTATGTATCTCTTATGTATCTCTTATATATCTCTTATATATCTCTTATATATCTCTTATATATCTCCTATATATCTCCTATATATCTCTTATATATCTCTTATATATCTCTTATATATCTCTTATATATCTCTTATATATCTCCTATATATCTCTTATATATCTCTTATGTATCTCTTTTATATCTCTTATATATCTCTTATATATCTCTTATATATCTCTTATATATCTCTTATATATTTCTTATATATCTCCTATGTATCTCTTATGTATCTCTTATATCTCTTATATATCTCTTATATATCTCTTATATATCTCTTATATATCTCTTATCTCTTATCTCTTATATATCTCTTATATATCTCTTATATATCTCTTATCTCTTATCTCTTATCTCTTATATATCTCTTATATATCTCTTATCTCTTATCTCTTATATATCTCTTATATATCTCTTATATATCTATTATATATCTCTTATCTCTTATATATCTCTTATATATCTCTTATATATCTCTTATATATCTCTTATATATCTCTTATATATCTCTTATATATCTCTTATCTCTTATATATCTCTTATGTATCTCTTATGTATCTCTTATGTATCTCTTATATATCTCTTATGTATCTCTTATGTATCTCTTATGTATCTCTTATGTATCTCTTATGTATCTCTTATATATCTCTTATATATCTCTTATATATCTCTTATCTCTTATCTCTTATCTCTTATATATCTCTTATATATCTCTTATCTCTTATCTCTTATATATCTCTTATATATCTCTTATATATCTCTTATGTATCTCTTATGTATCTCTTATGTATCTCTTATATATCTCTTATGTATCTCTTATATATCTCTTATATATCTCTTATATATCTCCTATATCTCTTATATATCTCTTATATATCTCTTATATATCTCTTATATATCTCTATATCTCTTATGTATCTCTTATGTATCTCTTATATATCTTTTTTATATCTCTTATATATCTCTTATGTATCTCTTATATATCTCCTATATCTCTTATATATCTCTTATATATCTCTTATTTATCTCTTATATATCTCTTATATATCTCTTATGTATCTTTTTTATATCTCTTATATATCTCTTATATATCTCTTATATATCTTTTTTGTATCTCTTATGTATCTCTTATATATCTCTTATATATCTCCTATATCTCTCCTATATCTCTCCTATATCTCTTATATATCTCTTATATATCTCTTATATATCTCTTATGTATCTCTTATATATCTCTTATGTATCTCTTATGTATCTCTTATGTATCTCTTATCTCTTATATATCTCTTATATATCTCTTATATATCTCTTATCTCATATATCTCCTATATCTCTTATAGATCTCTTATAGATCTCTTATAGATCTCTTATAGATCTCTTATAGATCTCTTATAGATCTCTTATATATCTCTATATCTCTTATATATCTCTTATCTCTTATATATCTCTTATGTATCTCTTATGTATCTCTTATGTATCTCTTATGTATCTCTTATGTATCTCTTATGTATCTCTTATGTATCTCTTATATATCTCTTATATATCTCTTATATATCTCTTATCTCTTATATATCTCTTATATATCTCCTATATCTCTCCTATATCTCTTATAGATCTCTTATATATCTCTTATATATCTCTTATATATCTCTTATCTCTTATATATCTCTTATATATCTCTTATATATCTCTTATATATCTCTTATATATCTCTTATGTATCTCTTATGTATCTCTTATGTATCTCTTATGTATCTCTTATGTATCTCTTATGTATCTCTTATGTATCTCCTATATCTCTCCTATATCTCTCCTATATCTCTCCTATATCTCTCATATATCTCTCATATATCTCCTATATCTCTTATGTATCTCTTATATATCTCTTATATATCTCTTATGTATCTCTTATGTATCTCTTATGTATCTCTTATGTATCTCTTATATATCTCTTATGTATCTCTTATGTATCTCTTATGTATCTTTTTTATATCTCTTATATATCTCTTATGTATCTCTTATATATCTCTTATGTATCTCTTATGTATCTCTTATGTATCTCTTATGTATCTCTTATGTATCTCTTATGTATCTCTTATGTATCTTTTTTATATCTCTTATATATCTCTTATATATCTCTTATATATCTCTTATGTATCTCTTATATATCTCTTATGTATCTCTTATGTATCTCTTATGTATCTCTTATATATCTCTTATATATCTCTTATATATCTCTTATATATCTCTTATGTATCTCTTATCTCTTATATATCTCTTATATATCTCTTATATATCTCTTATATATCTCTTATGTATCTCTTATATATCTCTTATATATCTCTTATGTATCTCTTATGTATCTCTTATGTATCTCTTATGTATCTCTTATGTATCTCTTATCTCTTATATATCTCTTATATATCTCTTATATATCTCTTATATATCTCTTATATATCTCTTATATATCTCTTATATATCTCTTATATATCTCTTATCTCTTATATATTTCTTATATATCTCTTATATATCTCCTATATCTCTTATATATCTCTTATATATCTCTTATATATCTCTTATGTATCTCTTATGTATCTCTTATGTATCTCTTATATATCTCTTATATATCTCTTATATATCTCTTATATATCTCTTATATATCTCTTATATATATCTTATATATCTCTTATATAGCTCTTATATATCTCTTATCTCTTATATATTTCTTATATATCTCTTATATATCTCCTATATCTCTTATATATCTCTTATATATCTCTTATATATCTCTTATGTATCTCTTATATATCTCTTATGTATCTCTTATATATCTCTTATATATCTCCTATATCTCTTATATATCTCTTATATATCTCTTATATATCTCTTATATATCTCTTATATATCTCTTATATATCTCTTATCTCTTATATATTTCTTATATATCTCTTATATATCTCCTATATCTCTTATATATCTCTTATATATCTCTTATGTATCTCTTATATATCTCTTATGTATCTCTTATATATCTCTTATATATCTCCTATATCTCTTATATATCTCTTATATATCTCTTATTTATCTCTTATATATCTCTTATATATCTCTTATGTATCTTTTTTATATCTCTTATATATCTCTTATATATCTCTTATATATCTCTTATATATCTCTTATATATCTCTTATGTATCTCTTATGTATCTCTTATATATCTCTTATATATCTCTTATATATCTCTTATATATCTCTTATATATCTCTTATATATCTCTTATATATCTCTTATATATCTCTTATCTCTTATATATCTCTTATATATCTCCTATATCTCTTATATATCTCTTATATATCTCTTATATATCTCTTATATATCTCTTATATATCTCTTATCTCTTATATATTTCTTATATATCTCTTATATATCTCCTATATCTCTTATATATCTCTTATCTCTTATATATCTCTTATATAAGAGATATAGGAGATATATAAGAGATATATAAGAGATATATAAGAGATAAGAGATATATAAGAGATATATAAGAGATATAGAGATATATAAGCGATATATAAGAGATATATAAGAGATATATAAGAGATATATAAGAGATATAGGAGATATATAAGAGATATATATCTCTTATATATCTCTTATATATCTCTTATATATCTCTTATATATCTCTATATCTCTTATATATCTCTTATATATCGCTTATATATCTCTTATCGCTTATATATCTCCTATATCTCTTATATATCTCTTATATATCTCTATCTCTTATATATCTTATATATCTCCTATATATCTCCTATATATCTCTTATATATCTCCTATATATCTCTTATGTATCTCTTATATATCTCTTATATATCTCTTGTATATCTCTTATATATCTCCTATATCTCTTATATATCTCTTATATATCTCTTATATATCTCTATATATCTCTTATGTATCTCTTATATATATCTCTTATATATATCTTATATATCTCCTATATCTCTTATATATCTCCTATATTTCTAATGTATCTCTTATATATCTCTTATATATCTCTTATATATCTCTTATATATCTCTTATATATCTCTTATATATCTCTTATATATCTCTTATCTCCTATATATCTCTTATATATCTCTTATATATCTCTTATATATCTCTTATATATCTCTTATATATCTCTTATATATCTCTTATATATCTCTTATATATCTCTTATCTCCTATATATCTCTTATATATCTCTTATATATCTCTTATATATCTCTTATGGCTTATATATCTCTTATGTATCTCTTATATATCTCTTATCTCTTATATATCTCTTATATATCTCTTATATATCTCTTATATATCTCTTATATATCTCTTATATATCTCTTATATATCTCTTATATATCTCTTATATATCTCTTATATCTCTTATATATCTCTTATATATCTCTTATATCTCTTATATATCTCTTATCTCTTATATATCTCTTATATATCTCTTATATATCTCTTATATATCTCTTATGTATCTCTTATGTATCTCTTATATATCTCTTATATATCTCTTATATATCTCTTATATATCTCTTATATATCTCTTATATATCTCTTATATATCTCTTATATATCTCTTATATATCTCCTATATCTCTTATATATCTCTTATCTCTTATATATCTCTTATATAAGAGATATAGGAGATATATAAGAGATATATAAGAGATATATAAGAGATATATAAGAGATAAGAGATATATAAGAGATATATAAGAGATATATAAGAGATATATAAGAGATATATAAGAGATATAGGAGATATATAAGAGATATATATCTCTTATATATCTCTTATATATCTCTTATATATCTCTTATATATCTCTATATCTCTTATATATCTCTTATATATCGCTTATATATCTCTTATCGCTTATATATCTCCTATATCTCTTATATATCTCTTATATATCTCTATCTCTTATATATCTTATATATCTCCTATATATCTCCTATATATCTCTTATATATCTCCTATATATCTCTTATGTATCTCTTATATATATCTCTTATATATCTCTTATGTATCTCTTATATATCTCTTATATATCTCTTATATCTTATATATCTCTTGTATATCTCTTATATATCTCCTATATCTCTTATATATCTCTTATATATCTCTTATGTATCTCTTATATATCTCTTATGTATCTCTTATGTATCTCTTATATATCTCTTATATATCTCTTATATATCTCTTATATATCTCTTATATATCTCTTATATATCTCTTATATATCTCTTATATATCTCTTATCTCTTATATATTTCTTATATATCTCTTATATATCTCTTATATATCTCTTATATATCTCTTATATATCTCTTATATATCTCTTATGTATCTCTTATATATCTCTTATGTATCTCTTATATATCTCCTATATCTCTTATATATCTCTTATATATCTCTTATATATCTCTTATATATCTCTTATATATCTCTTATCTCTTATATATTTCTTATATATCTCTTATATATCTCCTATATCTCTTATATATCTCTTATATATCTCTTATATATCTCTTATGTATCTCTTATATATCTCTTATGTATCTCTTATATATCTCTTATATATCTCTTATATATCTCTTATATATCTCTTATATATCTCTTATCTCTTATATATCTCTTATATATCTCTTATATATCTCCTATATCTCTTATATATCTCTTATATATCTCTTATTTATCTCTTATATATCTCTTATATATCTCTTATGTATCTTTTTTATATCTCTTATATATCTCTTATATATCTCTTATATATCTCTTATATATCTCTTATATATCTCTTATGTATCTCTTATGTATCTCTTATATATCTCTTATATATCTCTTATATATCTCTTATATATCTCTTATATATCTCTTATATATCTCTTATATATCTCTTATATATCTCTTATCTCTTATATATCTCTTATATATCTCCTATATCTCTTATATATCTCTTATATATCTCTTATATATCTCTTATCTCTTATATATTTCTTATATATCTCTTATATATCTCCTATATCTCTTATATATCTCTTATCTCTTATATATCTCTTATATAAGAGATATAGGAGATATATAAGAGATATATAAGAGATATATAAGAGATAAGAGATATATAAGAGATATATAAGAGATATAGAGATATATAAGAGATATATAAGCGATATATAAGAGATATATAAGAGATATATAAGAGATATATAAGAGATATAGGAGATATATAAGAGATATATATCTCTTATATATCTCTTATATATCTCTTATATATCTCTTATATATCTCTATATCTCTTATATATCTCTTATATATCGCTTATATATCTCTTATCGCTTATATATCTCCTATATATCTCCTATATATCTCTTATATATCTCCTATATATCTCTTATGTATCTCTTATATATCTCTTATATATCTCTTGTATATCTCTTATATATCTCCTATATCTCTTATATATCTCTTATATATCTCTTATATATCTCTATATATCTCTTATGTATCTCTTATATATATCTCTTATATATATCTTATATATCTCCTATATCTCTTATATATCTCCTATATTTCTAATGTATCTCTTATATATCTCTTATATATCTCTTATATATCTCTTATATATCTCTTATATATCTCTTATATATCTCTTATATATCTCTTATCTCCTATATATCTCTTATATATCTCTTATATATCTCTTATATATCTCTTATATATCTCTTATATATCTCTTATATATCTCTTATCTCCTATATATCTCTTATATATCTCTTATATATCTCTTATATATCTCTTATATATCTCTTATGTATCTCTTATATATCTCTTATATATCTCTTATCTCTTATATATCTCTTATATATCTCTTATATATCTCTTATATATCTCTTATATATCTCTTATATATCTCTTATATATCTCTTATATATCTCTTATATCTCTTATATATCTCTTATATATCTCTTATATCTCTTATATATCTCTTATCTCTTATATATCTCTTATATATCTCTTATATATCTCTTATATATCTCTTATATATCTCTTATGTATCTCTTATATATCTCTTATATATCTCTTATCTCTTATATATCTCTTATATATCTCTTATATATCTCTTATATATCTCTTATATATCTCTTATATATCTCTTATATATCTCTTATATATCTCTTATATATCTCTTATATATCTCTTATATATCTCTTATATATCTCTTATATATCTCTTATATATCTCTTATCTCTTATATATTTCTTATATATCTCTTATATATCTCCTATATCTCTTATATATCTCTTATCTCTTATATATCTCTTATATAAGAGATATAGGAGATATATAAGAGATATATAAGAGATATATAAGAGATAAGAGATATATAAGAGATATATAAGAGATATATAAGAGATATATAAGAGATATATAAGAGATATATAAGAGATATAGGAGATATATAAGATATATATATCTCTTATATATCTCTTATATATCTCTTATATATCTCTTATATATCTCTATATCTCTTATATATCTCTTATATATCGCTTATATATCTCTTATCGCTTATATATCTCTTATATATCTCTATCTCTTATATATCTTATATATCTCCTATATATCTCCTATATATCTCTTATATATCTCCTATATATCTCTTATGTATCTCTTATATATATCTCTTATATATCTCTTATGTATCTCTTATATATCTCTTATATATCTCTTATATCTTATATATCTCTTGTATATCTCTTATATATCTCCTATATCTCTTATATATCTCTTATATATCTCTTATATATCTCTATATATCTCTTTTGTATCTCTTATATATATCTCTTATATATATCTTATATATCTCTATATCTCTTATATATCTCTTATATATCTCTTATATATCTCTTATATATCTCTTATCTCTTATATATCTCTTATATATCTCTTATATATCTCTTATATCCTATATATCTCTTATATATCTCTTATATATCTCTTATATATCTCTTATATATCTCTTATGGCTTATATATCTCTTATGTATCTCTTATATATCTCTTATATATCTCTTATCTCTTATATATCTCTTATATATCTCTTATATATCTCTTATATATCTCTTATCTCTTATATATCTCTTATATATCTCTTATATATCTCTTATCTCCTATATATCTCTTATATATCTCTTATGTATCTCTTATATATCTCTTATATATCTCTTATATATCTCTTATATATCTCTTATATATCTCTTATATATCTCTTATATATCTCTTATCTCTTATATATCTCTTATCTCTTATATATCTCTTATTTATCTCTTATATATCTCTTATTTATCTCTTATATATCTCTTATATATCTCTTATATATCTCTTATATATCTCTTATGTATCTCCTATATATCTCCTATATATCTCTTATATATCTCCTATATATCTCTTATGTATCTCTTATATATCTCTTATATATCTCTTGTATATCTCTTATATATCTCCTATATCTCTTATATATCTCTTATATATCTCTTATATATCTTTATATATCTCTTATGTATCTCTTATATATATCTCTTATATATATCTTATATATCTCCTATATCTCTTATATATCTCCTATATTTCTAATGTATCTCTTATATATCTCTTATATATCTCTTATATATCTCTTATATATCTCTTATATATCTCTATATCTCTTATATATCTCTTATATATCGCTTATATATCTCTTATCGCTTATATATCTCTTATATATCTCTATCTCTTATATATCTTATATATCTCCTATATATCTCCTATATATCTCTTATATATCTCCTATATATCTCTTATGTATCTCTTATATATATCTCTTATATATCTCTTATGTATCTCTTATATATCTCTTATATATCTCTTATATCTTATATATCTCTTGTATATCTCTTATATATCTCCTATATCTCTTATATATCTCTTATATATCTCTTATATATCTCTATATATCTCTTATGTATCTCTTATATATATCTCTTATATATATCTTATATATCTCTATATCTCTTATATATCTCTTATATATCTCTTATATATCTCTTATATATCTCTTATCTCTTATATATCTCTTATATATCTCTTATATATCTCTTATCTCCTATATATCTCTTATATATCTCTTATATATCTCTTATATATCTCTTATATATCTCTTATGGCTTATATATCTCTTATGTATCTCTTATATATCTCTTATATATCTCTTATCTCTTATATATCTCTTATATATCTCTTATATATCTCTTATCTCTTATATATCTCTTATATATCTCTTATATATCTCTTATCTCCTATATATCTCTTATATATCTCTTATGTATCTCTTATATATCTCTTATATATCTCTTATATATCTCTTATATATCTCTTATATAAGAGATATATAAGAGATATATAAGAGATATATAAGAGATATATAAGAGATATATAAGAGATATATAAGAGATACATAAGAGATATATAAGAGATATATAGGAGATAAGAGATATATAAGAGATATATAAGAGATATATAAGAGATATATAAGAGATAAGAGATATATAAGAGATATATAAGAGATACATAAGAGATATATAAGCCATAAGAGATATATAAGAGATATATAAGAGATATATAAGAGATATATAAGAGATATATAGGAGATAAGAGATATATAAGAGATATATAAGAGATATATAAGAGATAAGAGATATATAAGAGATATATAAGAGATATATAAGAGATATATAAGAGATATAGAGATATATAAGATATATATAAGAGATATATATAAGAGATACATAAGAGATATATAGAGATATATAAGAGATATATAAGAGATATATAAGAGATATAGGAGATATATAAGAGATATACAAGAGATATATAAGATATAAGAGATATATAAGAGATATATAAGAGATACATAAGAGATATATAAGAGATATATATAAGAGATACATAAGAGATATATAGGAGATATATAAGAGATATATAGGAGATATATAGGAGATATATAAGATATATAAGAGATAGAGATATATAAGAGATATATAAGCGATAAGAGATATATAAGCGATATATAAGAGATATATAAGAGATATAGAGATATATAAGAGATATATAAGAGATATATAAGAGATATATAAGAGATATATAAGAGATACATTAGAAATATAGGAGATATATAAGAGATATAGGAGATATATAAGATATATATAAGAGATATATATAAGAGATACATAAGAGATATATAAAGATATATAAGAGATATATAAGAGATATATAAGAGATATATAAGAGATATATAAGAGATATATAAGAGATAAATAAGAGATATATAAGAGATAAATAAGAGATATATAAGAGATAAGAGATATATAAGAGATAAGAGATATATAAGAGATATATAAGAGATATATATCTCTTATCTCTTATATATCTCTTATCTCTTATATATCTCTTATTTATCTCTTATATATCTCTTATTTATCTCTTATATATCTCTTATATATCTCTTATATATCTCTTATATATCTCTTATATATCTCTTATATATCTTTATATATCTCTTATGTATCTCTTATATATATCTCTTATATATATCTTATATATCTCCTATATCTCTTATATATCTCCTATATTTCTAATGTATCTCTTATATATCTCTTATATATCTCTTATATATCTCTTATATATCTCTTATATATCTCTATATCTCTTATATATCTCTTATATATCGCTTATATATCTCTTATCGCTTATATATCTCTTATATATCTCTATCTCTTATATATCTTATATATCTCCTATATATCTCCTATATATCTCTTATATATCTCCTATATATCTCTTATGTATCTCTTATATATATCTCTTATATATCTCTTATGTATCTCTTATATATCTCTTATATATCTCTTATATCTTATATATCTCTTGTATATCTCTTATATATCTCCTATATCTCTTATATATCTCTTATATATCTCTTATATATCTCTATATATCTCTTATGTATCTCTTATATATATCTCTTATATATATCTTATATATCTCTATATCTCTTATATATCTCTTATATATCTCTTATATATCTCTTATATATCTCTTATCTCTTATATATCTCTTATATATCTCTTATATATCTCTTATATCCTATATATCTCTTATATATCTCTTATATATCTCTTATATATCTCTTATATATCTCTTATGGCTTATATATCTCTTATGTATCTCTTATATATCTCTTATATATCTCTTATCTCTTATATATCTCTTATATATCTCTTATATATCTCTTATATATCTCTTATCTCTTATATATCTCTTATATATCTCTTATATATCTCTTATCTCCTATATATCTCTTATATATCTCTTATGTATCTCTTATATATCTCTTATATATCTCTTATATATCTCTTATATATCTCTTATATATCTCTTATATATCTCTTATATATCTCTTATCTCTTATATATCTCTTATCTCTTATATATCTCTTATTTATCTCTTATATATCTCTTATTTATCTCTTATATATCTCTTATATATCTCTTATATATCTCTTATATATCTCTTATGTATCTCCTATATATCTCCTATATATCTCTTATATATCTCCTATATATCTCTTATGTATCTCTTATATATCTCTTATATATCTCTTGTATATCTCTTATATATCTCCTATATCTCTTATATATCTCTTATATATCTCTTATATATCTTTATATATCTCTTATGTATCTCTTATATATATCTCTTATATATATCTTATATATCTCCTATATCTCTTATATATCTCCTATATTTCTAATGTATCTCTTATATATCTCTTATATATCTCTTATATATCTCTTATATATCTCTTATATATCTCTATATCTCTTATATATCTCTTATATATCGCTTATATATCTCTTATCGCTTATATATCTCTTATATATCTCTATCTCTTATATATCTTATATATCTCCTATATATCTCCTATATATCTCTTATATATCTCCTATATATCTCTTATGTATCTCTTATATATATCTCTTATATATCTCTTATGTATCTCTTATATATCTCTTATATATCTCTTATATCTTATATATCTCTTGTATATCTCTTATATATCTCCTATATCTCTTATATATCTCTTATATATCTCTTATATATCTCTATATATCTCTTATGTATCTCTTATATATATCTCTTATATATATCTTATATATCTCTATATCTCTTATATATCTCTTATATATCTCTTATATATCTCTTATATATCTCTTATCTCTTATATATCTCTTATATATCTCTTATATATCTCTTATCTCCTATATATCTCTTATATATCTCTTATATATCTCTTATATATCTCTTATATATCTCTTATGGCTTATATATCTCTTATGTATCTCTTATATATCTCTTATATATCTCTTATCTCTTATATATCTCTTATATATCTCTTATATATCTCTTATATATCTCTTATCTCTTATATATCTCTTATATATCTCTTATATATCTCTTATCTCCTATATATCTCTTATATATCTCTTATGTATCTCTTATATATCTCTTATATATCTCTTATATATCTCTTATATATCTCTTATATATCTCTTATATATCTCTTATATATCTCTTATCTCTTATATATCTCTTATCTCTTATATATCTCTTATTTATCTCTTATATATCTCTTATTTATCTCTTATATATCTCTTATATATCTCTTATATATCTCTTATATATCTCTTATGTATCTCCTATATATCTCCTATATATCTCTTATATATCTCCTATATATCTCTTATGTATCTCTTATATATCTCTTATATATCTCTTGTATATCTCTTATATATCTCCTATATCTCTTATATATCTCTTATATATCTCTTATATATCTCTATATATCTCTTATGTATCTCTTATATATATCTCTTATATATATCTTATATATCTCCTATATCTCTTATATATCTCCTATATTTCTAATGTATCTCTTATATATCTCTTATATATCTCTTATATATCTCTTATATATCTCTTATATATCTCTATATCTCTTATATATCTCTTATATATCGCTTATATATCTCTTATCGCTTATATATCTCTTATATATCTCTATCTCTTATATATCTTATATATCTCCTATATATCTCCTATATATCTCTTATATATCTCCTATATATCTCTTATGTATCTCTTATATATATCTCTTATATATCTCTTATGTATCTCTTATATATCTCTTATATATCTCTTATATCTTATATATATCTTGTATATCTCTTATATATCTCCTATATCTCTTATATATCTCTTATATATCTCTTATATATCTCTATATATCTCTTATGTATCTCTTATATATATCTCTTATATATATCTTATATATCTCTATATCTCTTATATATCTCTTATATATCTCTTATATATCTCTTATATATCTCTTATCTCTTATATATCTCTTATATATCTCTTATATATCTCTTATCTCCTATATATCTCTTATATATCTCTTATATATCTCTTATATATCTCTTATATATCTCTTATGGCTTATATATCTCTTATGTATCTCTTATATATCTCTTATATATCTCTTATCTCTTATATATCTCTTATATATCTCTTATATATCTCTTATATATCTCTTATCTCTTATATATCTCTTATATATCTCTTATATATCTCTTATCTCCTATATATCTCTTATATATCTCTTATGTATCTCTTATATATCTCTTATATATCTCTTATATATCTCTTATATATCTCTTATATATCTCTTATATATCTCTTATATATCTCTTATCTCTTATATATCTCTTATCTCTTATATATCTCTTATTTATCTCTTATATATCTCTTATTTATCTCTTATATATCTCTTATATATCTCTTATATATCTCTTATATATCTCTTATGTATCTCCTATATATCTCCTATATATCTCTTATATATCTCCTATATATCTCTTATGTATCTCTTATATATCTCTTGTATATCTCTTGTATATCTCTTATATATCTCCTATATCTCTTATATATCTCTTATATATCTCTTATATATCTCTATATATCTCTTATGTATCTCTTATATATATCTCTTATATATATATCTTATATATCTCCTATATCTCTTATATATCTCCTATATTTCTAATGTATCTCTTATATATCTCTTATATATCTCTTATATATCTCTTATATATCTCTTATATATCTCTTATATATCTCTTATCTCCTATATATCTCTTATATATCTCTTATATATCTCTTATATATCTCTTATATATCTCTTATATATCTCTTATATATCTCTTATCTCCTATATATCTCTTATATATCTCTTATATATCTCTTATATATCTCTTATGGCTTATATATCTCTTATGTATCTCTTATATATCTCTTATATATCTCTTATATATCTCTTATATATCTCTTATATATCTCTTATCTCTTATATATCTCTTATATATCTCTTATATATCTCTTATATATCTCTTATATATCTCTTATATATCTCTTATATATCTCTTATATCTCTTATATATCTCTTATATATCTCTTATATATCTCTTATATATCTCTTATGTATCTCTTATGTATCTCTTATATATCTCTTATCTCTTATATATCTCTTATGTATCTCTTATGTATCTCTTATGTATCTCTTATATATCTCTTATCTCTTATATATCTCTTATATATCTCTTATCTCTTATATATCTCTTATATATCTCTTATATATCTCTTATCTCTTATATATCTCTTATATATCTCTTATATATCTCTTATATATCTCTTATATATCTCTTATATATCTCTTATATATCTCTTATATATCTCTTATATCTCTTATATATCTCTTATCTCTTATATATCTCTTATATATCTCTTATATATCTCTTATATATCTCTTATATATCTCTTATGTATCTCTTATGTATCTCTTATATATCTCTTATCTCTTATATATCTCTTATGTATCTCTTATATATCTCTTATATATCTCTTATATATCTCTTATATATCTCTTATATATCTCTTATGTATCTCTTATGTATCTCTTATGTATCTCTTATGTATCTCTTATATATCTCTTATGTATCTCTTATATATCTCTTATATATCTCTTATATATCTCTTATCTCTTATATATCTCTTATGTATCTCTTATGTATCTCTTATGTATCTCTTATATATCTCTTATGTATCTCTTATGTATCTCTTATGTATCTCTTATGTATCTCTTATGTATCTCTTATATATCTCTTATATATCTCTTATATATCTCTTATCTCTTATCTCTTATCTCTTATATATCTCTTATATATCTCTTATCTCTTATCTCTTATATATCTCTTATATATCTCTTATATATCTCTTATGTATCTCTTATGTATCTCTTATGTATCTCTTATATATCTCTTATGTATCTCTTATATATCTCTTATATATCTCTTATATATCTCCTATATCTCTTATATATCTCTTATATATCTCTTATATATCTCTTATATATCTCTATATCTCTTATGTATCTCTTATGTATCTCTTATATATCTTTTTTATATCTCTTATATATCTCTTATGTATCTCTTATATATCTCCTATATCTCTTATATATCTCTTATATATCTCTTATTTATCTCTTATATATCTCTTATATATCTCTTATGTATCTTTTTTATATCTCTTATATATCTCTTATATATCTCTTATATATCTTTTTTGTATCTCTTATGTATCTCTTATATATCTCTTATATATCTCCTATATCTCTCCTATATCTCTCCTATATCTCTTATATATCTCTTATATATCTCTTATATATCTCTTATGTATCTCTTATATATCTCTTATGTATCTCTTATGTATCTCTTATGTATCTCTTATCTCTTATATATCTCTTATATATCTCTTATATATCTCTTATCTCATATATCTCCTATATCTCTTATAGATCTCTTATAGATCTCTTATAGATCTCTTATAGATCTCTTATAGATCTCTTATATATCTCTATATCTCTTATATATCTCTTATCTCTTATATATCTCTTATGTATCTCTTATGTATCTCTTATGTATCTCTTATGTATCTCTTATGTATCTCTTATGTATCTCTTATGTATCTCTTATATATCTCTTATATATCTCTTATATATCTCTTATCTCTTATATATCTCTTATATATCTCCTATATCTCTCCTATATCTCTTATAGATCTCTTATATATCTCTTATATATCTCTTATATATCTCTTATCTCTTATATATCTCTTATATATCTCTTATATATCTCTTATATATCTCTTATATATCTCTTATATATCTCTTATGTATCTCTTATGTATCTCTTATGTATCTCTTATGTATCTCTTATGTATCTCTTATGTATCTCTTATGTATCTCCTATATCTCTCCTATATCTCTCCTATATCTCTCCTATATCTCTCATATATCTCTCATATATCTCCTATATCTCTTATGTATCTCTTATATATCTCTTATATATCTCTTATGTATCTCTTATGTATCTCTTATGTATCTCTTATGTATCTCTTATATATCTCTTATGTATCTCTTATGTATCTCTTATGTATCTTTTTTATATCTCTTATATATCTCTTATGTATCTCTTATATATCTCTTATGTATCTCTTATGTATCTCTTATGTATCTCTTATGTATCTCTTATGTATCTTTTTTATATCTCTTATATATCTCTTATATATCTCTTATATATCTCTTATGTATCTCTTATATATCTCTTATGTATCTCTTATGTATCTCTTATGTATCTCTTATATATCTCTTATATATCTCTTATATATCTCTTATATATCTCTTATGTATCTCTTATCTCTTATATATCTCTTATATATCTCTTATATATCTCTTATATATCTCTTATATATCTCTTATGTATCTCTTATATATCTCTTATATATCTCTTATGTATCTCTTATGTATCTCTTATGTATCTCTTATGTATCTCTTATGTATCTCTTATATATCTCTTATATATCTCTTATATATATCTTATATATCTCTTATATATCTCTTATATATCTCTTATATATCTCTTATCTCTTATATATTTCTTATATATCTCTTATATATCTCCTATATCTCTTATATATCTCTTATATATCTCTTATATATCTCTTATGTATCTCTTATGTATCTCTTATGTATCTCTTATATATCTCTTATATATCTCTTATATATCTCTTATATATCTCTTATATATCTCTTATATATATCTTATATATCTCTTATATATCTCTTATATATCTCTTATCTCTTATATATTTCTTATATATCTCTTATATATCTCCTATATCTCTTATATATCTCTTATATATCTCTTATATATCTCTTATGTATCTCTTATATATCTCTTATGTATCTCTTATATATCTCTTATATATCTCCTATATCTCTTATATATCTCTTATATATCTCTTATATATCTCTTATATATCTCTTATATATCTCTTATATATCTCTTATCTCTTATATATTTCTTATATATCTCTTATATATCTCCTATATCTCTTATATATCTCTTATATATCTCTTATGTATCTCTTATGTATCTCTTATATATCTCTTATGTATCTCTTATATATCTCTTATATATCTCCTATATCTCTTATATATCTCTTATATATCTCTTATTTATCTCTTATATATCTCTTATATATCTCTTATGTATCTTTTTTATATCTCTTATATATCTCTTATATATCTCTTATATATCTCTTATATATCTCTTATATATCTCTTATGTATCTCTTATGTATCTCTTATATATCTCTTATATATCTCTTATATATCTCTTATATATCTCTTATATATCTCTTATATATCTCTTATATATCTCTTATCTCTTATATATCTCTTATATATCTCCTATATCTCTTATATATCTCTTATATATCTCTTATATATCTCTTATATATCTCTTATATATCTCTTATCTCTTATATATTTCTTATATATCTCTTATATATCTCCTATATCTCTTATATATCTCTTATCTCTTATATATCTCTTATATAAGAGATATAGGAGATATATAAGAGATATATAAGAGATATATAAGAGATAAGAGATATATAAGAGATATATAAGAGATATAGAGATATATAAGAGATATATAAGCGATATATAAGAGATATATAAGAGATATATAAGAGATATATAAGAGATATAGGAGATATATAAGAGATATATATCTCTTATATATCTCTTATATATCTCTTATATATCTCTTATATATCTCTATATCTCTTATATATCTCTTATATATCGCTTATATATCTCTTATCGCTTATATATCTCCTATATCTCTTATATATCTCTTATATATCTCTATCTCTTATATATCTTATATATCTCCTATATATCTCCTATATATCTCTTATATATCTCCTATATATCTCTTATGTATCTCTTATATATCTCTTATATATCTCTTGTATATCTCTTATATATCTCCTATATCTCTTATATATCTCTTATATATCTCTTATATATCTCTATATATCTCTTATGTATCTCTTATATATATCTCTTATATATATCTTATATATCTCCTATATCTCTTATATATCTCCTATATTTCTAATGTATCTCTTATATATCTCTTATATATCTCTTATATATCTCTTATATATCTCTTATATATCTCTTATATATCTCTTATCTCCTATATATCTCTTATATATCTCTTATATATCTCTTATATATCTCTTATATATCTCTTATATATCTCTTATATATCTCTTATATATCTCTTATCTCCTATATATCTCTTATATATCTCTTATATATCTCTTATATATCTCTTATGGCTTATATATCTCTTATGTATCTCTTATATATCTCTTATCTCTTATATATCTCTTATATATCTCTTATATATCTCTTATATATCTCTTATATATCTCTTATATATCTCTTATATATCTCTTATATATCTCTTATATATCTCTTATATATCTCTTATATCTCTTATATATCTCTTATATCTCTTATATCTCTTATATATCTCTTATCTCTTATATATCTCTTATATATCTCTTATATATCTCTTATATATCTCTTATGTATCTCTTATGTATCTCTTATATATCTCTTATATATCTCTTATATATCTCTTATATATCTCTTATATATCTCTTATATATCTCTTATATATCTCTTATATATCTCTTATATATCTCTTATATATCTCCTATATCTCTTATATATCTCTTATCTCTTATATATCTCTTATATAAGAGATATAGGAGATATATAAGAGATATATAAGAGATATATAAGAGATATATAAGAGATAAGAGATATATAAGAGATATATAAGAGATATATAAGAGATATATAAGAGATATATAAGAGATATATAAGAGATATAGGAGATATATAAGAGATATATATCTCTTATATATCTCTTATATATCTCTTATATATCTCTTATATATCTCTATATCTCTTATATATCTCTTATATATCGCTTATATATCTCTTATCGCTTATATATCTCCTATATCTCTTATATATCTCTTATATATCTCTATCTCTTATATATCTTATATATCTCCTATATATCTCCTATATATCTCTTATATATCTCCTATATATCTCTTATGTATCTCTTATATATATCTCTTATATATCTCTTATGTATCTCTTATATATCTCTTATATATCTCTTATATCTTATATATCTCTTGTATATCTCTTATATATCTCCTATATCTCTTATATATCTCTTATATATCTCTTATGTATCTCTTATATATCTCTTATGTATCTCTTATGTATCTCTTATATATCTCTTATATATCTCTTATATATCTCTTATATATCTCGTATATATCTCTTATATATCTCTTATATATCTCTTATATATCTCTTATCTCTTATATATTTCTTATATATCTCTTATATATCTCCTATATCTCTTATATATCTCTTATATATCTCTTATATATCTCTTATGTATCTCTTATATATCTCTTATGTATCTCTTATATATCTCCTATATCTCTTATATATCTCTTATATATCTCTTATATATCTCTTATATATCTCTTATATATCTCTTATCTCTTATATATTTCTTATATATCTCTTATATATCTCCTATATCTCTTATATATCTCTTATATATCTCTTATATATCTCTTATGTATCTCTTATATATCTCTTATGTATCTCTTATATATCTCTTATATATCTCTTATATATCTCTTATATATCTCTTATATATCTCTTATCTCTTATATATCTCTTATATATCTCTTATATATCTCCTATATCTCTTATATATCTCTTATATATCTCTTATTTATCTCTTATATATCTCTTATATATCTCTTATGTATCTTTTTTATATCTCTTATATATCTCTTATATATCTCTTATATATCTCTTATATATCTCTTATATATCTCTTATGTATCTCTTATGTATCTCTTATATATCTCTTATATATCTCTTATATATCTCTTATATATCTCTTATCTCTTATATATCTCTTATATATCTCCTATATCTCTTATATATCTCTTATATATCTCTTATATATCTCTTATATATCTCTTATCTCTTATATATTTCTTATATATCTCTTATATATCTCCTATATCTCTTATATATCTCTTATCTCTTATATATCTCTTATATAAGAGATATAGGAGATATATAAGAGATATATAAGAGATATATAAGAGATAAGAGATATATAAGAGATATATAAGAGATATAGAGATATATAAGAGATATATAAGCGATATATAAGAGATATATAAGAGATATATAAGAGATATATAAGAGATATATAAGAGATATAGGAGATATATAAGAGATATATATCTCTTATATATCTCTTATATATCTCTTATATATCTCTTATATATCTCTATATCTCTTATATATCTCTTATATATCGCTTATATATCTCTTATCGCTTATATATCTCCTATATATCTCCTATATATCTCTTATATATCTCCTATATATCTCTTATGTATCTCTTATATATCTCTTATATATCTCTTGTATATCTCTTATATATCTCCTATATCTCTTATATATCTCTTATATATCTCTTATATATCTCTATATATCTCTTATGTATCTCTTATATATATCTCTTATATATATCTTATATATCTCCTATATCTCTTATATATCTCCTATATTTCTAATGTATCTCTTATATATCTCTTATATATCTCTTATATATCTCTTATATATCTCTTATATATCTCTTATATATCTCTTATATATCTCTTATCTCCTATATATCTCTTATATATCTCTTATATATCTCTTATATATCTCTTATATATCTCTTATATATCTCTTATATATCTCTTATATATCTCTTATATATCTCTTATCTCCTATATATCTCTTATATATCTCTTATATATCTCTTATATATCTCTTATATATCTCTTATGTATCTCTTATATATCTCTTATATATCTCTTATCTCTTATATATCTCTTATATATCTCTTATATATCTCTTATATATCTCTTATATATCTCTTATATATCTCTTATATATCTCTTATATATCTCTTATATATCTCTTATATCTCTTATATATCTCTTATATATCTCTTATATCTCTTATATATCTCTTATCTCTTATATATCTCTTATATATCTCTTATATATCTCTTATATATCTCTTATATATCTCTTATGTATCTCTTATATATCTCTTATATATCTCTTATCTCTTATATATCTCTTATGTATCTCTTATGTATCTCTTATATATCTCTTATATATCTCTTATATATCTCTTATATATCTCTTATATATCTCTTATATATCTCTTATATATCTCTTATATATCTCTTATATATCTCTTATATATCTCTTATCTCTTATATATTTCTTATATATCTCTTATATATCTCCTATATCTCTTATATATCTCTTATCTCTTATATATCTCTTATATAAGAGATATAGGAGATATATAAGAGATATATAAGAGATATATAAGAGATAAGAGATATATAAGAGATATATAAGAGATATATAAGAGATATATAAGAGATATATAAGAGATATAGGAGATATATATCTCTTATATATCTCTATATCTCTTATATATCTCTTATATATCGCTTATATATCTCTTATCGCTTATATATCTCTTATATATCTCTATCTCTTATATATCTTATATATCTCCTATATATCTCCTATATATCTCTTATATATCTCCTATATATCTCTTATGTATCTCTTATATATATCTCTTATATATCTCTTATGTATCTCTTATATATCTCTTATATATCTCTTATATCTTATATATCTCTTGTATATCTCTTATATATCTCCTATATCTCTTATATATCTCTTATATATCTCTTATATATCTCTATATATCTCTTATGTATCTCTTATATATATCTCTTATATATATCTTATATATCTCTATATCTCTTATATATCTCTTATATATCTCTTATATATCTCTTATATATCTCTTATCTCTTATATATCTCTTATATATCTCTTATATATCTCTTATATCCTATATATCTCTTATATATCTCTTATATATCTCTTATATATCTCTTATATATCTCTTATGGCTTATATATCTCTTATGTATCTCTTATATATCTCTTATATATCTCTTATCTCTTATATATCTCTTATATATCTCTTATATATCTCTTATATATCTCTTATCTCTTATATATCTCTTATATATCTCTTATATATCTCTTATCTCCTATATATCTCTTATATATCTCTTATGTATCTCTTATATATCTCTTATATATCTCTTATATATCTCTTATATATCTCTTATATATCTCTTATATATCTCTTATCTCTTATATATCTCTTATCTCTTATATATCTCTTATTTATCTCTTATATATCTCTTATTTATCTCTTATATATCTCTTATATATCTCTTATATATCTCTTATATATCTCTTATGTATCTCCTATATATCTCCTATATATCTCTTATATATCTCCTATATATCTCTTATGTATCTCTTATATATCTCTTATATATCTCTTGTATATCTCTTATATATCTCCTATATCTCTTATATATCTCTTATATATCTCTTATATATCTCTATATATCTCTTATATATATCTCTTATATATATCTTATATATCTCCTATATCTCTTATATATCTCCTATATTTCTAATGTATATATCTCCTATATCTCTTATATATCTCCTATATTTCTAATGTATCTCTTATATATCTCTTATATATCTCTTATATATCTCTTATATATCTCTTATATATCTCTATATCTCTTATATATCTCTTATATATCGCTTATATATCTCTTATCGCTTATATATCTCTTATATATCTCTATCTCTTATATATCTTATATATCTCCTATATATCTCCTATATATCTCTTATATATCTCCTATATATCTCTTATGTATCTCTTATATATATCTCTTATATATCTCTTATGTATCTCTTATATATCTCTTATATATCTCTTATATCTTATATATCTCTTGTATATCTCTTATATATCTCCTATATCTCTTATATATCTCTTATATATCTCTTATATATCTCTATATATCTCTTATGTATCTCTTATATATATCTCTTATATATATCTTATATATCTCTATATCTCTTATATATCTCTTATATATCTCTTATATATCTCTTATATATCTCTTATCTCTTATATATCTCTTATATATCTCTTATATATCTCTTATCTCCTATATATCTCTTATATATCTCTTATATATCTCTTATGGCTTATATATCTCTTATGTATCTCTTATATATCTCTTATATATCTCTTATCTCTTATATATCTCTTATATATCTCTTATATATCTCTTATATATCTCTTATCTCTTATATATCTCTTATATATCTCTTATATATCTCTTATCTCCTATATATCTCTTATATATCTCTTATGTATCTCTTATATATCTCTTATATATCTCTTATATATCTCTTATATATCTCTTATATATCTCTTATATATCTCTTATATATCTCTTATCTCTTATATATCTCTTATCTCTTATATATCTCTTATTTATCTCTTATATATCTCTTATTTATCTCTTATATATCTCTTATATATCTCTTATATATCTCTTATATATCTCTTATGTATCTCCTATATATCTCCTATATATCTCTTATATATCTCCTATATATCTCTTATGTATCTCTTATATATCTCTTATATATCTCTTGTATATCTCTTATATATCTCCTATATCTCTTATATATCTCTTATATATCTCTTATATATCTTTATATATCTCTTATGTATCTCTTATATATATCTCTTATATATATCTTATATATCTCCTATATCTCTTATATATCTCCTATATTTCTAATGTATCTCTTATATATCTCTTATATATCTCTTATATATCTCTTATATATCTCTTATATATCTCTATATCTCTTATATATCTCTTATATATCGCTTATATATCTCTTATCGCTTATATATCTCTTATATATCTCTATCTCTTATATATCTTATATATCTCCTATATATCTCCTATATATCTCTTATATATCTCCTATATATCTCTTATGTATCTCTTATATATATCTCTTATATATCTCTTATGTATCTCTTATATATCTCTTATATATCTCTTATATCTTATATATCTCTTGTATATCTCTTATATATCTCCTATATCTCTTATATATCTCTTATATATCTCTTATATATCTCTATATATCTCTTATGTATCTCTTATATATATCTCTTATATATATCTTATATATCTCTATATCTCTTATATATCTCTTATATATCTCTTATATATCTCTTATATATCTCTTATCTCTTATATATCTCTTATATATCTCTTATATATCTCTTATCTCCTATATATCTCTTATATATCTCTTATATATCTCTTATATATCTCTTATATATCTCTTATGGCTTATATATCTCTTATGTATCTCTTATATATCTCTTATATATCTCTTATCTCTTATATATCTCTTATATATCTCTTATATATCTCTTATATATCTCTTATCTCTTATATATCTCTTATATATCTCTTATATATCTCTTATCTCCTATATATCTCTTATATATCTCTTATGTATCTCTTATATATCTCTTATATATCTCTTATATATCTCTTATATATCTCTTATATATCTCTTATATATCTCTTATATATCTCTTATCTCTTATATATCTCTTATCTCTTATATATCTCTTATTTATCTCTTATATATCTCTTATTTATCTCTTATATATCTCTTATATATCTCTTATATATCTCTTATATATCTCTTATGTATCTCCTATATATCTCCTATATATCTCTTATATATCTCCTATATATCTCTTATGTATCTCTTATATATCTCTTATATATCTCTTGTATATCTCTTATATATCTCCTATATCTCTTATATATCTCTTATATATCTCTTATATATCTTTATATATCTCTTATGTATCTCTTATATATATCTCTTATATATATCTTATATATCTCCTATATCTCTTATATATCTCCTATATTTCTAATGTATCTCTTATATATCTCTTATATATCTCTTATATATCTCTTATATATCTCTTATATATCTCTATATCTCTTATATATCTCTTATATATCGCTTATATATCTCTTATCGCTTATATATCTCTTATATATCTCTATCTCTTATATATCTTATATATCTCCTATATATCTCCTATATATCTCTTATATATCTCCTATATATCTCTTATGTATCTCTTATATATATCTCTTATATATCTCTTATGTATCTCTTATATATCTCTTATATATCTCTTATATCTTATATATCTCTTGTATATCTCTTATATATCTCCTATATCTCTTATATATCTCTTATATATCTCTTATATATCTCTATATATCTCTTATGTATCTCTTATATATATCTCTTATATATATCTTATATATCTCTATATCTCTTATATATCTCTTATATATCTCTTATATATCTCTTATATATCTCTTATCTCTTATATATCTCTTATATATCTCTTATATATCTCTTATCTCCTATATATCTCTTATATATCTCTTATATATCTCTTATATATCTCTTATATATCTCTTATGGCTTATATATCTCTTATGTATCTCTTATATATCTCTTATATATCTCTTATCTCTTATATATCTCTTATATATCTCTTATATATCTCTTATATATCTCTTATCTCTTATATATCTCTTATATATCTCTTATATATCTCTTATCTCCTATATATCTCTTATATATCTCTTATGTATCTCTTATATATCTCTTATATATCTCTTATATATCTCTTATATATCTCTTATATATCTCTTATATATCTCTTATATATCTCTTATCTCTTATATATCTCTTATCTCTTATATATCTCTTATTTATCTCTTATATATCTCTTATTTATCTCTTATATATCTCTTATATATCTCTTATATATCTCTTATATATCTCTTATGTATCTCCTATATATCTCCTATATATCTCTTATATATCTCCTATATATCTCTTATGTATCTCTTATATATCTCTTATATATCTCTTGTATATCTCTTATATATCTCCTATATCTCTTATATATCTCTTATATATCTCTTATATATCTCTATATATCTCTTATGTATCTCTTATATATATCTCTTATATATATCTTATATATCTCCTATATCTCTTATATATCTCCTATATTTCTAATGTATCTCTTATATATCTCTTATATATCTCTTATATATCTCTTATATATCTCTTATATATCTCTATATCTCTTATATATCTCTTATATATCGCTTATATATCTCTTATCGCTTATATATCTCTTATATATCTCTATCTCTTATATATCTTATATATCTCCTATATATCTCCTATATATCTCTTATATATCTCCTATATATCTCTTATGTATCTCTTATATATATCTCTTATATATCTCTTATGTATCTCTTATATATCTCTTATATATCTCTTATATCTTATATATATCTTGTATATCTCTTATATATCTCCTATATCTCTTATATATCTCTTATATATCTCTTATATATCTCTATATATCTCTTATGTATCTCTTATATATATCTCTTATATATATCTTATATATCTCTATATCTCTTATATATCTCTTATATATCTCTTATATATCTCTTATATATCTCTTATCTCTTATATATCTCTTATATATCTCTTATATATCTCTTATCTCCTATATATCTCTTATATATCTCTTATATATCTCTTATATATCTCTTATATATCTCTTATGGCTTATATATCTCTTATGTATCTCTTATATATCTCTTATATATCTCTTATCTCTTATATATCTCTTATATATCTCTTATATATCTCTTATATATCTCTTATCTCTTATATATCTCTTATATATCTCTTATATATCTCTTATCTCCTATATATCTCTTATATATCTCTTATGTATCTCTTATATATCTCTTATATATCTCTTATATATCTCTTATATATCTCTTATATATCTCTTATATATCTCTTATATATCTCTTATCTCTTATATATCTCTTATCTCTTATATATCTCTTATTTATCTCTTATATATCTCTTATTTATCTCTTATATATCTCTTATATATCTCTTATATATCTCTTATATATCTCTTATGTATCTCCTATATATCTCCTATATATCTCTTATATATCTCCTATATATCTCTTATGTATCTCTTATATATCTCTTGTATATCTCTTGTAAATCTCTTATATATCTCCTATATCTCTTATATATCTCTTATATATCTCTTATATATCTCTATATATCTCTTATGTATCTCTTATATATATCTCTTATATATATATCTTATATATCTCCTATATCTCTTATATATCTCCTATATTTCTAATGTATCTCTTATATATCTCTTATATATCTCTTATATATCTCTTATATATCTCTTATATATCTCTTATATATCTCTTATCTCCTATATATCTCTTATATATCTCTTATATATCTCTTATATATCTCTTATATATCTCTTATATATCTCTTATATATCTCTTATCTCCTATATATCTCTTATATATCTCTTATATATCTCTTATATATCTCTTATGGCTTATATATCTCTTATGTATCTCTTATATATCTCTTATATATCTCTTATATATCTCTTATATATCTCTTATATATCTCTTATCTCTTATATATCTCTTATATATCTCTTATATATCTCTTATATATCTCTTATATATCTCTTATATATCTCTTATATATCTCTTATATCTCTTATATATCTCTTATATATCTCTTATATATCTCTTATATATCTCTTATGTATCTCTTATGTATCTCTTATATATCTCTTATCTCTTATATATCTCTTATGTATCTCTTATGTATCTCTTATGTATCTCTTATATATCTCTTATCTCTTATATATCTCTTATATATCTCTTATCTCTTATATATCTCTTATATATCTCTTATATATCTCTTATCTCTTATATATCTCTTATATATCTCTTATATATCTCTTATATATCTCTTATATATCTCTTATATATCTCTTATATATCTCTTATATATCTCTTATATCTCTTATATATCTCTTATCTCTTATATATCTCTTATATATCTCTTATATATCTCTTATATATCTCTTATATATCTCTTATGTATCTCTTATGTATCTCTTATATATCTCTTATCTCTTATATATCTCTTATGTATCTCTTATATATCTCTTATATATCTCTTATATATCTCTTATATATCTCTTATATATCTCTTATATATCTCTTATGTATCTCTTATGTATCTCTTATGTATCTCTTATGTATCTCTTATATATCTCTTATGTATCTCTTATATATCTCTTATATATCTCTTATATATCTCTTATCTCTTATATATCTCTTATGTATCTCTTATGTATCTCTTATGTATCTCTTATATATCTCTTATGTATCTCTTATGTATCTCTTATGTATCTCTTATGTATCTCTTATGTATCTCTTATATATCTCTTATATATCTCTTATATATCTCTTATCTCTTATCTCTTATCTCTTATATATCTCTTATATATCTCTTATCTCTTATCTCTTATATATCTCTTATATATCTCTTATATATCTCTTATGTATCTCTTATGTATCTCTTATGTATCTCTTATATATCTCTTATGTATCTCTTATATATCTCTTATATATCTCTTATATATCTCCTATATCTCTTATATATCTCTTATATATCTCTTATATATCTCTTATATATCTCTATATCTCTTATGTATCTCTTATGTATCTCTTATATATCTTTTTTATATCTCTTATATATCTCTTATGTATCTCTTATATATCTCCTATATCTCTTATATATCTCTTATATATCTCTTATTTATCTCTTATATATCTCTTATATATCTCTTATGTATCTTTTTTATATCTCTTATATATCTCTTATATATCTCTTATATATCTTTTTTGTATCTCTTATGTATCTCTTATATATCTCTTATATATCTCCTATATCTCTCCTATATCTCTCCTATATCTCTTATATATCTCTTATATATCTCTTATATATCTCTTATGTATCTCTTATATATCTCTTATGTATCTCTTATGTATCTCTTATGTATCTCTTATCTCTTATATATCTCTTATATATCTCTTATATATCTCTTATCTCATATATCTCCTATATCTCTTATAGATCTCTTATAGATCTCTTATAGATCTCTTATAGATCTCTTATAGATCTCTTATATATCTCTATATCTCTTATATATCTCTTATCTCTTATATATCTCTTATGTATCTCTTATGTATCTCTTATGTATCTCTTATGTATCTCTTATGTATCTCTTATGTATCTCTTATGTATCTCTTATATATCTCTTATATATCTCTTATATATCTCTTATCTCTTATATATCTCTTATATATCTCCTATATCTCTCCTATATCTCTTATAGATCTCTTATATATCTCTTATATATCTCTTATATATCTCTTATCTCTTATATATCTCTTATATATCTCTTATATATCTCTTATATATCTCTTATATATCTCTTATATATCTCTTATGTATCTCTTATGTATCTCTTATGTATCTCTTATGTATCTCTTATGTATCTCTTATGTATCTCCTATATCTCTCCTATATCTCTCCTATATCTCTCCTATATCTCTCATATATCTCTCATATATCTCCTATATCTCTTATGTATCTCTTATATATCTCTTATATATCTCTTATGTATCTCTTATGTATCTCTTATGTATCTCTTATGTATCTCTTATATATCTCTTATGTATCTCTTATGTATCTCTTATGTATCTTTTTTATATCTCTTATATATCTCTTATGTATCTCTTATATATCTCTTATGTATCTCTTATGTATCTCTTATGTATCTCTTATGTATCTCTTATGTATCTTTTTTATATCTCTTATATATCTCTTATATATCTCTTATATATCTCTTATGTATCTCTTATATATCTCTTATGTATCTCTTATGTATCTCTTATGTATCTCTTATATATCTCTTATATATCTCTTATATATCTCTTATATATCTCTTATGTATCTCTTATCTCTTATATATCTCTTATATATCTCTTATATATCTCTTATATATCTCTTATATATCTCTTATGTATCTCTTATATATCTCTTATATATCTCTTATGTATCTCTTATGTATCTCTTATGTATCTCTTATGTATCTCTTATGTATCTCTTATATATCTCTTATATATCTCTTATATATATCTTATATATCTCTTATATATCTCTTATATATCTCTTATATATCTCTTATCTCTTATATATTTCTTATATATCTCTTATATATCTCCTATATCTCTTATATATCTCTTATATATCTCTTATATATCTCTTATGTATCTCTTATGTATCTCTTATGTATCTCTTATATATCTCTTATATATCTCTTATATATCTCTTATATATCTCTTATATATCTCTTATATATATCTTATATATCTCTTATATATCTCTTATATATCTCTTATCTCTTATATATTTCTTATATATCTCTTATATATCTCCTATATCTCTTATATATCTCTTATATATCTCTTATATATCTCTTATGTATCTCTTATATATCTCTTATGTATCTCTTATATATCTCTTATATATCTCCTATATCTCTTATATATCTCTTATATATCTCTTATATATCTCTTATATATCTCTTATATATCTCTTATATATCTCTTATCTCTTATATATTTCTTATATATCTCTTATATATCTCCTATATCTCTTATATATCTCTTATATATCTCTTATGTATCTCTTATGTATCTCTTATATATCTCTTATGTATCTCTTATATATCTCTTATATATCTCCTATATCTCTTATATATCTCTTATATATCTCTTATTTATCTCTTATATATCTCTTATATATCTCTTATGTATCTTTTTTATATCTCTTATATATCTCTTATATATCTCTTATATATCTCTTATATATCTCTTATATATCTCTTATGTATCTCTTATGTATCTCTTATATATCTCTTATATATCTCTTATATATCTCTTATATATCTCTTATATATCTCTTATATATCTCTTATATATCTCTTATATATCTCTTATCTCTTATATATCTCTTATATATCTCCTATATCTCTTATATATCTCTTATATATCTCTTATATATCTCTTATATATCTCTTATATATCTCTTATCTCTTATATATTTCTTATATATCTCTTATATATCTCCTATATCTCTTATATATCTCTTATCTCTTATATATCTCTTATATAAGAGATATAGGAGATATATAAGAGATATATAAGAGATATATAAGAGATAAGAGATATATAAGAGATATATAAGAGATATAGAGATATATAAGAGATATATAAGCGATATATAAGAGATATATAAGAGATATATAAGAGATATATAAGAGATATAGGAGATATATAAGAGATATATATCTCTTATATATCTCTTATATATCTCTTATATATCTCTTATATATCTCTATATCTCTTATATATCTCTTATATATCGCTTATATATCTCTTATCGCTTATATATCTCCTATATCTCTTATATATCTCTTATATATCTCTATCTCTTATATATCTTATATATCTCCTATATATCTCCTATATATCTCTTATATATCTCCTATATATCTCTTATGTATCTCTTATATATCTCTTATATATCTCTTGTATATCTCTTATATATCTCCTATATCTCTTATATATCTCTTATATATCTCTTATATATCTCTATATATCTCTTATGTATCTCTTATATATATCTCTTATATATATCTTATATATCTCCTATATCTCTTATATATCTCCTATATTTCTAATGTATCTCTTATATATCTCTTATATATCTCTTATATATCTCTTATATATCTCTTATATATCTCTTATATATCTCTTATATATCTCTTATATATCTCTTATGTATCTCCTATATATCTCCTATATATCTCTTATATATCTCCTATATATCTCTTATGTATCTCTTATATATCTCTTGTATATCTCTTGTATATCTCTTATATATCTCCTATATCTCTTATATATCTCTTATATATCTCTTATATATCTCTATATATCTCTTATGTATCTCTTATATATATCTCTTATATATATATCTTATATATCTCCTATATCTCTTATATATCTCCTATATTTCTAATGTATCTCTTATATATCTCTTATATATCTCTTATATATCTCTTATATATCTCTTATATATCTCTTATATATCTCTTATCTCCTATATATCTCTTATATATCTCTTATATATCTCTTATATATCTCTTATATATCTCTTATATATCTCTTATATATCTCTTATCTCCTATATATCTCTTATATATCTCTTATATATCTCTTATATATCTCTTATGGCTTATATATCTCTTATGTATCTCTTATATATCTCTTATATATCTCTTATATATCTCTTATATATCTCTTATATATCTCTTATCTCTTATATATCTCTTATATATCTCTTATATATCTCTTATATATCTCTTATATATCTCTTATATATCTCTTATATATCTCTTATATCTCTTATATATCTCTTATATATCTCTTATATATCTCTTATATATCTCTTATGTATCTCTTATGTATCTCTTATATATCTCTTATCTCTTATATATCTCTTATGTATCTCTTATGTATCTCTTATGTATCTCTTATATATCTCTTATCTCTTATATATCTCTTATATATCTCTTATCTCTTATATATCTCTTATATATCTCTTATATATCTCTTATCTCTTATATATCTCTTATATATCTCTTATATATCTCTTATATATCTCTTATATATCTCTTATATATCTCTTATATATCTCTTATATATCTCTTATATCTCTTATATATCTCTTATCTCTTATATATCTCTTATATATCTCTTATATATCTCTTATATATCTCTTATATATCTCTTATGTATCTCTTATGTATCTCTTATATATCTCTTATCTCTTATATATCTCTTATGTATCTCTTATATATCTCTTATATATCTCTTATATATCTCTTATATATCTCTTATATATCTCTTATATATCTCTTATGTATCTCTTATGTATCTCTTATGTATCTCTTATGTATCTCTTATATATCTCTTATGTATCTCTTATATATCTCTTATATATCTCTTATATATCTCTTATCTCTTATATATCTCTTATGTATCTCTTATGTATCTCTTATGTATCTCTTATATATCTCTTATGTATCTCTTATGTATCTCTTATGTATCTCTTATGTATCTCTTATGTATCTCTTATATATCTCTTATATATCTCTTATATATCTCTTATCTCTTATCTCTTATCTCTTATATATCTCTTATATATCTCTTATCTCTTATCTCTTATATATCTCTTATATATCTCTTATATATCTCTTATGTATCTCTTATGTATCTCTTATGTATCTCTTATATATCTCTTATGTATCTCTTATATATCTCTTATATATCTCTTATATATCTCCTATATCTCTTATATATCTCTTATATATCTCTTATATATCTCTTATATATCTCTATATCTCTTATGTATCTCTTATGTATCTCTTATATATCTTTTTTATATCTCTTATATATCTCTTATGTATCTCTTATATATCTCCTATATCTCTTATATATCTCTTATATATCTCTTATTTATCTCTTATATATCTCTTATATATCTCTTATGTATCTTTTTTATATCTCTTATATATCTCTTATATATCTCTTATATATCTTTTTTGTATCTCTTATGTATCTCTTATATATCTCTTATATATCTCCTATATCTCTCCTATATCTCTCCTATATCTCTTATATATCTCTTATATATCTCTTATATATCTCTTATGTATCTCTTATATATCTCTTATGTATCTCTTATGTATCTCTTATGTATCTCTTATCTCTTATATATCTCTTATATATCTCTTATATATCTCTTATCTCATATATCTCCTATATCTCTTATAGATCTCTTATAGATCTCTTATAGATCTCTTATAGATCTCTTATAGATCTCTTATATATCTCTATATCTCTTATATATCTCTTATCTCTTATATATCTCTTATGTATCTCTTATGTATCTCTTATGTATCTCTTATGTATCTCTTATGTATCTCTTATGTATCTCTTATGTATCTCTTATATATCTCTTATATATCTCTTATATATCTCTTATCTCTTATATATCTCTTATATATCTCCTATATCTCTCCTATATCTCTTATAGATCTCTTATATATCTCTTATATATCTCTTATATATCTCTTATCTCTTATATATCTCTTATATATCTCTTATATATCTCTTATATATCTCTTATATATCTCTTATATATCTCTTATGTATCTCTTATGTATCTCTTATGTATCTCTTATGTATCTCTTATGTATCTCTTATGTATCTCTTATGTATCTCCTATATCTCTCCTATATCTCTCCTATATCTCTCCTATATCTCTCATATATCTCTCATATATCTCCTATATCTCTTATGTATCTCTTATATATCTCTTATATATCTCTTATGTATCTCTTATGTATCTCTTATGTATCTCTTATGTATCTCTTATATATCTCTTATGTATCTCTTATGTATCTCTTATGTATCTTTTTTATATCTCTTATATATCTCTTATGTATCTCTTATATATCTCTTATGTATCTCTTATGTATCTCTTATGTATCTCTTATGTATCTCTTATGTATCTTTTTTATATCTCTTATATATCTCTTATATATCTCTTATATATCTCTTATGTATCTCTTATATATCTCTTATGTATCTCTTATGTATCTCTTATGTATCTCTTATATATCTCTTATATATCTCTTATATATCTCTTATATATCTCTTATGTATCTCTTATCTCTTATATATCTCTTATATATCTCTTATATATCTCTTATATATCTCTTATATATCTCTTATGTATCTCTTATATATCTCTTATATATCTCTTATGTATCTCTTATGTATCTC
The DNA here is from genome assembly GCF_055691185.1 of Crinia signifera. Lineage (NCBI taxonomy): Eukaryota > Metazoa > Chordata > Amphibia > Anura > Myobatrachidae > Crinia > Crinia signifera. The sequence goes on along the minus strand of NC_139228.1, from coordinate 32,297,918 downwards.
TTATGTATCTCTTATGTATCTCTTATGTATCTCTTATATATCTCTTATATATCTCTTATATATATCTTATATATCTCTTATATATCTCTTATATATCTCTTATATATCTCTTATCTCTTATATATTTCTTATATATCTCTTATATATCTCCTATATCTCTTATATATCTCTTATATATCTCTTATATATCTCTTATGTATCTCTTATGTATCTCTTATGTATCTCTTATATATCTCTTATATATCTCTTATATATCTCTTATATATCTCTTATATATCTCTTATATATATCTTATATATCTCTTATATATCTCTTATATATCTCTTATCTCTTATATATTTCTTATATATCTCTTATATATCTCCTATATCTCTTATATATCTCTTATATATCTCTTATATATCTCTTATGTATCTCTTATATATCTCTTATGTATCTCTTATATATCTCTTATATATCTCCTATATCTCTTATATATCTCTTATATATCTCTTATATATCTCTTATATATCTCTTATATATCTCTTATATATCTCTTATCTCTTATATATTTCTTATATATCTCTTATATATCTCCTATATCTCTTATATATCTCTTATATATCTCTTATGTATCTCTTATGTATCTCTTATATATCTCTTATGTATCTCTTATATATCTCTTATATATCTCCTATATCTCTTATATATCTCTTATATATCTCTTATTTATCTCTTATATATCTCTTATATATCTCTTATGTATCTTTTTTATATCTCTTATATATCTCTTATATATCTCTTATATATCTCTTATATATCTCTTATATATCTCTTATGTATCTCTTATGTATCTCTTATATATCTCTTATATATCTCTTATATATCTCTTATATATCTCTTATATATCTCTTATATATCTCTTATATATCTCTTATATATCTCTTATCTCTTATATATCTCTTATATATCTCCTATATCTCTTATATATCTCTTATATATCTCTTATATATCTCTTATATATCTCTTATATATCTCTTATCTCTTATATATTTCTTATATATCTCTTATATATCTCCTATATCTCTTATATATCTCTTATCTCTTATATATCTCTTATATAAGAGATATAGGAGATATATAAGAGATATATAAGAGATATATAAGAGATAAGAGATATATAAGAGATATATAAGAGATATAGAGATATATAAGAGATATATAAGCGATATATAAGAGATATATAAGAGATATATAAGAGATATATAAGAGATATAGGAGATATATAAGAGATATATATCTCTTATATATCTCTTATATATCTCTTATATATCTCTTATATATCTCTATATCTCTTATATATCTCTTATATATCGCTTATATATCTCTTATCGCTTATATATCTCCTATATCTCTTATATATCTCTTATATATCTCTATCTCTTATATATCTTATATATCTCCTATATATCTCCTATATATCTCTTATATATCTCCTATATATCTCTTATGTATCTCTTATATATCTCTTATATATCTCTTGTATATCTCTTATATATCTCCTATATCTCTTATATATCTCTTATATATCTCTTATATATCTCTATATATCTCTTATGTATCTCTTATATATATCTCTTATATATATCTTATATATCTCCTATATCTCTTATATATCTCCTATATTTCTAATGTATCTCTTATATATCTCTTATATATCTCTTATATATCTCTTATATATCTCTTATATATCTCTTATATATCTCTTATCTCCTATATATCTCTTATATATCTCTTATATATCTCTTATATATCTCTTATATATCTCTTATATATCTCTTATATATCTCTTATATATCTCTTATCTCCTATATATCTCTTATATATCTCTTATATATCTCTTATATATCTCTTATGGCTTATATATCTCTTATGTATCTCTTATATATCTCTTATCTCTTATATATCTCTTATATATCTCTTATATATCTCTTATATATCTCTTATATATCTCTTATATATCTCTTATATATCTCTTATATATCTCTTATATATCTCTTATATCTCTTATATATCTCTTATATCTCTTATATCTCTTATATATCTCTTATCTCTTATATATCTCTTATATATCTCTTATATATCTCTTATATATCTCTTATGTATCTCTTATGTATCTCTTATATATCTCTTATATATCTCTTATATATCTCTTATATATCTCTTATATATCTCTTATATATCTCTTATATATCTCTTATATATCTCTTATATATCTCTTATATATCTCCTATATCTCTTATATATCTCTTATCTCTTATATATCTCTTATATAAGAGATATAGGAGATATATAAGAGATATATAAGAGATATATAAGAGATATATAAGAGATAAGAGATATATAAGAGATATATAAGAGATATATAAGAGATATATAAGAGATATATAAGAGATATATAAGAGATATAGGAGATATATAAGAGATATATATCTCTTATATATCTCTTATATATCTCTTATATATCTCTTATATATCTCTATATCTCTTATATATCTCTTATATATCGCTTATATATCTCTTATCGCTTATATATCTCCTATATCTCTTATATATCTCTTATATATCTCTATCTCTTATATATCTTATATATCTCCTATATATCTCCTATATATCTCTTATATATCTCCTATATATCTCTTATGTATCTCTTATATATATCTCTTATATATCTCTTATGTATCTCTTATATATCTCTTATATATCTCTTATATCTTATATATCTCTTGTATATCTCTTATATATCTCCTATATCTCTTATATATCTCTTATATATCTCTTATGTATCTCTTATATATCTCTTATGTATCTCTTATGTATCTCTTATATATCTCTTATATATCTCTTATATATCTCTTATATATCTCGTATATATCTCTTATATATCTCTTATATATCTCTTATATATCTCTTATCTCTTATATATTTCTTATATATCTCTTATATATCTCCTATATCTCTTATATATCTCTTATATATCTCTTATATATCTCTTATGTATCTCTTATATATCTCTTATGTATCTCTTATATATCTCCTATATCTCTTATATATCTCTTATATATCTCTTATATATCTCTTATATATCTCTTATATATCTCTTATCTCTTATATATTTCTTATATATCTCTTATATATCTCCTATATCTCTTATATATCTCTTATATATCTCTTATATATCTCTTATGTATCTCTTATATATCTCTTATGTATCTCTTATATATCTCTTATATATCTCTTATATATCTCTTATATATCTCTTATATATCTCTTATCTCTTATATATCTCTTATATATCTCTTATATATCTCCTATATCTCTTATATATCTCTTATATATCTCTTATTTATCTCTTATATATCTCTTATATATCTCTTATGTATCTTTTTTATATCTCTTATATATCTCTTATATATCTCTTATATATCTCTTATATATCTCTTATATATCTCTTATGTATCTCTTATGTATCTCTTATATATCTCTTATATATCTCTTATATATCTCTTATATATCTCTTATCTCTTATATATCTCTTATATATCTCCTATATCTCTTATATATCTCTTATATATCTCTTATATATCTCTTATATATCTCTTATCTCTTATATATTTCTTATATATCTCTTATATATCTCCTATATCTCTTATATATCTCTTATCTCTTATATATCTCTTATATAAGAGATATAGGAGATATATAAGAGATATATAAGAGATATATAAGAGATAAGAGATATATAAGAGATATATAAGAGATATAGAGATATATAAGAGATATATAAGCGATATATAAGAGATATATAAGAGATATATAAGAGATATATAAGAGATATATAAGAGATATAGGAGATATATAAGAGATATATATCTCTTATATATCTCTTATATATCTCTTATATATCTCTTATATATCTCTATATCTCTTATATATCTCTTATATATCGCTTATATATCTCTTATCGCTTATATATCTCCTATATATCTCCTATATATCTCTTATATATCTCCTATATATCTCTTATGTATCTCTTATATATCTCTTATATATCTCTTGTATATCTCTTATATATCTCCTATATCTCTTATATATCTCTTATATATCTCTTATATATCTCTATATATCTCTTATGTATCTCTTATATATATCTCTTATATATATCTTATATATCTCCTATATCTCTTATATATCTCCTATATTTCTAATGTATCTCTTATATATCTCTTATATATCTCTTATATATCTCTTATATATCTCTTATATATCTCTTATATATCTCTTATATATCTCTTATCTCCTATATATCTCTTATATATCTCTTATATATCTCTTATATATCTCTTATATATCTCTTATATATCTCTTATATCTCTCTTATATATCTCTTATATATCTCTTATCTCCTATATATCTCTTATATATCTCTTATATATCTCTTATATATCTCTTATATATCTCTTATGTATCTCTTATATATCTCTTATATATCTCTTATCTCTTATATATCTCTTATATATCTCTTATATATCTCTTATATATCTCTTATATATCTCTTATATATCTCTTATATATCTCTTATATATCTCTTATATCTCTTATATCTCTTATATATCTCTTATATATCTCTTATATCTCTTATATATCTCTTATCTCTTATATATCTCTTATATATCTCTTATATATCTCTTATATATCTCTTATATATCTCTTATGTATCTCTTATATATCTCTTATATATCTCTTATCTCTTATATATCTCTTATGTATCTCTTATGTATCTCTTATATATCTCTTATATATCTCTTATATATCTCTTATATATCTCTTATATATCTCTTATATATCTCTTATATATCTCTTATATATCTCTTATATATCTCTTATATATCTCTTATATATCTCTTATCTCTTATATATTTCTTATATATCTCTTATATATCTCCTATATCTCTTATATATCTCTTATCTCTTATATATCTCTTATATAAGAGATATAGGAGATATATAAGAGATATATAAGAGATATATAAGAGATAAGAGATATATAAGAGATATATAAGAGATATATAAGAGATATATAAGAGATATATAAGAGATATAGGAGATATATAAGAGATATATATCTCTTATATATCTCTTATATATCTCTTATATATCTCTTATATATCTCTATATCTCTTATATATCTCTTATATATCGCTTATATATCTCTTATCGCTTATATATCTCTTATATATCTCTATCTCTTATATATCTTATATATCTCCTATATATCTCCTATATATCTCTTATATATCTCCTATATATCTCTTATGTATCTCTTATATATATCTCTTATATATCTCTTATGTATCTCTTATATATCTCTTATATATCTCTTATATCTTATATATCTCTTGTATATCTCTTATATATCTCCTATATCTCTTATATATCTCTTATATATCTCTTATATATCTCTATATATCTCTTATGTATCTCTTATATATATCTCTTATATATATCTTATATATCTCTATATCTCTTATATATCTCTTATATATCTCTTATATATCTCTTATATATCTCTTATCTCTTATATATCTCTTATATATCTCTTATATATCTCTTATATCCTATATATCTCTTATATATCTCTTATATATCTCTTATATATCTCTTATATATCTCTTATGGCTTATATATCTCTTATGTATCTCTTATATATCTCTTATATATCTCTTATCTCTTATATATCTCTTATATATCTCTTATATATCTCTTATATATCTCTTATCTCTTATATATCTCTTATATATCTCTTATATATCTCTTATCTCCTATATATCTCTTATATATCTCTTATGTATCTCTTATATATCTCTTATATATCTCTTATATATCTCTTATATATCTCTTATATATCTCTTATATATCTCTTATCTCTTATATATCTCTTATCTCTTATATATCTCTTATTTATCTCTTATATATCTCTTATTTATCTCTTATATATCTCTTATATATCTCTTATATATCTCTTATATATCTCTTATGTATCTCCTATATATCTCCTATATATCTCTTATATATCTCCTATATATCTCTTATGTATCTCTTATATATCTCTTATATATCTCTTGTATATCTCTTATATATCTCCTATATCTCTTATATATCTCTTATATATCTCTTATATATCTCTATATATCTCTTATATATATCTCTTATATATATCTTATATATCTCCTATATCTCTTATATATCTCCTATATTTCTAATGTATCTCTTATATATCTCTTATATATCTCTTATATATCTCTTATATATCTCTTATATATCTCTATATCTCTTATATATCTCTTATATATCGCTTATATATCTCTTATCGCTTATATATCTCTTATATATCTCTATCTCTTATATATCTTATATATCTCCTATATATCTCCTATATATCTCTTATATATCTCCTATATATCTCTTATGTATCTCTTATATATATCTCTTATATATCTCTTATGTATCTCTTATATATCTCTTATATATCTCTTATATCTTATATATCTCTTGTATATCTCTTATATATCTCCTATATCTCTTATATATCTCTTATATATCTCTTATATATCTCTATATATCTCTTATGTATCTCTTATATATATCTCTTATATATATCTTATATATCTCTATATCTCTTATATATCTCTTATATATCTCTTATATATCTCTTATATATCTCTTATCTCTTATATATCTCTTATATATCTCTTATATATCTCTTATCTCCTATATATCTCTTATATATCTCTTATATATCTCTTATGGCTTATATATCTCTTATGTATCTCTTATATATCTCTTATATATCTCTTATCTCTTATATATCTCTTATATATCTCTTATATATCTCTTATATATCTCTTATCTCTTATATATCTCTTATATATCTCTTATATATCTCTTATCTCCTATATATCTCTTATATATCTCTTATGTATCTCTTATATATCTCTTATATATCTCTTATATATCTCTTATATATCTCTTATATATCTCTTATATATCTCTTATATATCTCTTATCTCTTATATATCTCTTATCTCTTATATATCTCTTATTTATCTCTTATATATCTCTTATTTATCTCTTATATATCTCTTATATATCTCTTATATATCTCTTATATATCTCTTATGTATCTCCTATATATCTCCTATATATCTCTTATATATCTCCTATATATCTCTTATGTATCTCTTATATATCTCTTATATATCTCTTGTATATCTCTTATATATCTCCTATATCTCTTATATATCTCTTATATATCTCTTATATATCTCTATATATCTCTTATGTATCTCTTATATATATCTCTTATATATATCTTATATATCTCCTATATCTCTTATATATCTCCTATATTTCTAATGTATCTCTTATATATCTCTTATATATCTCTTATATATCTCTTATATATCTCTTATATATCTCTATATCTCTTATATATCTCTTATATATCGCTTATATATCTCTTATCGCTTATATATCTCTTATATATCTCTATCTCTTATATATCTTATATATCTCCTATATATCTCCTATATATCTCTTATATATCTCCTATATATCTCTTATGTATCTCTTATATATATCTCTTATATATCTCTTATGTATCTCTTATATATCTCTTATATATCTCTTATATCTTATATATCTCTTGTATATCTCTTATATATCTCCTATATCTCTTATATATCTCTTATATATCTCTTATATATCTCTATATATCTCTTATGTATCTCTTATATATATCTCTTATATATATCTTATATATCTCTATATCTCTTATATATCTCTTATATATCTCTTATATATCTCTTATATATCTCTTATCTCTTATATATCTCTTATATATCTCTTATATATCTCTTATCTCCTATATATCTCTTATATATCTCTTATATATCTCTTATATATCTCTTATATATCTCTTATGGCTTATATATCTCTTATGTATCTCTTATATATCTCTTATATATCTCTTATCTCTTATATATCTCTTATATATCTCTTATATATCTCTTATATATCTCTTATCTCTTATATATCTCTTATATATCTCTTATATATCTCTTATCTCCTATATATCTCTTATATATCTCTTATGTATCTCTTATATATCTCTTATATATCTCTTATATATCTCTTATATATCTCTTATATATCTCTTATATATCTCTTATATATCTCTTATCTCTTATATATCTCTTATCTCTTATATATCTCTTATTTATCTCTTATATATCTCTTATTTATCTCTTATATATCTCTTATATATCTCTTATATATCTCTTATATATCTCTTATGTATCTCCTATATATCTCCTATATATCTCTTATATATCTCCTATATATCTCTTATGTATCTCTTATATATCTCTTGTATATCTCTTGTATATCTCTTATATATCTCCTATATCTCTTATATATCTCTTATATATCTCTTATATATCTCTATATATCTCTTATGTATCTCTTATATATATCTCTTATATATATCTTATATATCTCCTATATCTCTTATATATCTCCTATATTTCTAATGTATCTCTTATATATCTCTTATATATCTCTTATATATCTCTTATATATCTCTTATATATCTCTTATATATCTCTTATATATATCTTATCTCCTATATATCTCTTATATATCTCTTATATATCTCTTATATATATCTTATATATCTCTTATATATCTCTTATATATCTCTTATCTCCTATATATCTCTTATATATCTCTTATATATCTCTTATATATCTCTTATGGCTTATATATCTCTTATGTATCTCTTATATATCTCTTATATATCTCTTATCTCTTATATATCTCTTATATATCTCTTATATATCTCTTATCTCTTATATATCTCTTATATATCTCTTATATATCTCTTATATATCTCTTATATATCTCTTATATATCTCTTATATCTCTTATATATCTCTTATATATCTCTTATATATCTCTTATATATCTCTTATGTATCTCTTATGTATCTCTTATATATCTCTTATCTCTTATATATCTCTTATGTATCTCTTATGTATCTCTTATGTATCTCTTATATATCTCTTATCTCTTATATATCTCTTATATATCTCTTATCTCTTATATATCTCTTATATATCTCTTATATATCTCTTATCTCTTATATATCTCTTATATATCTCTTATATATCTCTTATATATCTCTTATATATCTCTTATATATCTCTTATATATCTCTTATATCTCTTATATATCTCTTATCTCTTATATATCTCTTATATATCTCTTATATATCTCTTATATATCTCTTATATATCTCTTATGTATCTCTTATGTATCTCTTATATATCTCTTATCTCTTATATATCTCTTATGTATCTCTTATATATCTCTTATATATCTCTTATATATCTCTTATATATCTCTTATATATCTCTTATATATCTCTTATGTATCTCTTATGTATCTCTTATGTATCTCTTATGTATCTCTTATATATCTCTTATGTATCTCTTATATATCTCTTATATATCTCTTATATATCTCCTATATCGCTTATATATCTCTTATATATCTCTTATATATCTCTTATATATCTCTTATATATCTCTTATATATCTCTATATCTCTTATATATCTCTTATATATCTCTATCTCTTATATATCTTATATATCTCCTATATATCTCCTATATATCTCTTATATATCTCCTATATATCTCTTATGTATCTCTTATATATATCTCTTATATATCTCTTATGTATCTCTTATATATCTCTTATATATCTCTTATATCTTATATATCTCTTGTATATCTCTTATATATCTCTATATATCTCTTATGTATCTCTTATATATATCTCTTATATATATATCTTATATATCCCTATATCTCTTATATATCTCTTATATATCTCCTATATTTCTAATGTATCTCTTATATATCTCGTATATATCTCTTATATATCTCTTATATATCTCTTATATATCTCTTATATATCTCTTATCTCCTATATATCTCTTATATATCTCTTATATATCTCTTATATATCTCTTATATATCTCTTATATATCTCTTATCTCCTATATATCTCTTATATATCTCTTATATATCTCTTATATATCTCTTATATATCTCTTATATATCTCTTATCTCCTATATATCTCTTATATATCTCTTATATATCTCTTATATATCTCTTATGGCTTATATATCTCTTATGTATCTCTTATATATCTCTTATATATCTCTTATCTCTTATATATCTCTTATATATCTCTTATATATCTCTTATATATCTCTTATCTCTTATATATCTCTTATATATCTCTTATCTCCTATATATCTCTTATATATCTCTTATGTATCTCTTATATATCTCTTATATATCTCTTATATATCTCTTATATATCTCTTATATATCTCTTATATATCTCTTATATCTCTTATATATCTCTTATATATCTCTTATCTCTTATATATCTCTTATTTATCTCTTATATATCTCTTATTTATCTCTTATATATCTCTTATATATCTCTTATATATCTCTTATATATCTCTTATGTATCTCTTATATATCTCTTATATATCTCTTATATATCTCTTATCTCTTATATATCTCTTATGTATCTCTTATGTATCTCTTATGTATCTCTTATATATCTCTTATGTATCTCTTATATATCTCTTATATATCTCTTATATATCTCCTATATCGCTTATATATCTCTTATATATCTCTTATATATCTCTTATATATCTCCTATATCTCTTATATATCTCTTATATATCTCTTATATATCTCTTATATATCTCTTATACATCTCTTATATATCTCTTATATATCTCTTATGTATCTCTTATATATCTCTTATATATCTCTTATCTCTTATATATCTCTTATGTATCTCTTATGTATCTCTTATGTATCTCTTATATATCTCTTATGTATCTCTTATATATCTCTTATATATCTCTTATATATCTCCTATATCGCTTATATATCTCTTATATATCTCTTATATATCTCTTATATATCTCCTATATCTCTTATATATCTCTTATATATCTCTTATATATCTCTTATATATCTCTTATATATCTCTTATGTATCTCTTATGTATCTCTTATGTATCTCTTATATATCTCTTATGTATCTCTTATATATCTCTTATATATCTCTTATATATCTCCTATATCGCTTATATATCTCTTATATATCTCTTATATATCTCTTATATATCTCTTATATATCTCTATATCTCTTATATATCTCTTATGTATCTCTTATATATCTTTTTTATATCTCTTATATATCTCTTATATATCTCTTATGTATCTCTTATATATCTCCTATATCTCTTATATATCTCTTATATAAGAGATATATAAGAGATAAATAAGAGATACATAAGAGATATATAAGAGATAAGAGATACATAAGAGATATATAAGAGATAAGAGATACATAAGAGATATATAAGAGATATATAAGAGATACATAAGAGATATATAAGAGATATATAAGAGATATATAAGAGATACATAAGAGATACATAAGAGATATATAAGAGATATAAAAAAGATATATAAGAGATATATAAGAGATATATAAGAGATATATAAGAGATATATAAGAGATACATAAGAGATACATAAGAGATACATAAGAGATATATAAGAGATATATAAGAGATAAGAGATATATAAGAGATATATAAGAGATATATAAGAGATATATAAGAGATATATAAGAGATATATAAGAGATATATAAGAGATATATAAGAGATACATGAGAGATACATGAGAGATACATGAGAGATATAGGAGAGATATAGGAGAGATATAGGAGATATATAAGAGATATATAAGAGATACATAAGAGATACATAAGAGATACATAAGAGATACATAAGAGATACATAAGAGATACATGAGAGATATATGAGAGATATATGAGAGATATATGAGAGATATATGAGAGATATAGGAGAGATATAGGAGATATATAAGAGATATATAAGAGATACATAAGAGATATATAAGAGATATAAAAAAGATACATAAGAGATATATAAGAGATATATAAGAGATAAATAAGAGATATATATCTCTTATGTATCTTTTTTATATCTCTTATATATCTCTTATATATCTCTTATATATCTCTTATATATCTTTTTTGTATCTCTTATGTATCTCTTATGTATCTCTTATATATCTCTTATATATCTCCTATATCTCTCCTATATCTCTCATATATCTCTCATATATCTCTCATATATCTCTTATGTATCTCTTATGTATCTCTTATGTATCTCTTATGTATCTCTTATATATCTCTTATATATCTCCTATATCTCTCCTATATCTCTCCTATATCTCTCATGTATCTCTCATGTATCTCTTATGTATCTCTTATATATCTCTTATATATCTCTTATATATCTCTTATATATCTCTTATATATCTCTTATATATATATATATATATCTCTTATATATCTCTTATATATCTCTTATATATCTCTTATCTCTTATATATCTCTTATATATCTCTTATGTATCTCTTATGTATCTCTTATGTATCTCTTATGTATCTCTTATGTATCTCTTATGTATCTCTTATATATCTCTTATATATCTCTTATATATCTCTTATATATCTTTTTTATATCTCTTATATATCTCTTATGTATCTCTTATGTATCTCTTATATATCTCTTATATATCTCTTATATATCTCTTATGTATCTCTTATATATCTCTTATATATCTCTTATGTATCTCTTATCTCTTATATATCTCTTATGTATCTCTTATCTCTTATAAATCTCTTATCTCTTATGTATCTCTTATGTATCTCTTATGTATCTCTTATGTATCTCTTATGTATCTCTTATGTATCTCTTATGTATCTCTTATGTATCTCTCATGTATCTCTCATGTATCTCTCATGTATCTCTCATGTATCTCTCATGTATCTCTCCTGTATCTCTCCTGTATCTCTCCTGTATCTCTCCTGTATCTCTCCTGTATCTCTCCTGTATCTCTCCTGTATCTCTCCTGTATCTCTCCTGTATCTCTCCTGTATCTCTCCTGTATCTCTCCTGTATCTCTCCTGTATCTCTTATGTATCTCTTATGTATCTCCTATGTATCTCCTATATCTCTCCTATATCTCTCCTATATCTCTCCTATATCTCTCCTATATCTCTCCTATATCTCTCCTATATCTCTCCTATATCTCTCCTATATCTCTTATATATCTCTTATCTCTTATATATCTCTTATATAAGAGATATAGGAGATATATAAGAGATATATAAGAGATATATAAGAGATATATAAGAGATATATAAGAGATATATAAGAGATATATAAGAGATATATAAGAGATATATAGGAGATATATAAGAGATATATATCTCTTATATATCTCTTATATATCTCTTATATATCTCTTATATATCTCTTATATATCTCTTATATATCTCTTATGTATCTCTTATGTATCTCTTATGTATCTCTTATGTATCTCTTATGTATCTCTTATGTATCTCTTATATATCTCTTATATATCTCTTATATATCTCTTATATATCTCCTATATCGCTTATATATCTCTTATATATCTTGTGAGGGTACGAGGTTCCTCAATCACTCAGACACCGAGCAGATGAAACCAAAATATGGTTTATTTTCCACAGCACGCACAAATAGACAATAAACAGTGGCAAAGGTAAATTGCAGAGTAGAAAGATATTCAGGTAGCAGGCCCAAACAGACAGTCCTTGTATAGTCACAGTCCCAGATCAGTTCCACAGGGCAAACTATCACTTAGCCCACACAGCAGTGATAGCATATAAGTCCACACGATACCTAGACAGAGCATAACCTCTTAGTCCAGGACAGTCCATCAATTCTCTCCCCTCTCTTCCTGCAAAACCCCAACTTACATCCCAAAGGCACCCCTCTCCCCCTCCCTCAGGAATTCTTAACCCTTCCTATGCTGGGTGCAGTTGCATGAATGTAACAGGGTCTCCTATTACCTGTCCAGGGGCTGATTAACTCACTCCCTTCATCTGGCTTTGAAGCTTGTGTATGTGAGGGATTTCGCACCTTCATGTGAACAGATCTCTTCTCTGGAGAGTGACCCTGGTGTTATCCAGCCTTTAGCTTCTTGTTATTTGGGGGGGAAGTGTATGTCTCTGCCACTACCTGTTGTCTCTGTTACTAAACAGCCTATAAAGAGGTCCTTTGATCCCTGAACCAAAAACTATACACAAACTGAACAGATTCTAATCTAAGCATTTGGTCGCTTCTAGCCGGACCATTTGTCTCCACATACACAGTTACAATATTTAAGTAATACGCATTTGGGAAGACTGCCATAATTAACTTCATAGTCACAAATCCCTTATTCATGATACCATCACAGTTTACTAAGAACATTACCTGGAGGCAGTGACGTAACCACGGGCAAATGGTCTCAATGGTATAATGCTTACATGAATAAAGTCCTGGGAAATACAGACATACATAGGACTACAGGGTACAGACTGACTAAAGTGTACATTTTTCACTACAAATAATAAAATATCATAATTACAGTCTTACGGTCAGCCTGCTAACCTCACACTCCTCCCCCTACATCTTTAGTCACTGTGCCCAGTTGCTCAGGAACCAATAACAACCTGGAATAGCGGGATGCAGAGCCGAGAATCTGGGGTTTGGATGTACCACCGGAGTCCCACAGGGTGACATCATACCAAACCCATCTTGTAAAAGGCGGCTGGTTTGCCGAACCAGCAAGGGCATGATTACAGTCTAAGTCATACATTGGAACTAACAAGGGATGTAGCGATTCCTCTTCTTCGGATTCTGGGTACCCCCCCTCTGCAACATTGTAACCTACTAATACTTTTGCCTCGGGCACAATGGGGCGGGGACCACTTTCCACCTCCCCCTCTTGCCCACGGAACAGGGGCCAAACAGCAGGCCAATATAGGGGCTCTGGCCCTGGCACTTCCACCACCCCGTCATGTCCTTCCTCCCCCAAACCCAAACTAGGGGCATGGCACATTTCAGTCCAGCATTTGGTCTCAATGTCCAGGGCTGAGGAGGGACCCTCCATCACAAACAATTCCGCTGGTGGCTGCAGGACAGGCTGTGTCAGCTCTGTCCCCTTAAAAGCCAGATGCTCACCTGCAGCTACTTCTGCGCACACCTCCTTCTCCGCGATAGCCTCCTTCCCCAGCTGAGTATGCTGGGCAGCCCGAAACACGACATCATCTGCGACTGGTATGCTTGTGGCCTGGATGTTGTCGAACACTCCTCTAACCACGGCGATCTCTTCTTGGACGCAGTCCTCATAGATCCCCTGGCAGCAGGATAATAACTCTTCATCTTCCATCTCAGCAAAAGGGAAGCTGTAGTGCAGCTCCTCCTGAATAACCTCTTTCACTTTGGGGATAACCTCCCCCTGTATAGAACACGGAGCAGCTTCCTCCCTAAGATGGGGGAGAAGCAATTGCAAACGGTGCCTTTCATCACGCCCCCTGCGACACTGATCTTGCCATGCTGGGGTATCCAGGAGCCCCCGATCAATCGCCTCTTCCTCTGCCACCACGAAGCACTCCTCCAGACACTGCAATTGTTCCCACACACTCAACTGTGCACCGAAATGGAGGATCCAGGCTCGATAATCAGCAAATGCATTTGTAGGATCTCCCTGATCGTGAAGGATCTGCTGAAGGATTTCCCCGCGAGTGCAGGATTGGATGGGTATACCTCGCAGCTGACCTTCTGCTATCAGCTCCTCCATACTCATTTCTTCAAGGGCAGTTAGGGGCCCCCCTGACAACGACCCTTCTCTTGCGGTAACAATTAATTCTGTGGCAGACCCCTCGGTTGTCTGCCCAGATTGCAGTAGCCCCCTTCTAGACCTTTCCTCTGGTTCTATCTGGGGCATCAATTTATTCTGGACTTGTCCTTCAGCCTCAGAATATTGTCCTCTTTGTAGCATCTGGGTAACTGTAGCAATCACTTCCTCTGTAAATTCTACAAACTCTGGCTCTCCTAGCAGATTCCAAGAAGTGGCCTCACCTTTACAGTGCAGGAATGCATCCCCCAGGTAACACACTTTGTCCTGTATGCTGGATACTCTCCACCCACTGACCATCTGCTGAGCGTCTTCCCAGTACTTCCAGATATACTGCATTTTACTGACAATAAATAACAGATTCGGCTTCCCAGCCTGCCGATACACTGAAGAACCTCCATCCCTGAGCTCCTCTGCTACAGGGGTCTTGAGGCATCGATTTTCTTTCCTTGGAAACATTTTCCCTTTCACAGGACTGACACCTGCTCACTTGCTGAACATCACCTTATTGCATTTTCCGTTTCCTTACATATGGTCTGATCCTCTGTTCTCTGTGCTTTCTGTGCTCGATGGTTGGTGTCTGAATGATCCCACTGTCGCTGCCGCCAAATGTGAGGGTACGAGGTTCCTCAATCACTCAGACACCGAGCAGATGAAACCAAAATATGGTTTATTTTCCACAGCACGCACAAATAGACAATAAACAGTGGCAAAGGTAAATTGCAGAGTAGAAAGATATTCAGGTAGCAGGCCCAAACAGACAGTCCTTGTATAGTCACAGTCCCAGATCAGTTCCACAGGGCAAACTATCACTTAGCCCACACAGCAGTGATAGCATATAAGTCCACACGATACCTAGACAGAGCATAACCTCTTAGTCCAGGACAGTCCATCAATTCTCTCCCCTCTCTTCCTGCAAAACCCCAACTTACATCCCAAAGGCACCCCTCTCCCCCTCCCTCAGGAATTCTTAACCCTTCCTATGCTGGGTGCAGTTGCATGAATGTAACAGGGTCTCCTATTACCTGTCCAGGGGCTGATTAACTCACTCCCTTCATCTGGCTTTGAAGCTTGTGTATGTGAGGGATTTCACACCTTCATGTGAACAGATCTCTTCTCTGGAGAGTGACCCTGGTGTTATCCAGCCTTTAGCTTCTTGTTATTTGGGGGGGAAGTGTATGTCTCTGCCACTACCTGTTGTCTCTGTTACTAAACAGCCTATAAAGAGGTCCTTTGATCCCTGAACCAAAAACTATACACAAACTGAACAGATTCTAATCTAAGCATTTGGTCGCTTCTAGCCGGACCATTTGTCTCCACATACACAGTTACAATATTTAAGTAATACGCATTTGGGAAGACTGCCATAATTAACTTCATAGTCACAAATCCCTTATTCATGATACCATCACAGTTTACTAAGAACATTACCTGGAGGCAGTGACGTAACCACGGGCAAATGGTCTCAATGGTATAATGCTTACATGAATAAAGTCCTGGGAAATACAGACATACATAGGACTACAGGGTACAGACTGACTAAAGTGTACATTTTTCACTACAAATAATAAAATATCATAATTACAGTCTTACGGTCAGCCTGCTAACCTCACATATCTCTTATATATCTCTTATATATCTCTTATATATCTCTATATCTCTTATATATCTCTTATATATCTCTATCTCTTATATATCTTATATATCTCCTATATATCTCCTATATATCTCTTATATATCTCCTATATATCTCTTATGTATCTCTTATATATATCTCTTATATATCTCTTATGTATCTCTTATATATCTCTTATATATCTCTTATATCTTATATATCTCTTGTATATCTCTTATATATCTCCTATATCTCTTATATATCTCTTATATATCTCTTATATATCTCTATATATCTCTTATGTATCTCTTATATATATCTCTTATATATATCTTATATATCTCTATATCTCTTATATATCTCTTATATATCTCCTATATTTCTAAAGTATCTCTTATATATCTCTTATATATCTCTTATATATCTCTTATATATCTCTTATATATCTCTTATATATCTCTTATCTCCTATATATCTCTTATATATCTCTTATATATCTCTTATATATCTCTTATATATCTCTTATATATCTCTTATATATCTCTTATCTCCTATATATCTCTTATATATCTCTTATATATCTCTTATATATCTCTTATCTCTTATATATCTCTTATATATCTCTTATATATCTCTTATCTCCTATATATCTCTTATATATCTCTTATGTATCTCTTATATATCTCTTATATATCTCTTATATATCTCTTATATATCTCTTATATATCTCTTATATATCTCTTATATATCTCTTATATCTCTTATATATCTCTTATCTCTTATATATCTCTTATCTCTTATATATCTCTTTTTTATCTCTTATATATCTCTTATTTATCTCTTATATATCTCTTATATATCTCTTATATATCTCTTATATATCTCTTATATATCTCTTATCTCTTATATATCTCTTATGTATCTCTTATGTATCTCTTATGTATCTCTTATATATCTCTTATGTATCTCTTATATATCTCTTATATATCTCTTATATATATCCTATATCGCTTATATATCTCTTATGTATCTCTTATGTATCTCTTATGTATCTCTTATGTATCTCTTATGTATCTCTTATATATCTCTTATGTATCTCTTATATATCTCTTATATATCTCTTATATATCTCCTATATCGCTTATATATCTCTTATATATCTCTTATATATCTCTTATATATCTCTTATATATCTCTATATCTCTTATATATCTCTTATATATCTCTTATATATCTCCTATATCGCTTATATATCTCTTATATATCTCTTATATATCTCCTATATCGCTTATATATCTCTTATGTATCTCTTATGTATCTCTTATGTATCTCTTATGTATCTCTTATATATCTCTTATGTATCTCTTATATATCTCTTATATATCTCTTATATATCTCCTATATCTCTTATATATCTCTTATATATCTCTTATATATCTCTTATATATCTCTTATATATCTCTTATGTATCTCTTATGTATCTCTTATGTATCTCTTATGTATCTCTTATGTATCTCTTATATATCTCTTATATATCTCTTATGTATCTCTTATATATCTCTTATATATCTCTTATGTATCTCCTATATCGCTTATATATCTCTTATATATCTCTTATATATCTCTTATATATCTCTTATATATCTCTATATCTCTTATATATCTCTTATGTATCTCTTATATATCTTTTTTATATCTCTTATATATCTCTTATATATCTCTTATGTATCTCTTATATATCTCCTATATCTCTTATATATCTCTTATATATCTCTTATTTATCTCTTATATATCTCTTATATATCTCTTATGTATCTTTTTTATATCTCTTATATATCTCTTATATATCTCTTATATATCTCTTATATCTCTTATATATCTCTTATCTCTTATATATCTCTTATTTATCTCTTATATATCTCTTATATATCTCTTATATATCTCTTATATATCTCTTATGTATCTCTTATATATCTCTTATATATCTCTTATATATCTCTTATATATCTCTTATCTCTTATATATCTCTTATGTATCTCTTATGTATCTCTTATGTATCTCTTATATATCTCTTATGTATCTCTTATATATCTCTTATATATCTCTTATATATCTCCTATATCGCTTATATATCTCTTATATATCTCTTATATATCTCTTATATATCTCCTATATCTCTTATATATCTCTTATATATCTCTTATATATCTCTTATATATCTCTTATGTATCTCTTATGTATCTCTTATGTATCTCTTATGTATCTCTTATATATCTCTTATATATCTCTTATATATCTCTTATATATCTCTATATCTCTTATATATCTCTTATATATCTCTTATGTATCTCTTATATATCTCCTATATCTCTTATATATCTCTTATATATCTCTTATTTATCTCTTATATATCTCTTATATATCTCTTATATATCTCTTATATATCTCTTATATATCTCTTATATATCTCTTATATATCTCTTATCTCCTATATATCTCTTATATATCTCTTATATATCTCTTATATATCTCTTATATATCTCTTATATATCTCTTATCTCCTATATATCTCTTATATATCTCTTATATATCTCTTATATATCTCTTATATATCTCTTATCTCCTATATATCTCTTATTTATCTCTTATATATCTCTTATATATCTCTTATATATCTCTTATATATCTCTTATATATCTCTTATCTCTTATATATCTCTTATGTATCTCTTATGTATCTCTTATGTATCTCTTATATATCTCTTATGTATCTCTTATATATCTCTTATATATCTCTTATATATCTCCTATATCGCTTATATATCTCTTATGTATCTCTTATGTATCTCTTATGTATCTCTTATGTATCTCTTATATATCTCTTATGTATCTCTTATATATCTCTTATATATCTCTTATATATCTCCTATATCGCTTATATATCTCTTATATATCTCTTATATATCTCTTATATATCTCTATATCTCTTATATATCTCTTATATATCTCTTATATATCTCCTATATCGCTTATATATCTCTTATATATCTCTTATATATCTCCTATATCGCTTATATATCTCTTATGTATCTCTTATGTATCTCTTATGTATCTCTTATGTATCTCTTATATATCTCTTATGTATCTCTTATATATCTCTTATATATCTCTTATATATCTCCTATATCTCTTATATATCTCTTATATATCTCTTATATATCTCTTATATATCTCTTATATATCTCTTATGTATCTCTTATGTATCTCTTATGTATCTCTTATGTATCTCTTATATATCTCTTATGTATCTCTTATATATCTCTTATATATCTCTTATATATCTCCTATATCGCTTATATATCTCTTATATATCTCTTATATATCTCTTATATATCTCTTATATATCTCTATATCTCTTATATCTCTTATATATCTCTTATGTATCTCTTATATATCTCCTATATCTCTTATATATCTCTTATATATCTCCTATATCTCTTATATATCTCTTATATATCTCTTATTTATCTCTTATATATCTCTTATATATCTCTTATGTATCTTTTTTATATCTCTTATATATCTCTTATATATCTCTTATATATCTCTTATATCTCTTATATATCTCTTATCTCTTATATATCTCTTATCTCTTATATATCTCTTATTTATCTCTTATATATCTCTTATATATCTCTTATATATCTCTTATATATCTCTTATGTATCTCTTATATATCTCTTATATATCTCTTATATATCTCTTATATATCTCTTATCTCTTATATATCTCTTATGTATCTCTTATGTATCTCTTATGTATCTCTTATATATCTCTTATATATCTCTTATATATCTCCTATATCGCTTATATATCTCTTATATATCTCTTATATATCTCCTATATCTCTTATATATCTCTTATATATCTCTTATATATCTCTTATATATCTCTTATGTATCTCTTATGTATCTCTTATGTATCTCTTATGTATCTCTTATGTATCTCTTATATATCTCTTATATATCTCTTATATATCTTTTTTATATCTCTTATATATCTCTTATATATCTCTTATGTATCTCTTATATATCTTTTTTATATCTCTTATATATCTCTTATATATCTCTTATGTATCTCTTATATATCTCCTATATCTCTTATATATCTCTTATTTATCTCTTATATATCTCTTATATATCTCTTATATATCTCTTATATATCTCTTATATATCTCTTATATATCTCTTATATATCTCTTATATATCTCTTATCTCCTATATATCTCTTATATATCTCTTATATATCTCTTATATATCTCTTATATATCTCTTATATATCTCTTATCTCCTATATATCTCTTATATATCTCTTATATATCTCTTATATATCTCTTATATATCTCTTATGGCTTATATATCTCTTATGTATCTCTTATATATCTCTTATATATCTCTTATCTCTTATATATCTCTTATATATCTCTTATATATCTCTTATATATCTCTTATCTCTTATATATCTCTTATATATCTCTTATATATCTCTTATCTCCTATATATCTCTTATATATCTCTTATGTATCTCTTATATATCTCTTATGTATCTCTTATGTATCTCTTATATATCTCCTATATCTCTCCTATATCTCTCCTATATCTCTCATGTATCTCTTATATATCTCTTATATATCTCTTATATGTCTCTTATATATCTCTTATATATCTCTTATATATCTCTTATATATCTCTTATATATATATATATATATATATATATATATATATCTCTTATATATCTCTTATATATCTCTTATATATCTCTTATCTCTTATATATCTCTTATATATCTCTTATGTATCTCTTATGTATCTCTTATGTATCTCTTATGTATCTCTTATGTATCTCTTATGTATCTCTTATATATCTCTTATATATCTCTTATATATCTTTTTTATATCTCTTATATATCTCTTATGTATCTCTTATGTATCTCTTATGTATCTCTTATATATCTCTTATGTATCTCTTATGTATCTCTTATATATCTCTTATATATCTCTTATGTATCTCTTATCTCTTATATATCTCTTATGTATCTCTTATGTATCTCTTATGTATCTCTTATGTATCTCTTATGTTTCTCTTATGTATCTCTTATGTATCTCTCATGTATCTCTCATGTATCTCTCATGTATCTCTCATGTATCTCTCATGTATCTCTTATGTATCTCTCCTGTATCTCTCCTGTATCTCTCCTGTATCTCTCCTGTATCTCTCCTGTATCTCTCCTGTATCTCTCCTGTATCTCTCCTGTATCTCTCCTGTATCTCTCCTGTATCTCTCATGTATCTCTCCTGTATCTCTTATGTATCTCTTATGTATCTCTTATGTATCTCCTATGTATCTCCTATATCTCTCCTATATCTCTCCTATATCTCTCCTGTATCTCTTATGTATCTCTTATGTATCTCTTATGTATCTCTTATGTATCTCTTATATATCTCTTATGTATCTCTTATGTATCTCTTATGTATCTCTTATGTATCTCTTATGTATCTCTTATCTCTTATATATCTCTTATGTATCTCTTATCTCTTATATATCTCTTATATATCTCTTATATATCTCTTATGTATCTCTTATATATCTCTTATATATCTCTTATGTATCTCTTATCTCTTATATATCTCTTATGTATATCTTATCTCTTATATATCTCTTATATATCTCTTATATATCTCCTATATCGCTTATATATCTCTTATGTATCTCTTATGTATCTCTTATGTATCTCTTATGTATCTCTTATATATCTCTTATATATCTCTTATATATCTCTTATATATCTCCTATATCTCTTATATATCTCTTATATATCTCTTATATATCTCTTATATATCTCTTATATATCTCTTATGTATCTCTTATGTATCTCTTATGTATCTCTTATGTATCTCTTATGTATCTCTTATATATCTCTTATGTATCTCTTATATATCTCTTATATATCTCTTATATATCTCCTATATCGCTTATATATCTCTTATATATCTCTTATATATCTCTTATATATCTCTTATATATCTCTATATCTCTTATATATCTCTTATGTATCTCTTATATATCTTTTTTATATCTCTTATATATCTCTTATATATCTCTTATGTATCTCTTATATATCTCCTATATCTCTTATATATCTCTTATATATCTCTTATTTATCTCTTATATATCTCTTATATATCTCTTATGTATCTTTTTTATATCTCTTATATATCTCTTATATATCTCTTATATATCTCTTATATCTCTTATATATCTCTTATCTCTTATATATCTCTTATCTCTTATATATCTCTTATTTATCTCTTATATATCTCTTATATATCTCTTATATATCTCTTATATATCTCTTATGTATCTCTTATATATCTCTTATATATCTCTTATATATCTCTTATATATCTCTTATCTCTTATATATCTCTTATGTATCTCTTATGTATCTCTTATGTATCTCTTATATATCTCTTATGTATCTCTTATATATCTCTTATATATCTCTTATATATCTCCTATATCGCTTATATATCTCTTATATATCTCTTATATATCTCCTATATCTCTTATATATCTCTTATATATCTCTTATATATCTCTTATGTATCTCTTATGTATCTCTTATGTATCTCTTATGTATCTCTTATGTATCTCTTATGTATCTCTTATATATCTCTTATATATCTCTTATATATCTCTTATATATCTCTTATATATCTCTTATATATCTCTTATATATCTCTTATATATCTCTATATCTCTTATATATCTCTTATGTATCTCTTATATATCTCTTATATATCTCTTATGTATCTCTTATATATCTCCTATATCTCTTATATATCTCTTATATATCTCTTATATATCTCTTATTTATCTCTTATATATCTCTTATATATCTCTTATGTATCTTTTTTATATCTCTTATATATCTCTTATATATCTCTTATATATCTCTTATATATCTTTTTTGTATCTCTTATGTATCTCTTATGTATCTCTTATATATCTCTTATATATCTCCTATATCTCTCCTATATCTCTCATATATCTCTCATATATCTCTCATATAAGAGATACATAAGAGATACATAAGAGATATATGAGAGATATATGAGAGATATATGAGAGATATATAAGCGATATAGGAGATATATAAGAGATATATAAGAGATATATAAGAGATACATAAGAGATACATAAGAGATATATATCTCTTATATATCTCTTATATATCTCCTATATCGCTTATATATCTCTTATATATCTCTTATATATCTCTTATATATCTCTTATATATCTCTATATCTCTTATATATCTCTTATGTATCTCTTATATATCTTTTTTATATCTCTTATATATCTCTTATATATCTCTTATGTATCTCTTATATATCTCCTATATCTCTTATATATCTCTTATATATCTCTTATTTATCTCTTATATATCTCTTATATATCTCTTATGTATCTTTTTTATATCTCTTATATATCTCTTATCTCTTATATATCTCTTATCTCTTATATATCTCTTATTTATCTCTTATATATCTCTTATTTATCTCTTATATATCTCTTATATATCTCTTATATATCTCTTATATATCTCTTATGTATCTCTTATATATCTCTTATATATCTCTTATATATCTCTTATCTCTTATATATCTCTTATGTATCTCTTATGTATCTCTTATGTATCTCTTATATATCTCTTATGTATCTCTTATATATCTCTTATATATCTCTTATATATCTCCTATATCGCTTATATATCTCTTATATATCTCTTATATATCTCTTATATATCTCCTATATCTCTTATATATCTCTTATATATCTCTTATATATCTCTTATATATCTCTTATGCATCTCTTATGTATCTCTTATGTATCTCTTATGTATCTCTTATGTATCTCTTATATATCTCTTATGTATCTCTTATGTATCTCTTATATATCTCTTATATATCTCCTATATCGCTTATATATCTCTTATATATCTCTTATATATCTCTTATATATCTCTATATCTCTTATATATCTCTTATGTATCTCTTATATATCTTTTTTATATCTCTTATATATCTCTTATATATCTCTTATGTATCTCTTATATATCTCCTATATCTCTTATATATCTCTTATATATCTCTTATGTATCTCTTATGTATCTTTTTTATATCTCTTATATATCTCTTATATATCTCTTATATATCTCTTATATATCTTTTTTGTATCTCTTATGTATCTCTTATGTATCTCTTATATATCTCTTATATATCTCCTATATCTCTCCTATATCTCTCCTATATCTCTCATGTATCTCTCATGTATCTCTTATGTATCTCTTATATATCTCTTATATATCTCTTATGTATCTCTTATGTATCTCTTATGTATCTCTTATGTATCTCTTATATATCTCTTATATATCTCTTATATATCTCTTATATATCTCTTATATCTCTTATATATCTCTTATCTCTTATATATCTCTTATCTCTTATATATCTCTTATGTATCTCTTATATATCTCTTATTTATCTCTTATATATCTCTTATATATCTCTTATATATCTCTTATATATCTCTTATATATCTCTTATGTATCTCATATATATCTCTTATATATCTCTTATATATCTCTTATCTCTTATATATCTCTTATGTATCTCTTATATATCTCTTATATATCTCTTATATATCTCCTATATCGCTTATATATCTCTTATATATCTCTTATATATCTCTTATATGTCTCTTATATATCTTATATATCTCTTATGTATCTCTTATATATCTTTTTTATATCTCTTATATATCTCTTATATATCTCTTATGTATCTCTTATATATCTCCTATATCTCTTATATATCTCTTATGTATCTTTTTTATATCTCTTATATATCTCTTATATATCTCTTATATATCTCTTATATATCTTTTTTGTATCTCTTATATATCTCCTATATCTCTCCTATATCTCTCATATATCTCTCATATATCTCTCATATATCTCTTATGTATCTCTTATGTATCTCTTATGTATCTCTTATGTATCTCTTATGTATCTCTTATGTATCTCTTATATATCTCTTATATATCTCCTATATCTCTCCTATATCTCTCCTATATCTCTCCTGTATCTCTCATGTATCTCTCATGTATCTCTTATATATCTCTTATATATCTCTTATATATCTCTTATATATCTCTTATATATCTCTTATATATCTCTTATATATATATATATCTCTTATATATCTCTTATATATCTCTTATATATCTCTTATCTCTTATATATCTCTTATATATCTCTTATGTATCTCTTATGTATCTCTTATGTATCTCTTATATATCTCTTATATATCTCTTATATATCTCTTATATATCTCTTATATATCTTTTTTATATCTCTTATATATCTCTTATGTATCTCTTATGTATCTCTTATATATCTCTTATATATCTCTTATATATCTCTTATGTATCTCTTATCTCTTATGTATCTCTTATCTCTTATATATCTCTTATGTATCTCTTATCTCTTATATATCTCTTATGTATCTCTTATCTCTTATGTATCTCTTATGTATCTCTTATGTATCTCTTATATATCTCTTATGTATCTCTTATGTATCTCTTATGTATCTCTTATGTATCTCTCATGTATCTCTCATGTATCTCTCCTGTATCTCTCCTGTATCTCTCCTGTATCTCTCCTGTATCTCTCCTGTATCTCTCCTGTATCTCTCCTGTATCTCTCCTGTATCTCTCCTGTATCTCTCCTGTATCTCTTCTGTATCTCCTATGTATCTCCTATGTATCTCCTATATCTCTTATGTATCTCTTATGTATCTCTTATGTATCTCTTATGTATCTCTTATATATCTCTTATGTATCTCTTATATATCTCTTATATATCTCTTATATATCTCCTATATCGCTTATATATCTCTTATATATCTCTTATATATCTCTTATATATCTCTTATATATCTCTATATCTCTTATATATCTCTTATATATCTCTATCTCTTATATATCTTATATATCTCCTATATATCTCCTATATATCTCTTATATATCTCCTATATATCTCTTATGTATCTCTTATATATATCTCTTATATATCTCTTATGTATCTCTTATATATCTCTTATATATCTCTTATATCTTATATATCTCTTGTATATCTCTTATATATCTCCTATATCTCTTATATATCTCTTATATATCTCTTATATATCTCTTATGTATCTCTTATATATATCTTATATATCTCTATATCTCTTATATATCTCTTATGTATCTCTTATGTATCTCTTATATATCTCTTATGTATCTCTTATATATCTCTTATATATCTCTTATATATCTCTTATATATCTCTTATATATCTCTTATATATCTCTTATCTCCTATATATCTCCTATATATCTCTTATATATCTCTTATATATCTCTTATATATCTCTTATATATCTCTTATATATCTCTTATCTCTTATATATCTCTTATATATCTCTTATATATCTCTTATCTCCTATATATCTCTTATATATCTCTTATATATCTCTTATCTCTTATATATCTCTTATATATCTCTTATATATCTCTTATCTCCTATATATCTCTTATATATCTCTTATGTATCTCTTATATATCTCTTATATATCTCTTATATATCTCTTATATATCTCTTATATATCTCTTATATATCTCTTATATCTCTTATATATCTCTTATTTATCTCTTATTTATCTCTTATATATCTCTTATATATCTCTTATATATCTCTTATATATCTCTTATATATCTCTTATGTATCTCTTATGTATCTCTTATATATCTCTTATATATCTCTTATATATCTCTTATCTCTTATATATCTCTTATGTATCTCTTATGTATCTCTTATGTATCTCTTATATATCTCTTATGTATCTCTTATATATCTCTTATATATCTCTTATATATCTCCTATATCGCTTATATATCTCTTATGTATCTCTTATGTATCTCTTATGTATCTCTTATGTATCTCTTATGTATCTCCTATGTATCTCCTGTATCTCTCCTGTATCTCTCCTGTATCTCTTATGTATCTCTTATGTATCTCCTATGTATCTCCTATATCTCTCCTATATCTCTCCTATATCTCTCCTATATCTCTCCTATATCTCTCCTATATCTCTCCTATATCTCTTATATATCTCTTATCTCTTATATATCTCTTATATATCTCTTATATATCTCTTATATATCTCTTATATATCTCTTATATATCTCTTATATATCTCTTATATATCTCTTATGTATCTCTTATGTATCTCTTATGTATCTCTTATATATCTCTTATGTATCTCTTATATATCTCTTATATATCTCTTATATATCTCCTATATCGCTTATATATCTCTTATATATCTCTTATATATCTCTTATATATCTCTTATATATCTCTATATCTCTTATATATCTCTTATATATCTCTATCTCTTATATATCTTATATATCTCCTATATATCTCCTATATATCTCTTATATATCTCCTATATATCTCTTATGTATCTCTTATATATATCTCTTATATATCTCTTATGTATCTCTTATATATCTCTTATATATCTCTTATATCTTATATATCTCTTGTATATCTCTTATATATCTCCTATATCTCTTATATATCTCTTATATATCTCTTATATATCTCTATATATCTCTTATGTATCTCTTATATATATCTCTTATATATATCTTATATATCTCTATATCTCTTATATATCTCTTATATATCTCCTATATTTCTAATGTATCTCTTATATATCTCTTATATATCTCTTATATATCTCTTATATATCTCTTATATATCTCTTATCTCCTATATATCTCTTATATATCGCTTATATATCTCTTATATATCTCTTATATATCTCTTATATATCTCTTATCTCCTATATATCTCTTATATATCTCTTATATATGTCTTATATATCTCTTATATATCTCTTATGGCTTATATATCTCTTATGTATCTCTTATATATCTCTTATATATCTCTTATCTCTTATATATCTCTTATATATCTCTTATATATCTCTTATCTCTTATATATCTCTTATATATCTCTTATATATCTCTTATCTCCTATATATCTCTTATATATCTCTTATGTATCTCTTATATATCTCTTATATATATCTTATATATCTCTTATATATCTCTTATATATCTCTTATATATCTCTTATATATCTCTTATATATCTCTTATATCTCTTATATATCTCTTATCTCTTATATATCTCTTATCTCTTATATATCTCTTATTTATCTCTTATATATCTCTTATTTATCTCTTATATATCTCTTATATATCTCTTATATATCTCTTATATATCTCTTATGTATCTCTTATATATCTCTTATATATCTCTTATATATCTCTTATCTCTTATATATCTCTTATGTATCTCTTATGTATCTCTTATGTATCTCTTATATATCTCTTATGTATCTCTTATATATCTCTTATATATCTCTTATATATCTCCTATATCGCTTATATATCTCTTATATATCTCTTATATATCTCTTATATATCTCTTATATATCTCCTATATCTCTTATATATCTCTTATATATCTCTTATGTATCTCTTATGTATCTCTTATGTATCTCTTATGTATCTCTTATGTATCTCTTATATATCTCTTATGTATCTCTTATATATCTCTTATATATCTCCTATATCGCTTATATATCTCTTATATATCTCTTATATATCTCTATATCTCTTATATATCTCTTATGTATCTCTTATATATCTTTTTTATATCTCTTATATATCTCTTATATATCTCTTATGTATCTCTTATATATCTCCTATATCTCTTATATATCTCTTATATATCTCTTATGTATCTTTTTTGTATCTCTTATATATCTCTTATATATCTCTTATATATCTCTTATATATCTTTTTTGTATCTCTTATATATCTCCTATATCTCTCCTATATCTCTCATATATCTCTCATATATCTCTCATATATCTCTTATGTATCTCTTATGTATCTCTTATGTATCTCTTATGTATCTCTTATGTATCTCTTATGTATCTCTTATATATCTCCTATATCTCTCCTATATCTCTCCTATATCTCTCCTGTATCTCTCATGTATCTCTCATGTATCTCTTATATATCTCTTATATATCTCTTATATATCTCTTATATATCTCTTATATATCTCTTATATATATATATATCTCTTATATATCTCTTATATATCTCTTATATATCTCTTATCTCTTATATATCTCTTATATATCTCTTATGTATCTCTTATGTATCTCTTATGTATCTCTTATATATCTCTTATATATCTCTTATATATCTCTTATATATCTTTTTTATATCTCTTATATATCTCTTATGTATCTCTTATGTATCTCTTATATATCTCTTATATATCTCTTATATATCTCTTATGTATCTCTTATATATCTCTTATATATCTCTTATGTATCTCTTATCTCTTATGTATCTCTTATGTATCTCTTATCTCTTATATATCTCTTATGTATCTCTTATCTCTTATGTATCTCTTATGTATCTCTTATGTATCTCTTATGTATCTCTTATGTATCTCTTATGTATCTCTCATGTATCTCTCATGTATCTCTCATGTATCTCTCATGTATCTCTCCTGTATCTCTCCTGTATCTCTCCTGTATCTCTCCTGTATCTCTCCTGTATCTCTCCTGTATCTCTCCTGTATCTCTCCTGTATCTCTCCTGTATCTCTCCTATATCTCTCCTATATCTCTCCTATATCTCTCCTATATCTCTCCTATATCTCTTATATATCTCTTATCTCTTATATATCTCTTATATAAGAGATATAGGAGATATATAAGAGATATATAAGAGATATATAAGAGATAAGAGATATATAAGAGATATATAAGAGATATATAAGAGATATATAAGATATATATAAGAGATATAGGAGATATATAAGAGATATATATCTCTTATATATCTCTTATATATCTCTTATATATCTCTTATATATCTCTTATATATCTCTTATGTATCTCTTATGTATCTCATATGTATCTCTTATGTATCTCTTATATATCTCTTATGTATCTCTTATATATCTCTTATATATCTCTTATATATCTCCTATATCGCTTATATATCTCTTATATATCTCTTATATATCTCTTATATATCTCTTATATATCTCTATATCTCTTATATATCTCTTATATATCTCTATCTCTTATATATCTTATATATCTCCTATATATCTCCTATATATCTCTTATATATCTCCTATATATCTCTTATGTATCTCTTATATATATATCTCTTATATATCTCTTATATATCTCTTATGTATCTCTTATATATCTCTTATATATCTCTTATATATCTCTTATATATCTCTATATATCTCTTATGTATCTCTTATATATATCTTATATATCTCTATATCTCTTATATATCTCTTATATATCTCCTATATTTCTAATGTATCTCTTATATATCTCTTATATATCTCTTATATATCTCTTATATATCTCTTATATATCTCTTATATATCTCTTATCTCCTATATATCTCTTATATATCTCTTATATATCTCTTATATATCTCTTATATATCTCTTATATATCTCTTATATATCTCTTATATATCTCTTATCTCCTATATATCTCTTATATATCTCTTATATATCTCTTATATATCTCTTATCTCTTATATATCTCTTATATATCTCTTATATATCTCTTATCTCCTATATATCTCTTATATATCTCTTATGTATCTCTTATATATCTCTTATATATCTCTTATATATCTCTTATATATCTCTTATATATCTCTTATATATCTCTTATATATCTCTTATATATCTCTTATATATCTCTTATATCTCTTATATATCTCTTATTTATCTCTTATTTATCTCTTATATATCTCTTATATATCTCTTATATATCTCTTATATATCTCTTATATATCTCTTATATATCTCTTATATCTCTTATATATCTCTTATTTATCTCTTATTTATCTCTTATATATCTCTTATATATCTCTTATATATCTCTTATATATCTCTTATGTATCTCTTATATATCTCTTATATATATATATATATATATCTCTTATATATCTCTTATATATCTCTTATATATCTCTTATCTCTTATATATCTCTTATATATCTCTTATGTATCTCTTATGTATCTCTTATGTATCTCTTATGTATCTCTTATGTATCTCTTATGTATCTCTTATGTATCTCTCATGTATCTCTCATGTATCTCTCATGTATCTCTCCTGTATCTCTCCTGTATCTCTCCTGTATCTCTCCTGTATCTCTCCTGTATCTCTCCTGTATCTCTCCTGTATCTCTCCTGTATCTCTCATGTATCTCTCATGTATCTCTCCTGTATCTCTCATGTATCTCTTATGTATCTCCTATGTATCTCCTATATCTCTCCTATATCTCTCCTATATCTCTCCTATATCTCTCCTGTATCTCTCATGTATCTCTTATGTATCTCTTATGTATCTCTTATGTATCTCTTATGTATCTCTTATATATCTCTTATGTATCTCTTATGTATCTCTTATGTATCTCTTATGTATCTCTTATCTCTTATATATCTCTTATGTATCTCTTATCTCTTATATATCTCTTATATATCTCTTATATATCTCTTATGTATCTCTTATGTATCTCTTATATATCTCTTATATATCTCTTATGTATCTCTTATCTCTTATATATCTCTTATGTATCTCTTATCTCTTATATATCTCTTATATATCTCTTATATATCTCCTATATCGCTTATATATCTCTTATGTATCTCTTATGTATCTCTTATGTATCTCTTATGTATCTCTTATATATCTCTTATGTATCTCTTATATATCTCTTATATATCTCTTATATATCTCCTATATCTCTTATATATCTCTTATATATCTCTTATATATCTCTTATATATCTCTTATGTATCTCTTATGTATCTCTTATGTATCTCTTATGTATCTCTTATGTATCTCTTATGTATCTCTTATATATCTCTTATATATCTCTTATGTATCTCTTATATATCTCTTATATATCTCTTATATATCTCTTATATATCTCCTATATCGCTTATATATCTCTTATATATCTCTTATATATCTCTTATATATCTCTTATATATCTCTATATCTCTTATATATCTCTTATGTATCTCTTATATATCTTTTTTATATCTCTTATATATCTCTTATATATCTCTTATGTATCTCTTATATATCTCCTATATCTCTTATATATCTCTTATATATCTCTTATTTATCTCTTATATATCTCTTATATATCTCTTATGTATCTTTTTTATATCTCTTATATATCTCTTATATATCTCTTATATATCTCTTATATCTCTTATATATCTCTTATCTCTTATATATCTCTTATCTCTTATATATCTCTTATTTATCTCTTATATATCTCTTATATATCTCTTATATATCTCTTATCTCTTATATATCTCTTATGTATCTCTTATGTATCTCTTATGTATCTCTTATATATCTCTTATGTATCTCTTATATATCTCTTATATATTTCTTATATATCTCCTATATCGCTTATATATCTCTTATATATCTCTTATATATCTCTTATATATCTCCTATATCGCTTATATATCTCTTATATATCTCTTATATATCTCTTATATATCTCCTATATCTCTTATATATCTCTTATGTATCTCTTATGTATCTCTTATGTATCTCTTATGTATCTCTTATGTATCTCTTATATATCTCTTATATATCTCTTATATATCTCTTATATATCTCTATATCTCTTATATATCTCTTATGTATCTCTTATATATCTTTTTTATATCTCTTATATATCTCTTATATATCTCTTATGTATCTCTTATATATCTCCTATATCTCTTATATATCTCTTATATATCTCTTATTTATCTCTTATATATCTCTTATATATCTCTTATGTATCTTTTTTATATCTCTTATATATCTCTTATATATCTCTTATATATCTCTTATATCTCTTATATATCTCTTATCTCTTATATATCTCTTATCTCTTATATATCTCTTATTTATCTCTTATATATCTCTTATTTATCTCTTATATATCTCTTATATATCTCTTATATATCTCTTATATATCTCTTATATATCTCTTATGTATCTCTTATATATCTCTTATATATCTCTTATATATCTCTTATCTCTTATATATCTCTTATGTATCTCTTATGTATCTCTTATGTATCTCTTATGTATCTCTTATGTATCTCTTATATATCTCTTATATATCTCTTATATATCTCCTATATCGCTTATATATCTCTTATATATCTCTTATATATCTCTTATATATCTCCTATATCTCTTATATATCTCTTATATATCTCTTATATATCTCTTATATATCTCTTATATATCTCTTATGTATCTCTTATGTATCTCTTATGTATCTCTTATGTATCTCTTATGTATCTCTTATATATCTCTTATGTATCTCTTATGTATCTCTTATATATCTCTTATATATCTCCTATATCGCTTATATATCTCTTATATATCTCTTATATATCTCTTATATATCTCTTATATATCTCTATATCTCTTATATATCTCTTATGTATCTCTTATATATCTTTTTTATATCTCTTATATATCTCTTATATATCTCTTATGTATCTCTTATATATCTCCTATATCTCTTATATATCTCTTAAATATCTCTTATGTATCTCTTATGTATCTTTTTTATATCTCTTATATATCTCTTATATATCTCTTATATATCTCTTATATATCTTTTTTGTATCTCTTATGTATCTCTTATGTATCTCTTATATATCTCTTATATATCTCCTATATCTCTCCTATATCTCTCATATATCTCTCATGTATCTCTCATGTATCTCTCATGTATCTCTTATGTATCTCTTATGTATCTCTTATGTATCTCTTATGTATCTCTTATATATCTCTTATATATCTCCTATATCTCTCCTATATCTCTCCTATATCTCTCCTATATCTCTCCTATATCTCTCATGTATCTCTCATGTATCTCTTATGTATCTCTTATATATCTCTTATATATCTCTTATATATCTCTTATATATCTCTTATGTATCTCTTATGTATCTCTTATGTATCTCTTATGTATCTCTTATGTATCTCTTATATATCTCTTATATATCTCTTATATATCTCTTATATATCTTTTTTATATCTCTTATATATCTCTTATGTATCTCTTATGTATCTCTTATATATCTCTTATATATCTCTTATATATCTCTTATGTATCTCTTATATATCTCTTATATATCTCTTATGTATCTCTTATCTCTTATATATCTCTTATGTATCTCTTATCTCTTATATATCTCTTATGTATCTCTTATATATCTCTTATATATCTCTTATATATCTCCTATATCGCTTATATATCTCTTATATATCTCTTATATATCTCTTATATATCTCTTATATATCTCTATATCTCTTATATATCTCTTATATATCTCTATCTCTTATATATCTTATATATCTCCTATATATCTCCTATATATCTCTTATATATCTCCTATATATCTCTTATGTATCTCTTATATATATCTCTTATATATCTCTTATGTATCTCTTATATATCTCTTATATATCTCTTATATCTTATATATCTCTTGTATATCTCTTATATATCTCCTATATCTCTTATATATCTCTTATATATCTCTTATATATCTCTATATATCTCTTATGTATCTCTTATATATATCTTATATATCTCTATATCTCTTATATATCTCTTATGTATCTCTTATGTATCTCTTATGTATCTCTTATATATCTCTTATGTATCTCTTATATATCTCTTATATATCTCTTATATATCTCTTATATATCTCTTATATATCTCTTATATATCTCTTATCTCCTATATATCTCTTATATATCTCTTATATATCTCTTATATATCTCTTATATATCTCTTATATATCTCTTATATATCTCTTATCTCCTATATATCTCTTATATATCTCTTATATATCTCTTATCTCTTATATATCTCTTATATATCTCTTATATATCTCTTATCTCCTATATATCTCTTATATATCTCTTATGTATCTCTTATATATCTCTTATATATCTCTTATATATCTCTTATATATCTCTTATATATCTCTTATATATCTCTTATATATCTCTTATATCTCTTATATATCTCTTATTTATCTCTTATTTATCTCTTATATATCTCTTATATATCTCTTATATATCTCTTATATATCTCTTATATATCTCTTATGTATCTCTTATGTATCTCTTATATATCTCTTATATATCTCTTATATATCTCTTATCTCTTATATATCTCTTATGTATCTCTTATGTATCTCTTATGTATCTCTTATATATCTCTTATGTATCTCTTATATATCTCTTATATATCTCTTATATATCTCCTATATCGCTTATATATCTCTTATGTATCTCTTATGTATCTCTTATGTATCTCTTATGTATCTCTTATGTATCTCTTATGTATCTCTTATGTATCTCCTATGTATCTCCTGTATCTCTCCTGTATCTCTCCTGTATCTCTTATGTATCTCTTATGTATCTCCTATGTATCTCCTATATCTCTCCTATATCTCTCCTATATCTCTCCTATATCTCTCCTATATCTCTCCTATATCTCTCCTATATCTCTTATATATCTCTTATCTCTTATATATCTCTTATATAAGAGATATAGGAGATATATAAGAGATATATAAGAGATATATAAGAGATAAGAGATATATAAGAGATATATAAGAGATATATAAGAGATATATAAGAGATATATAAGAGATATATAAGAGATATAGGAGATATATAAGAGATATATATCTCTTATATATCTCTTATATATCTCTTATATATCTCTTATATATCTCTTATATATCTCTTATATATCTCTTATATATCTCTTATGTATCTCTTATGTATCTCTTATGTATCTCTTATGTATCTCTTATGTATCTCTTATGTATCTCTTATGTATCTCTTATATATCTCTTATATATCTCTTATATATCTCCTATATCGCTTATATATCTCTTATATATCTCTTATATATCTCTTATATATCTCTATATCTCTTATATATCTCTTATATATCTCTATCTCTTATATATCTTATATATCTCCTATATATCTCCTATATATCTCTTATATATCTCCTATATATCTCTTATGTATCTCTTATATATATATCTCTTATATATCTCTTATGTATCTCTTATATATCTCTTATATATCTCTTATATCTTATATATCTCTTGTATATCTCTTATATATCTCCTATATCTCTTATATATCTCTTATATATCTCTTATATATCTCTATATATCTCTTATGTATCTCTTATATATATCTCTTATATATATCTTATATATCTCTATATCTCTTATATATCTCTTATATATCTCCTATATTTCTAATGTATCTCTTATATATCTCTTATATATCTCTTATATATCTCTTATATATCTCTTATATATCTCTTATATATCTCTTATCTCCTATATATCTCTTATATATCTCTTATATATCTCTTATATATCTCTTATATATCTCTTATATATCTCTTATCTCCTATATATCTCTTATATATCTCTTATATATCTCTTATATATCTCTTATATATCTCTTATGGCTTATATATCTCTTATGTATCTCTTATATATCTCTTATATATCTCTTATCTCTTATATATCTCTTATATATCTCTTATATATCTCTTATCTCTTATATATCTCTTATATATCTCTTATATATCTCTTATCTCCTATATATCTCTTATATATCTCTTATGTATCTCTTATATATCTCTTATATATCTCTTATATATCTCTTATATATCTCTTATATATCTCTTATATATCTCTTATATATCTCTTATATCTCTTATATATCTCTTATCTCTTATATATCTCTTATCTCTTATATATCTCTTATTTATCTCTTATATATCTCTTATTTATCTCTTATATATCTCTTATATATCTCTTATATATCTCTTATATATCTCTTATATATCTCTTATATATCTCTTATATATCTCTTATCTCTTATATATCTCTTATGTATCTCTTATGTATCTCTTATGTATCTCTTATATATCTCTTATGTATCTCTTATATATCTCTTATATATCTCTTATATATCTCCTATATCGCTTATATATCTCTTATATATCTCTTATATATCTCTTATATATCTCTTATATATCTCCTATATCTCTTATATATCTCTTATATATCTCTTATGTATCTCTTATGTATCTCTTATGTATCTCTTATGTATCTCTTATGTATCTCTTATATATCTCTTATGTATCTCTTATATATCTCTTATATATCTCCTATATCGCTTATATATCTCTTATATATCTCTTATATATCTCTATATCTCTTATATATCTCTTATGTATCTCTTATATATCTTTTTTATATCTCTTATATATCTCTTATATATCTCTTATGTATCTCTTATATATCTCCTATATCTCT
The DNA here is from genome assembly GCF_055691185.1 of Crinia signifera. Lineage (NCBI taxonomy): Eukaryota > Metazoa > Chordata > Amphibia > Anura > Myobatrachidae > Crinia > Crinia signifera. The sequence continues at coordinate 32,258,627 of NC_139228.1, read as the reverse complement.
TATATATCTCTTATATATCTCTTATGTATCTTTTTTGTATCTCTTATATATCTCTTATATATCTCTTATATATCTCTTATATATCTTTTTTGTATCTCTTATATATCTCCTATATCTCTCCTATATCTCTCATATATCTCTCATATATCTCTCATATATCTCTCATGTATCTCTTATGTATCTCTTATGTATCTCTTATGTATCTCTTATGTATCTCTTATGTATATCTTATATATCTCCTATATCTCTCCTATATCTCTCCTATATCTCTCCTGTATCTCTCATGTATCTCTCATGTATCTCTTATATATCTCTTATATATCTCTTATATATCTCTTATATATCTCTTATATATCTCTTATATATATATATATATATATATATATATCTCTTATATATCTCTTATATATCTCTTATATATCTCTTATCTCTTATATATCTCTTATATATCTCTTATGTATCTCTTATGTATCTCTTATGTATCTCTTATATATCTCTTATATATCTCTTATATATCTCTTATATATCTTTTTTATATCTCTTATATATCTCTTATGTATCTCTTATGTATCTCTTATATATCTCTTATATATCTCTTATATATCTCTTATGTATCTCTTATATATCTCTTATATATCTCTTATGTATCTCTTATCTCTTATGTATCTCTTATGTATCTCTTATCTCTTATATATCTCTTATGTATCTCTTATCTCTTATGTATCTCTTATGTATCTCTTATGTATCTCTTATGTATCTCTTATGTATCTCTTATGTATCTCTCATGTATCTCTCATGTATCTCTCATGTATCTCTCCTGTATCTCTCCTGTATCTCTCCTGTATCTCTCCTGTATCTCTCCTGTATCTCTCCTGTATCTCTCCTGTATCTCTCCTGTATCTCTCCTATATCTCTCCTATATCTCTCCTATATCTCTCCTATATCTCTCCTATATCTCTTATATATCTCTTATCTCTTATATATCTCTTATATAAGAGATATAGGAGATATATAAGAGATATATAAGAGATATATAAGAGATAAGAGATATATAAGAGATATATAAGAGATATATAAGAGATATATAAGAGATATATAAGAGATATATAAGAGATATATAAGAGATATAGGAGATATATAAGAGATATATATCTCTTATATATCTCTTATATATCTCTTATATATCTCTTATATATCTCTTATATATCTCTTATGTATCTCTTATGTATCTCTTATGTATCTCTTATGTATCTCTTATATATCTCTTATGTATCTCTTATATATCTCTTATATATCTCTTATATATCTCCTATATCGCTTATATATCTCTTATATATCTCTAATATATCTCTTATATATCTCTTATATATCTCTATATCTCTTATATATCTCTTATATATCTCTATCTCTTATATATCTTATATATCTCCTATATATATCCTATATATCTCTTATATATCTCCTATATATCTCTTATGTATCTCTTATATATATATCTCTTATATATCTCTTATATATCTCTTATGTATCTCTTATATATCTCTTATATATCTCTTATATCTTATATATCTCTTATATATCTCTTATATATCTCTATATATCTCTTATGTATCTCTTATATATATCTTATATATCTCTATATCTCTTATATATCTCTTATATATCTCCTATATTTCTAATGTATCTCTTATATATCTCTTATATATCTCTTATATATCTCTTATATATCTCTTATATATCTCTTATATATCTCTTATCTCCTATATATCTCTTATATATCTCTTATCTCTTATATATCTCTTATATATCTCTTATATATCTCTTATCTCCTATATATCTCTTATATATCTCTTATGTATCTCTTATATATCTCTTATATATCTCTTATATATCTCTTATATATCTCTTATATATCTCTTATATATCTCTTATATCTCTTATATATCTCTTATTTATCTCTTATTTATCTCTTATATATCTCTTATATATCTCTTATATATCTCTTATATATCTCTTATATATCTCTTATATATCTCTTATATATCTCTTATATATCTCTTATATCTCTTATATATCTCTTATTTATCTCTTATTTATCTCTTATATATCTCTTATATATCTCTTATATATCTCTTATATATCTCTTATGTATCTCTTATATATCTCTTATATATATATATATATATCTCTCTTATATATCTCTTATATATCTCTTATATATCTCTTATCTCTTATATATCTCTTATATATCTCTTATGTATCTCTTATGTATCTCTTATGTATCTCTTATGTATCTCTTATGTATCTCTTATGTATCTCTTATGTATCTCTTATATATCTCTTATATATCTCTTATATATCTTTTTTATATCTCTTATATATCTCTTATATATCTCTTATGTATCTCTTATGTATCTCTTATATATCTCTTATATATCTCTTATGTATCTCTTATCTCTTATATATCTCTTATGTATCTCTTATGTATCTCTTATGTATCTCTTATGTATCTCTTATGTATCTCTTATGTATCTCTCATGTATCTCTCATGTATCTCTCATGTATCTCTCATGTATCTCTCATGTATCTCTCATGTATCTCTCCTGTATCTCTCCTGTATCTCTCCTGTATCTCTCCTGTATCTCTCCTGTATCTCTCCTGTATCTCTCCTGTATCTCTCCTGTATCTCTCATGTATCTCTCATGTATCTCTCCTGTATCTCTCATGTATCTCTTATGTATCTCCTATGTATCTCCTATATCTCTCCTATATCTCTCCTATATCTCTCCTGTATCTCTCCTGTATCTCTCATGTATCTCTCATGTATCTCTTATGTATCTCTTATGTATCTCTTATGTATCTCTTATATATCTCTTATGTATCTCTTATGTATCTCTTATGTATCTCTTATGTATCTCTTATGTATCTCTTATCTCTTATATATCTCTTATGTATCTCTTATCTCTTATATATCTCTTATATATCTCTTATATATCTCTTATGTATCTCTTATATATCTCTTATATATCTCTTATGTATCTCTTATCTCTTATATATCTCTTATGTATCTCTTATCTCTTATATATCTCTTATATATCTCTTATATATCTCCTATATCGCTTATATATCTCTTATGTATCTCTTATGTATCTCTTATGTATCTCTTATGTATCTCTTATATATCTCTTATATATCTCTTATATATCTCTTATATATCTCTTATATATCTCTTATATATCTCTTATATATCTCTTATATATATCTTATATATCTCTTATGTATCTCTTATGTATCTCTTATGTATCTCTTATGTATCTCTTATGTATCTCTTATATATCTCTTATGTATCTCTTATATATCTCTTATATATCTCTTATATATCTCCTATATCGCTTATATATCTCTTATATATCTCTTATATATCTCTTATATATCTCTTATATATCTCTATATCTCTTATATATCTCTTATGTATCTCTTATATATCTTTTTTATATCTCTTATATATCTCTTATATATCTCTTATGTATCTCTTATATATCTCCTATATCTCTTATATATCTCTTATATATCTCTTATTTATCTCTTATATATCTCTTATATATCTCTTATGTATCTTTTTTATATCTCTTATATATCTCTTATATATCTCTTATATCTCTTATATATCTCTTATCTCTTATATATCTCATATCTCTTATATATCTCTTATATCTCTTATATATCTCTTATCTCTTATATATCTCATATCTCTTATATATCTCTTATTTATCTCTTATATATCTCTTATATATCTCTTATATATCTCTTATCTCTTATATATCTCTTATGTATCTCTTATGTATCTCTTATGTATCTCTTATATATCTCTTATGTATCTCTTATATATCTCTTATATATCTCTTATATATCTCCTATATCGCTTATATATCTCTTATATATCTCTTATATATCTCTTATATCTCTTATATATCTCTTATATATCTCTTATATATCTCTTATGTATCTCTTATGTATCTCTTATGTATCTCTTATGTATCTCTTATGTATCTCTTATATATCTCTTATATATCTCTTATATATCTCTTATATATCTCTATATCTCTTATATATCTCTTATGTATCTCTTATATATCTTTTTTATATCTCTTATATATCTCTTATATATCTCTTATGTATCTCTTATATATCTCCTATATCTCTTATATATCTCTTATATATCTCTTATTTATCTCTTATATATCTCTTATATATCTCTTATGTATCTTTTTTATATCTCTTATATATCTCTTATATATCTCTTATATATCTCTTATATATCTTTTTTGTATCTCTTATGTATCTCTTATGTATCTCTTATATATCTCTTATATATCTCCTATATCTCTCCTATATCTCTCATATATCTCTCATATATCTCTTATGTATCTCTTATGTATCTCTTATGTATCTCTTATATATCTCTTATATATCTCTTATATATCTCCTATATCGCTTATATATCTCTTATATATCTCTTATATATCTCTTATATATCTCTATATCTCTTATATATCTCTTATGTATCTCTTATATATCTTTTTTATATCTCTTATATATCTCTTATATATCTCTTATGTATCTCTTATATATCTCCTATATCTCTTATATATCTCTTATATATCTCTTATTTATCTCTTATATATCTCTTATATATCTCTTATGTATCTTTTTTATATCTCTTATATATCTCTTATATATCTCTTATATATCTCTTATCTCTTATATATCTCTTATCTCTTATATATCTCTTATCTCTTATATATCTCTTATTTATCTCTTATATATCTCTTATTTATCTCTTATATATCTCTTATATATCTCTTATATATCTCTTATATATCTCTTATATATCTCTTATGTATCTCTTATATATCTCTTATATATCTCTTATATATCTCTTATCTCTTATATATCTCTTATGTATCTCTTATGTATCTCTTATGTATCTCTTATATATCTCTTATGTATCTCTTATATATCTCTTATATATCTCTTATATATCTCCTATATCGCTTATATATCTCTTATATATCTCTTATATATCTCTTATATATCTCCTATATCTCTTATATATCTCTTATATATCTCTTATATATCTCTTATATATCTCTTATATATCTCTTATGTATCTCCTATGTATCTCTTATGTATCTCTTATGTATCTCTTATGTATCTCTTATATATCTCTTATGTATCTCTTATGTATCTCTTATATATCTCTTATATATCTCCTATATCGCTTATATATCTCTTATATATCTCTTATATATCTCTTATATATCTCTTATATATCTCTTATGTATCTCTTATATATCTCTTATGTATCTCTTATATATCTTTTTTATATCTCTTATATATCTCTTATATATCTCTTATGTATCTCTTATATATCTCCTATATCTCTTATATATCTCTTATATATCTCTTATGTATCTCTTATGTATCTTTTTTATATCTCTTATATATCTCTTATATATCTCTTATATATCTTTTTTGTATCTCTTATGTATCTCTTATGTATCTCTTATATATCTCTTATATATCTCCTATATCTCTCCTATATCTCTCATATATCTCTCATATATCTCTCATGTATCTCTCATGTATCTCTTATGTATCTCTTATGTATCTCTTATGTATCTCTTATGTATCTCTTATATATCTCTTATATATCTCCTATATCTCTCCTATATCTCTCCTATATCTCTCCTATATCTCTCATATATCTCTCATATATCTCTCATGTATCTCTTATGTATCTCTTATATATCTCTTATATATCTCTTATATATCTCTTATGTATCTCTTATGTATCTCTTATGTATCTCTTATGTATCTCTTATGTATCTCTTATGTATCTCTTATATATCTCTTATATATCTCTTATATATCTCTTATATATCTTTTTTATATCTCTTATGTATCTCTTATGTATCTCTTATGTATCTCTTATATATCTCTTATATATCTCTTATATATCTCTTATGTATCTCTTATATATCTCTTATATATCTCTTATGTATCTCTTATCTCTTATATATCTCTTATGTATCTCTTATGTATCTCTTATATATCTCTTATATATCTCTTATGTATCTCTTATCTCTTATATATCTCTTATGTATCTCTTATGTATCTCTTATATATCTCTTATATATCTCTTATATATCTCTTATGTATCTCTTATATATCTCTTATATATCTCTTATGTATCTCTTATCTCTTATATATCTCTTATGTATCTCTTATCTCTTATATATCTCTTATGTATCTCTTATGTATCTCTTATGTATCTCTTATGTATCTCTCATGTATCTCTCATGTATCTCTCATGTATCTCTCATGTATCTCTCCTGTATCTCTCCTGTATCTCTCCTGTATCTCTCCTGTATCTCTCCTGTATCTCTCCTGTATCTCTCCTGTATCTCTCCTGTATCTCTTATGTATCTCCTATGTATCTCCTATATCTCTCCTATATCTCTCCTATATCTCTCCTATATCTCTCCTATATCTCTCCTATATCTCTTATATATCTCTTATCTCTTATATATCTCTTATATAAGAGATATAGGAGATATATAAGAGATATATAAGAGATAAGAGATATATAAGAGATATATAAGAGATATATAAGAGATATATAAGAGATATATAAGAGATATAGGAGATATATAAGAGATATATATCTCTTATATATCTCTTATATATCTCTTATATATCTCTTATATATCTCTTATATATCTCTTATATATCTCTTATATATCTCTTATATATCTCTTATGTATCTCTTATGTATCTCTTATGTATCTCTTATGTATCTCTTATATATCTCTTATGTATCTCTTATATATCTCTTATATATCTCTTATATATCTCCTATATCGCTTATATATCTCTTATATATCTCTTATATATCTCTTATATATATCTTATATATCTCTATATCTCTTATATATCTCTTATATATCTCTATCTCTTATATATCTTATATATCTCCTATATATCTCCTATATATCTCTTATATATCTCCTATATATCTCTTATGTATCTCTTATATATATCTCTTATATATCTCTTATGTATCTCTTATATATCTCTTATATATCTCTTATATCTTATATATCTCTTGTATATCTCTTATATATCTCATATATCTCTTATATATCTCTTATATATCTCTTATATATCTCTATATATCTCTTATGTATCTCTTATATATATCTCTTATATATATATCTTATATATCTCTATATCTCTTATATATCTCTTATATATCTCCTATATTTCTAATGTATCTCTTATATATCTCTTATATATCTCTTATATATCTCTTATATATCTCTTATATATCTCTTATATATCTCTTATCTCCTATATATCTCTTATATATCTCTTATATATCTCTTATATATCTCTTATATATCTCTTATCTCCTATATATCTCTTATATATCTCTTATATATCTCTTATATATCTCTTATATATCTCTTATGGCTTATATATCTCTTATGTATCTCTTATATATCTCTTATATATCTCTTATCTCTTATATATCTCTTATATATCTCTTATATATCTCTTATATATCTCTTATCTCTTATATATCTCTTATATATCTCTTATATATCTCTTATCTCCTATATATCTCTTATATATCTCTTATGTATCTCTTATATATCTCTTATATATCTCTTATATATCTCTTATATATCTCTTATATATCTCTTATATATCTCTTATATATCTCTTATATCTCTTATATATCTCTTATCTCTTATATATCTCTTATCTCTTATATATCTCTTATTTATCTCTTATATATCTCTTATTTATCTCTTATATATCTCTTATATATCTCTTATATATCTCTTATATATCTCTTATATATCTCTTATGTATCTCTTATATATCTCTTATATATCTCTTATATATCTCTTATATATCTCCTATATCGCTTATATATCTCTTATATATCTCTTATATATCTCTTATATATCTCTATATCTCTTATATATCTCTTATATATCTCTATCTCTTATATATCTTATATATCTCCTATATATCTCCTATATATCTCTTATATATCTCCTATATATCTCTTATGTATCTCTTATATATATATCTCTTATATATCTCTTATGTATCTCTTATATATCTCTTATATATCTCTTATATCTTATATATCTCTTGTATATCTCTTATATATCTCCTATATCTCTTATATATCTCTTATATATATCTTATATATCTCTATATCTCTTATATATCTCCTATATTTCTAATGTATCTCTTATATATCTCTTATATATCTCTTATATATCTCTTATATATCTCTTATATATCTCTTATATATCTCTTATCTCCTATATATCTCTTATATATCTCTTATATATCTCTTATATATCTCTTATATATCTCTTATATATCTCTTATCTCCTATATATCTCTTATATATCTCTTATATATCTCTTATCTCTTATATATCTCTTATATATCTCTTATATATCTCTTATCTCCTATATATCTCTTATATATCTCTTATGTATCTCTTATATATCTCTTATATATCTCTTATATATCTCTTATATATCTCTTATATATCTCTTATATATCTCTTATATATCTCTTATATATCTCTTATATATCTCTTATATCTCTTATATATCTCTTATTTATCTCTTATTTATCTCTTATATATCTCTTATATATCTCTTATATATCTCTTATATATCTCTTATATATCTCTTATGTATCTCTTATATATCTCTTATATATCTCTTATATATCTCTTATCTCTTATATATCTCTTATGTATCTCTTATGTATCTCTTATGTATCTCTTATATATCTCTTATGTATCTCTTATATATCTCTTATATATCTCTTATATATCTCCTATATCGCTTATATATCTCTTATGTATCTCTTATGTATCTCTTATGTATCTCTTATGTATCTCTTATATATCTCTTATGTATCTCTTATATATCTCTTATATATCTCCTATATCGCTTATATATCTCTTATATATCTCTTATATATCTCTTATATATCTCTTATATATCTCTTATATATCTCTATATCTCTTATATATCTCTTATATATCTCTTATATATCTCTTATATATCTCTTATATATCTCCTATATCTCTTATTTATCTCTTATATATCTCTTATATATCTCTTATGTATCTTTTTTATATCTCTTATATATCTCTTATATATCTCTTATATATCTCTTATATATCTTTTTTGTATCTATTATGTATCTCTTATGTATCTCTTATATATCTCCTATATCTCTCCTATATCTCTCCTATATCTCTCATGTATCTCTTATATATCTCTTATATATCTCTTATATATCTCTTATATATCTCTTATATATCTCTTATATATCTCTTATATATCTCTTATATATCTCTTATATATATATATATATATATCTCTTATATATCTCTTATATATCTCTTATATATCTCTTATCTCTTATATATCTCTTATATATCTCTTATGTATCTCTTATGTATCTCTTATGTATCTCTTATGTATCTCTTATGTATCTCTTATATATCTCTTATATATCTCTTATATATCTTTTTTATATCTCTTATATATCTCTTATGTATCTCTTATGTATCTCTTATATATCTCTTATGTATCTCTTATGTATCTCTTATATATCTCTTATATATCTCTTATGTATCTCTTATCTCTTATATATCTCTTATATATCACTTATGTATCTCTTATGTATCTCTTATGTATCTCTTATGTATCTCTTATGTATCTCTCATGTATCTCTCATGTATCTCTCATGTATCTCTCATGTATCTCTCATGTATCTCTCCTGTATCTCTCCTGTATCTCTCCTGTATCTCTCCTGTATCTCTCCTGTATCTCTCCTGTATCTCTCCTGTATCTCTCCTGTATCTCTCCTGTATCTCTCATGTATCTCTCATGTATCTCTCCTGTATCTCTCATGTATCTCTTATGTATCTCTTATGTATCTCCTATGTATCTCCTATATCTCTCCTATATCTCTCCTATATCTCTCCTATATCTATCCTGTATCTCTCATGTATCTCTTATGTATCTCTTATGTATCTCTTATGTATCTCTTTTGTATCTCTTATGTATCTCTTATGTATCTCTTATGTATCTCTTATGTATCTCTTATGTATCTCTTATCTCTTATATATCTCTTATGTATCTCTTATCTCTTATATATCTCTTATATATCTCTTATGTATCTCTTATGTATCTCTTATATATCTCTTATATATCTCTTATGTATCTCTTATCTCTTATATATCTCTTATGTATCTCTTATCTCTTATATATCTCTTATATATCTCTTATATATCTCCTATATCGCTTATATATCTCTTATGTATCTCTTATGTATCTCTTATGTATCTCTTATGTATCTCTTATATATCTCTTATATATCTCTTATATATCTCTTATATATCTCCTATATCTCTTATATATCTCTTATATATCTCTTATATATCTCTTATATATCTCTTATATATCTCTTATGTATCTCTTATGTATCTCTTATGTATCTCTTATGTATCTCTTATGTATCTCTTATGTATCTCTTATGTATCTCTTATATATCTCTTATGTATCTCTTATATATCTCTTATATATCTCTTATATATCTCCTATATCGCTTATATATCTCTTATATATTGTGAGGTTATCAGATTCACTGTAAATCTGTAATTACTATATTTTATTAGGTGTAGTAATTAATGTACTATTTTAGTCCGTCGGTACCCTCTTGTTCTCCATATATGTCTATATACTCCCTATATGTGTGTGTAGTTCCAGATCAGATCGCTCTCGCCCTAATATGGTCTGCCAGGAAATACCCAGGAAATAAGTCACCAAAAGGTTATGTCCCATTACCATACTTTTGTTCCTGCTATCACAGGAGGGTGGAAGCTGAGGGGCAATCTCCACAGGGGGGTTTACAATTCTTTGCAAACCTCTGGGCTCTAGCAGACTTTGTGGAACCGGCCACCACAGGGGGTGATCAGCCCATAATGTAATCAGCCGATTATTGTTCCTGCTGTTTACATGAGGGGGATAGCTGAAGGACAATCACCACAGGGGGTGATCAAATTCCCCTACTATCAACAGGAGGGTTGTCCACAGGGGATGACCACCACATAATGTAATCAGACTGTGTTTTATATCTTGTGTTGACTCTGCTATGCATATCTTGGCTACTTCCAGACTTTCTGGAACCGACCCCAGCAGGGGGCAGAAGCAGATGGGCAGCAGCAGTACCTGGGAGGGGGGATAAACCTGACTTGAATCCACCAATAGGGATTGAGTGCAAGCCCACTGATGGTATGGAGAAGCGTGGGAAATTGGAAGTTTTTAAAATGACTTGTACACCTGCCAGCTCAGTATGTTAGTCGCAATCCGGTCTCAGGGGTCCTACCCTTCACTGGATCTTGTGGAACACATCGTTTGCCCGGGAAGGGGGCATCCTACCAAGCTCTGGTGTGGAGCGTCTGTGTTGTGTGGATTTACACAGGTTTCGGCTATCACTGCTGTGTGGATTAAGTGATAGTTTTGTGCTTTGGAACTGCTGCTACAAGGACTGCCATTGGACTGCTACCCGATAACGTTTATATGCTACATTTGACTCTTTTTCCTGTCTTCATCTACTTTCGTGTGCTGTGATAAAAATAAACCATATTTTGGTTTCATCTGCTCGGTGTCTGAGTGATTGAGGAACTCGTACCCTCACATTTGGCGGCAGCGACAGTGGGATCATTCAGACACCAACCATCGAGCACAGAAAGCACAGAGAACAGAGGATCAGACCATATGTAAGGAAACGGAAAATGCAATAAGGTGATGTTCAGCAAGTGAGCAGGTGTCAGTCCTGTGAAAGGGAAAATGTTTCCAAGGAAAGAAAATCGATGCCTCAAGACCCCTGTAGCAGAGGAGCTCAGGGATGGAGGTTCTTCAGTGTATCGGCAGGCTGGGAAGCCGGATCTGTTATTTATTGTCAGGAAAATGCAGTATATCTGGAAGTACTGGGAAGACGCTCAGCAGATGGTCAGCGGGTGGAGAGTATCCAGCATACAGGACAAAGTGTGTTACCTGGGGGATGCATTCCTGCACTGTAAAGGTGAGGCCACTTCTTGGAATCTGCTAGGAGAGCCAGAGTTTGTAGAATTTACAGAGGAAGTGATTGCTACAGTTACCCAGATGCTACAAAGAGGACAATATTCTGAGGCTGAAGGACAAGTCCAGAATAAATTGATGCCCCAGATAGAACCAGAGGAAAGGTCTAGAAGGGGGCTACTGCAATCTGGGCAGACAACCGAGGGGTCTGCCACAGAATTAATTGTTACCGCAAGAGAAGGGTCGTTGTCAGGGGGGCCCCTAACTGCCCTTGAAGAAATGAGTATGGAGGAGCTGATAGCAGAAGGTCAGCTGCGAGGTATACCCATCCAATCCTGCACTCGCGGGGAAATCCTTCAGCAGATCCTTCACGATCAGGGAGATCCTACAAATGCATTTGCTGATTATCGAGCCTGGATCCTCCATTTCGGTGCCCAGTTGAGTGTGTGGGAACAATTGCAGTGTCTGGAGGAGTGCTTCGTGGTGGCAGAGGAAGAGGCGATTGATCGGGGGCTCCTGGATACCCCAGCATGGCAAGATCAGTGTCGCAGGGGGCGTGATGAAAGGCACCGTTTGCAATTGCTTCTCCCCCATCCTAGGGAGGAGCTGCACTACTGCTTCCCTTTTGCTGAGGTGGGAGATGCAGAGCTATTATCCTGCTGCCAGGGGATCTATGAGGACTGCGTCCAAGAAGAGATCGCCGTGGTTAGAGGAGTATCCGACAACATCCAGGCCACCAGCCCACCAGTCACAGATGACGTCGTGTTTCGGGCTGCCCAGCATACTCAGCTGGGGAAGGAGGCTATCACGGAGAAGGAGGTGTGCGCAGAAGTAGCTGCAGGTGAGCATCTGGCTTTTAAGGGGACAGAGCTGACACAGCCTGTCCTGCAGCCACCAGCGGAATTGTTTGTGATGGAGGGTCCCTCCTCAGCCCTGGACATTGAGACCAAATGCTGGACTGAAATGTGCCATGCCCCTAGTTTGGGTTTGGGGGAGGAAGGACATGACGGGGTGGTGGAAGTGCCAGGGCCAGAGCCCCTATATTGGCCTGCTGTTTGGCCCCTGTTCCTTGGGCAAGAGGGGGAGGTGGAAAGTGGTCCCTGCCCCATTGTGCCCGAGGCAAAAGTATTAGTAGGTTACAATGTTGCAGAGGGGGGGTACCCAGAATCCGAAGAAGAGGAATTGCTACAGCCCTTGTTAGTTCCAATGTATGACTTAGACTGTAATCATGCCCTTGCTGGTTCTGCAAACCAGCCGCCTTTTACAAGATGGGTTTGGTATGATGTCACCCTGTGGGACTCAGGTGGTATATCCAAACCCCAGATTCTCGGCTCTGCATCCCGCTATTCCAGGTTGTTATTGGTTCCTGAACAGCTGGGTACCGGGACTACAATAGTAGGGGAAGGAATGTGAGGTTATCAGATTCACTGTAAATCTGTAATTACTATATTTTATTAGGTGTAGTAATTAATGTACTATTTTAGTCCGTCGGTACCCTCTTGTTCTCCATATATGTCTATATACTCCCTATATGTGTGTGTAGTTCCAGATCAGATCGCTCTCGCCCTAATATGGTCTGCCAGGAAATACCCAGGAAATAAGTCACCAAAAGGTTATGTCCCATTACCATACTTTTGTTCCTGCTATCACAGGAGGGTGGAAGCTGAGGGGCAATCTCCACAGGGGGGTTTACAATTCTTTGCAAACCTCTGGGCTCTAGCAGACTTTGTGGAACCGGCCACCACAGGGGGTGATCAGCCCATAATGTAATCAGCCGATTATTGTTCCTGCTGTTTACATGAGGGGGATAGCTGAAGGACAATCACCACAGGGGGTGATCAAATTCCCCTACTATCAACAGGAGGGTTGTCCACAGGGGGTGACCACCACATAATGTAATCAGACTGTGTTTTATATCTTGTGTTGACTCTGCTATGCATATCTTGGCTACTTCCAGACTTTCTGGAACCGACCCCAGCAGGGGGCAGAAGCAGATGGGCAGCAGCAGTACCTGGGAGGGGGGATAAACCTGACTTGAATCCACCAATAGGGATTGAGTGCAAGCCCACTGATGGTATGGAGAAGCGTGGGAAATTGGAAGTTTTTAAAATGACTTGTACACCTGCCAGCTCAGTATGTTAGTCGCAATCCGGTCTCAGGGGTCCTACCCTTCACTGGATCTTGTGGAACACATCGTTTGCCCGGGAAGGGGGCATCCTACCAAGCTCTGGTGTGGAGCGTCTGTGTTGTGTGGATTTACACAGGTTTCGGCTATCACTGCTGTGTGGATTAAGTGATAGTTTTGTGCTTTGGAACTGCTGCTACAAGGACTGCCATTGGACTGCTACCCGATAACGTTTATATGCTACATTTGACTCTTTTTCCTGTCTTCATCTACTTTCGTGTGCTGTGATAAAAATAAACCATATTTTGGTTTCATCTGCTCGGTGTCTGAGTGATTGAGGAACTCGTACCCTCACATATATCTCTTATATATCTCTTATATATCTCTATATCTCTTATATATCTCTTATGTATCTCTTATATATCTTTTTTATATCTCTTATATATCTCTTATATATCTCTTATGTATCTCTTATATATCTCCTATATCTCTTATATATCTCTTATATATCTCTTATTTATCTCTTATATATCTCTTATATATCTCTTATGTATCTTTTTTATATCTCTTATATATCTCTTATATATCTCTTATATATCTCTTATATCTCTTATATATCTCTTATCTCTTATATATCTCTTATCTCTTATATATCTCTTATGTATCTCTTATGTATCTCTTATATATCTCTTATATATCTCCTATATCGCTTATATATCTCTTATATATCTCTTATATATCTCTTATATATCTCTTATATATCTCTTATATATCTCTTATCTCTTATATATCTCTTATATATCTCTTATATATCTCCTATATCGCTTATATATCTCTTATATATCTCTTATGTATCTCTTATGTATCTCTTATGTATCTCTTATGTATCTCTTATATATCTCTTATGTATCTCTTATATATCTCTTATATATCTCTTATATATCTCCTATATCGCTTATATATCTCTTATATATCTCTTATATATCTCTTATATATCTCTATATCTCTTATATATCTCTTATATATCTCTATCTCTTATATATCTTATATATCTCCTATATATCTCCTATATATCTCTTATATATCTCCTATATATCTCTTATGTATCTCTTATATATATATCTCTTATATATCTCTTATGTATCTCTTATATATCTCTTATATATCTCTTATATCTTATATATCTCTTGTATATCTCTTATATATCTCCTATATCTCTTATATATCTCTTATATATCTCTTATATATCTCTATATATCTCTTATGTATCTCTTATATATATCTTATATATCTCTATATCTCTTATATATCTCTTATGTATCTCTTATGTATCTCTTATATATCTCTTATGTATCTCTTATATATCTCTTATATATCTCTTATATATCTCTTATATATCTCTTATATATCTCTTATCTCCTATATATCTCTTATATATCTCTTATATATCTCTTATATATCTCTTATATATCTCTTATATATCTCTTATCTCCTATATATCTCTTATATATCTCTTATATATCTCTTATCTCTTATATATCTCTTATATATCTCTTATATATCTCTTATCTCCTATATATCTCTTATATATCTCTTATGTATCTCTTATATATCTCTTATATATCTCTTATATATCTCTTATATATCTCTTATATATCTCTTATATATCTCTTATATATCTCTTATATCTCTTATATATCTCTTATTTATCTCTTATTTATCTCTTATATATCTCTTATATATCTCTTATATATCTCTTATATATCTCTTATGTATCTCTTATGTATCTCTTATATATCTCTTATATATCTCTTATATATCTCTTATCTCTTATATATCTCTTATGTATCTCTTATGTATCTCTTATGTATCTCTTATATATCTCTTATGTATCTCTTATATATCTCTTATATATCTCTTATATATCTCCTATATCGCTTATATATCTCTTATGTATCTCTTATGTATCTCTTATGTATCTCTTATGTATCTCTTATGTATCTCCTATGTATCTCCTGTATCTCTCCTGTATCTCTCCTGTATCTCTCCTGTATCTCTTATGTATCTCTTATGTATCTCCTATGTATCTCCTATATCTCTCCTATATCTCTCCTATATCTCTCCTATATCTCTCCTATATCTCTCCTATATCTCTTATATATCTCTTATCTCTTATATATCTCTTATATAAGAGATATAGGAGATATATAAGAGATATATAAGAGATATATAAGAGAAAAGAGATATATAAGAGATATATAAGAGATATATAAGAGATATATAAGAGATATATAAGAGATATATAAGAGATATATGAGATATATAAGAGATATATATCTCTTATATATCTCTTATATATCTCTTATATATCTCTTATATATCTCTTATATATCTCTTATATATCTCTTATGTATCTCTTATGTATCTCTTATATATCTCTTATGTATCTCTTATATATCTCTTATATATCTCTTATATATCTCCTATATCGCTTATATATCTCTTATATATCTCTTATATATCTCTTATATATCTCTTATATATCTCTATATCTCTTATATATCTCTTATATATCTCTATCTCTTATATATCTTATATATCTCCTATATATCTCCTATATATCTCTTATATATCTCCTATATATCTCTTATGTATCTCTTATATATATCTCTTATATATCTCTTATGTATCTCTTATATATCTCTTATATATCTCTTATATCTTATATATCTCTTGTATATCTCTTATATATCTCCTATATCTCTTATATATCTCTT
Source organism: Crinia signifera (assembly GCF_055691185.1). Classification (NCBI taxonomy): domain Eukaryota; kingdom Metazoa; phylum Chordata; class Amphibia; order Anura; family Myobatrachidae; genus Crinia; species Crinia signifera. The sequence continues at coordinate 32,241,528 of NC_139228.1, read as the reverse complement.
ATATATCTCTTATATATCTCTATATATCTCTTATGTATCTCTTATATATATCTCTTATATATATCTTATATATCTCTATATCTCTTATATATCTCTTATATATCTCCTATATTTCTAATGTGTCTCTTATATATCTCTTATATATCTCTTATATATCTCTTATATATCTCTTATATATCTCTTATATATCTCTTATCTCCTATATATCTCTTATATATCTCTTATATATCTCTTATATATCTCTTATATATCTCTTATCTCCTATATATCTCTTATATATCTCTTATATATCTCTTATATATCTCTTATATATCTCTTATGGCTTATATATCTCTTATGTATCTCTTATATATCTCTTATATATCTCTTATCTCTTATATATCTCTTATATATCTCTTATATATCTCTTATATATCTCTTATTTCTTATATATCTCTTATATATCTCTTATATATCTCTTATCTCCTATATATCTCTTATATATCTCTTATGTATCTCTTATATATCTCTTATATATCTCTTATATATCTCTTATATCTCTTATATATCTCTTATCTCTTATATATCTCTTATCTCTTATATATATCTTATTTATCTCTTATATATCTCTTATTTATCTCTTATATATCTCTTATATATCTCTTATATATCTCTTATATATCTCTTATGTATCTCTTATATATCTCTTATATATCTCTTATATATCTCTTATCTCTTATATATCTCTTATGTATCTCTTATGTATCTCTTATGTATCTCTTATATATCTCTTATGTATCTCTTATATATCTCTTATATATCTCTTATATATCTCCTATATCGCTTATATATCTCTTATATATCTCTTATATATCTCTTATATATCTCTTATATATCTCCTATATCTCTTATATATCTCTTAAATATCTCTTATGTATCTCTTATGTATCTCTTATGTATCTCTTATGTATCTCTTATGTATCTCTTATATATCTCTTATGTATCTCTTATATATCTCTTATATATCTCTTATATATCTCTTATATATCTCTATATCTCTTATATATCTCTTATGTATCTCTTATATATCTTTTTTATATCTCTTATATATCTCTTATATATCTCTTATGTATCTCTTATATATCTCCTATATCTCTTATATATCTCTTATATATCTCTTATGTATCTTTTTTATATCTCTTATATATCTCTTATATATCTCTTATATATCTCTTATATATCTTTTTTGTATCTCTTATATATCTCCTATATCTCTCCTATATCTCTCATATATCTCTCATATATCTCTCATATATCTCTTATGTATCTCTTATGTATCTCTTATGTATCTCTTATGTATCTCTTATGTATCTCTTATATATCTCTTATATATCTCCTATATCTCTCCTATATCTCTCCTATATCTCTCCTGTATCTCTCATGTATCTCTCATGTATCTCTTATATATCTCTTATATATCTCTTATATATCTCTTATATATCTCTTATATATCTCTTATATATCTCTTATATATATATATATATATATATATATATATATATATATATATATATATATATATATATATATATATATATATATATATATATCTCTTATATATCTCTTATATATCTCTTATATATCTCTTATCTCTTATATATCTCTTATATATCTCTTATGTATCTCTTATGTATCTCTTATGTATCTCTTATATATCTCTTATATATCTCTTATATATCTCTTATATATCTTTTTTATATCTCTTATATATCTCTTATGTATCTCTTATGTATCTCTTATATATCTCTTATATATCTCTTATATATCTCTTATGTATCTCTTATATATCTCTTATATATCTCTTATGTATCTCTTATCTCTTATGTATCTCTTATGTATCTCTTATCTCTTATATATCTCTTATGTATCTCTTATCTCTTATGTATCTCTTATGTATCTCTTATGTATCTCTTATGTATCTCTTATGTATCTCTCATGTATCTCTCATGTATCTCTCATGTATCTCTCATGTATCTCTGCTGTATCTCTCCTGTATCTCTCCTGTATCTCTCCTGTATCTCTCCTGTATCTCTCCTGTATCTCTCCTGTATCTCTCCTGTATCTCTCCTGTATCTCTCCTATATCTCTCCTATATCTCTCCTATATCTCTCCTATATCTCTTATATATCTCTTATCTCTTATATATCTCTTATATAAGAGATATAGGAGATATATAAGAGATATATAAGAGATATATAAGAGATAAGAGATATATAAGAGATATATAAGAGATATATAAGAGATATATAAGAGATATATAAGAGATATATAAGAGATATAGGAGATATATAAGAGATATATATCTCTTATATATCTCTTATATATCTCTTATATATCTCTTATATATCTCTTATATATCTCTTATGTATCTCTTATGTATCTCTTATGTATCTCTTATGTATCTCTTATATATCTCTTATGTATCTCTTATATATCTCTTATATATCTCTTATATATCTCCTATATCGCTTATATATCTCTTATATATCTCTTATATATCTCTTATATATCTCTTATATATCTCTATATCTCTTATATATCTCTTATATATCTCTATCTCTTATATATCTTATATATCTCCTATATATCTCCTATATATCTCTTATATATCTCCTATATATCTCTTATGTATCTCTTATATATATATCTCTTATATATCTCTTATATATCTCTTATGTATCTCTTATATATCTCTTATATATCTCTTATATCTTATATATCTCTTATATATCTCTTATATATCTCTATATATCTCTTATGTATCTCTTATATATATCTTATATATCTCTATATCTCTTATATATCTCTTATATATCTCCTATATTTCTAATGTATCTCTTATATATCTCTTATATATCTCTTATATATCTCTTATATATCTCTTATATATCTCTTATCTCCTATATATCTCTTATATATCTCTTATATATCTCTTATATATCTCTTATATATCTCTTATATATCTCTTATATATCTCTTATATATCTCTTATCTCCTATATATCTCTTATATATCTCTTATATATCTCTTATATATCTCTTATCTCTTATATATCTCTTATATATCTCTTATATATCTCTTATCTCCTATATATCTCTTATATATCTCTTATGTATCTCTTATATATCTCTTATATATCTCTTATATATCTCTTATATATCTCTTATATATCTCTTATATATCTCTTATATATCTCTTATATCTCTTATATATCTCTTATTTATCTCTTATTTATCTCTTATATATCTCTTATATATCTCTTATATATCTCTTATATATCTCTTATGTATCTCTTATATATCTCTTATATATATATATATATATATATATATATATATATATATATATATATATCTCTTATATATCTCTTATATATCTCTTATATATCTCTTATCTCTTATATATCTCTTATATATCTCTTATGTATCTCTTATGTATCTCTTATGTATCTCTTATGTATCTCTTATGTATCTCTTATATATCTCTTATATATCTCTTATATATCTTTTTTATATCTCTTATGTATCTCTTATGTATCTCTTATGTATCTCTTATGTATCTCTTATATATCTCTTATGTATCTCTTATGTATCTCTTATATATCTCTTATGTATCTCTTATCTCTTATATATCTCTTATGTATCTCTTATGTATCTCTTATGTATCTCATGTATCTCTTATGTATCTCTTATGTATCTCTTATGTATCTCTTATGTATCTCTCATGTATCTCTCATGTATCTCTCATGTATCTCTCCTGTATCTCTCCTGTATCTCTCCTGTATCTCTCCTGTATCTCTCCTGTATCTCTCCTGTATCTCTCCTGTATCTCTCATGTATCTCTCATGTATCTCTCATGTATCTCTTATGTATCTCTTATGTATCTCCTATATCTCTCCTATATCTCTCCTATATCTCTCCTATATCTCTCCTATATCTCTCCTATATCTCTCCTGTATCTCTCATGTATCTCTTATGTATCTCTTATGTATCTCTTATGTATCTCTTATATATCTCTTATATATCTCTTATATATCTCTTATATATCTCTTATGTATCTCTTATATATCTCTTATATATATATATATATATATATATATATATATATATATATATATATATATCTTATATATCTCTTATATATCTCTTATATATCTCTTATCTCTTATATATCTCTTATATATCTCTTATGTATCTCTTATGTATCTCTTATGTATCTCTTATGTATCTCTTATGTATCTCTTATGTATCTCTTATATATCTCTTATATATCTCTTATATATCTTTTTTATATCTCTTATGTATCTCTTATGTATCTCTTATGTATCTCTTATGTATCTCTTATATATCTCTTATGTATCTCTTATGTATCTCTTATATATCTCTTATATATCTCTTATGTATCTCTTATCTCTTATATATCTCTTATGTATCTCTTATGTATCTCTTATGTATCTCTTATGTATCTCTTATGTATCTCTTATGTATCTCTTATGTATCTCTCATGTATCTCTCATGTATCTCTCATGTATCTCTCATGTATCTCTCCTGTATCTCTCCTGTATCTCTCCTGTATCTCTCCTGTATCTCTCCTGTATCTCTCCTGTATCTCTCCTGTATCTCTCATGTATCTCTCATGTATCTCTCCTGTATCTCTCATGTATCTCTTATGTATCTCCTATGTATCTCCTATATCTCTCCTATATCTCTCCTATATCTCTCCTATATCTCTCCTGTATCTCTCATGTATCTCTTATGTATCTCTTATGTATCTCTTATGTATCTCTTATATATCTCTTATGTATCTCTTATGTATCTCTTATGTATCTCTTATGTATCTCTTATCTCTTATATATCTCTTATGTATCTCTTATCTCTTATATATCTCTTATATATCTCTTATATATCTCTTATGTATCTCTTATATATCTCTTATATATCTCTTATGTATCTCTTATCTCTTATATATCTCTTATGTATCTCTTATCTCTTATATATCTCTTATATATCTCTTATATATCTCCTATATCGCTTATATATCTCTTATGTATCTCTTATGTATTTCTTATGTATCTCTTATATATCTCTTATATATCTCTATCTCTTATATATCTTATATATCTCCTATATATCTCTTATATATATCTTATATATCTCTTATATATCTCTTATGTATCTCTTATGTATCTCTTATGTATCTCTTATGTATCTCTTATATATCTCTTATGTATCTCTTATATATCTCTTATATATCTCTTATATATCTCCTATATCGCTTATATATCTCTTATATATCTCTTATGTATCTCTATATCTCTTATATATCTCTTATGTATCTCTTATATATCTTTTTTATATCTCTTATATATCTCTTATATATCTCTTATGTATCTCTTATATATCTCCTATATCTCTTATATATCTCTTATATATCTCTTATTTATCTCTTATATATCTCTTATATATCTCTTATGTATCTTTTTTATATCTCTTATATATCTCTTATATATCTCTTATATATCTCTTATCTCTTATATATCTCTTATCTCTTATATATCTCTTATCTCTTATATATCTCTTATTTATCTCTTATATATCTCTTATATATCTCTTATATATCTCTTATCTCTTATATATCTCTTATGTATCTCTTATGTATCTCTTATGTATCTCTTATATATCTCTTATGTATCTCTTATATATCTCTTATATATCTCTTATATATCTCCTATATCGCTTATATATCTCTTATATATCTCTTATATATCTCTTATATATCTCCTATATCTCTTATATATCTCTTATATATCTCTTATATATCTCTTATGTATCTCTTATGTATCTCTTATGTATCTCTTATGTATCTCTTATGTATCTCTTATATATCTCTTATATATCTCTTATATATCTCTTATATATTTCTATATCTCTTATATATCTCTTATGTATCTCTTATATATCTTTTTTATATCTCTTATATATCTCTTATATATCTCTTATGTATCTCTTATATATCTCCTATATCTCTTATATATCTCTTATTTATCTCTTATATATCTCTTATATATCTCTTATGTATCTTTTTTATATCTCTTATATATCTCTTATATATCTCTTATATATCTCTTATATATCTTTTTTGTATCTCTTATGTATCTCTTATGTATCTCTTATATATCTCTTATATATCTCCTATATCTCTCCTATATCTCTCATATATCTCTCATATATCTCTTATGTATCTCTTATGTATCTCTTATGTATCTCTTATATATCTCTTATATATCTCTTATATATCTCCTATATCGCTTATATATCTCTTATATATCTCTTATATATCTCTTATATATCTCTTATATATCTCTATATCTCTTATATATCTCTTATGTATCTCTTATATATCTTTTTTATATCTCTTATATATCTCTTATATATCTCTATATCTCTTATATATCTCTTATGTATCTCTTATATATCTTTTTTATATCTCTTATATATCTCTTATATATCTCTTATGTATCTCTTATATATCTCCTATATCTCTTATATATCTCTTATATATCTCTTATTTATCTCTTATATATCTCTTATATATCTCTTATGTATCTTTTTTATATCTCTTATATATCTCTTATATATCTCTTATATATCTCTTATATCTCTTATATATCTCTTATCTCTTATATATCTCTTATCTCTTATATATCTCTTATTTATCTCTTATATATCTCTTATTTATCTCTTATATATCTCTTATATATCTCTTATATATCTCTTATATATCTCTTATGTATCTCTTATATATCTCTTATATATCTCTTATATATCTCTTATATATCTCTTATGTATCTCTTATGTATCTCTTATGTATCTCTTATATATCTCTTATGTATCTCTTATATATCTCTTATATATCTCTTATATATCTCCTATATCGCTTATATATCTCTTATATATCTCTTATATATCTCTTATATATCTCCTATATCTCTTATATATCTCTTATATATCTCTTATATATCTCTTATATATCTCTTATGTATCTCTTATGTATCTCTTATGTATCTCTTATGTATCTCTTATGTATCTCTTATATATCTCTTATGTATCTCTTATGTATCTCTTATATATCTCTTATATATCTCCTATATCGCTTATATATCTCTTATATATCTCTTATATATCTCTTATATATCTCTTATATATCTCTATATCTCTTATATATCTCTTATGTATCTCTTATATATCTTTTTTATATCTCTTATATATCTCTTATATATCTCTTATGTATCTCTTATATATCTCCTATATCTCTTATATATCTCTTATATATCTCTTATGTATCTCTTATGTATCTTTTTTATATCTCTTATATATCTCTTATATATCTCTTATATATCTCTTATATATCTTTTTTGTATCTCTTATGTATCTCTTATGTATCTCTTATATATCTCTTATATATCTCCTATATCTCTCCTATATCTCTCCTATATCTCTCATGTATCTCTCATGTATCTCTTATGTATCTCTTATGTATCTCTTATGTATCTCTTATGTATCTCTTATGTATCTCTTATATATCTCTTATATATCTCCTATATCTCTCCTATATCTCTCCTATATCTCTCCTATATCTCTCATATATCTCTCATATATCTCTCATGTATCTCTTATATATCTCTTATGTATCTCTTATATATCTCTTATATATCTCTTATATATCTCTTATATATCTCTTATATATCTCTTATATATATCTTATGTATCTCTTATGTATCTCTTATGTATCTCTTATGTATCTCTTATGTATCTCTTATATATCTCTTATATATCTCTTATATATCTCTTATATATCTTTTTTATATCTCTTATATATCTCTTATGTATCTCTTATGTATCTCTTATATATCTCTTATATATCTCTTATATATCTCTTATGTATCTCTTATATATCTCTTATATATCTCTTATGTATCTCTTATCTCTTATATATCTCTTATGTATCTCTTATGTATCTCTCATGTATCTCTCATGTATCTCTCATGTATCTCTCATGTATCTCTCCTGTATCTCTCCTGTATCTCTCCTGTATCTCTCCTGTATCTCTCCTGTATCTCTCCTGTATCTCTCCTGTATCTCTTATGTATCTCCTATGTATCTCCTATGTATCTCCTATATCTCTCCTATATCTCTCCTATATCTCTCCTATATCTCTCCTATATCTCTCCTATATCTCTTATATATCTCTTATCTCTTATATATCTCTTATATAAGAGATATAGGAGATATATAAGAGATATATAAGAGATATATAAGAGATAAGAGATATATAAGAGATATATAAGAGATATATAAGAGATATATAAGAGATATATAAGAGATATATAAGAGATATATAAGAGATATAGGAGATATATAAGAGATATATATCTCTTATATATCTCTTATATATCTCTTATATATCTCTTATATATCTCTTATATATCTCTTATATATCTCTTATATATCTCTTATGTATCTCTTATGTATCTCTTATGTATCTCTTATGTATCTCTTATATATCTCTTATGTATCTCTTATATATCTCTTATATATCTCTTATATATCTCCTATATCGCTTATATATCTCTTATATATCTCTTATATATCTCTTATATATCTCTTATATATCTCTATATCTCTTATATATCTCTTATATATCTCTATCTCTTATATATCTTATATATCTCCTATATATCTCCTATATATCTCTTATATATCTCCTATATATCTCTTATGTATCTCTTATATATATCTCTTATATATCTCTTATGTATCTCTTATATATCTCTTATATATCTCTTATATCTTATATATCTCTTGTATATCTCTTATATATCTCCTATATCTCTTATATATCTCTTATATATCTCTTATATATCTCTATATATCTCTTATGTATCTCTTATATATATCTCTTATATATATCTTATATATCTCTATATCTCTTATATATCTCTTATATATCTCCTATATTTCTAATGTATCTCTTATATATCTCTTATATTTCTCTTATATATCTCTTATATATCTCTTATATATCTCTTATCTCCTATATATCTCTTATATATCTCTTATATATCTCTTATATATCTCTTATATATCTCTTATATATCTCTTATCTCCTATATATCTCTTATATATCTCTTATATATCTCTTATATATCTCTTATATATCTCTTATGGCTTATATATCTCTTATGTATCTCTTATATATCTCTTATATATCTCTTATCTCTTATATATCTCTTATATATCTCTTATATATCTCTTATATATCTCTTATCTCTTATATATCTCTTATATATCTCTTATATATCTCTTATCTCCTATATATCTCTTATATATCTCTTATGTATCTCTTATATATCTCTTATATATCTCTTATATATCTCTTATATATCTCTTATATATCTCTTATATATCTCTTATATATCTCTTATATCTCTTATATATCTCTTATCTCTTATATATCTCTTATCTCTTATATATCTCTTATTTATCTCTTATATATCTCTTATTTATCTCTTATATATCTCTTATATATCTCTTATATATCTCTTATATATCTCTTATATATCTCTTATGTATCTCTTATATATCTCTTATATATCTCTTATATATCTCTTATATATCTCCTATATCGCTTATATATCTCTTATATATCTCTTATATATCTCTTATATATCTCTTATATATCTCTATATCTCTTATATATCTCTTATATATCTCTATCTCTTATATATCTTATATATCTCCTATATATCTCCTATATATCTCTTATATATCTCCTATATATCTCTTATGTATCTCTTATATATATCTCTTATATATCTCTTATGTATCTCTTATATATCTCTTATATATCTCTTATATCTTATATATCTCTTGTATATCTCTTATATATCTCCTATATCTCTTATATATCTCTTATATATCTCTTATATATCTCTATATATCTCTTATGTATCTCTTATATATATCTTATATATCTCTATATCTCTTATATATCTCTTATATATCTCCTATATTTCTAATGTATCTCTTATATATCTCTTATATATCTCTTATATATCTCTTATATATCTCTTATATATCTCTTATCTCCTATATATCTCTTATATATCTCTTATATATCTCTTATATATCTCTTATATATCTCTTATATATCTCTTATCTCCTATATATCTCTTATATATCTCTTATATATCTCTTATCTCTTATATATCTCTTATATATCTCTTATATATCTCTTATCTCCTATATATCTCTTATATATCTCTTATGTATCTCTTATATATCTCTTATATATCTCTTATATATCTCTTATATATCTCTTATATATCTCTTATATATCTCTTATATATCTCTTATATATCTCTTATATATCTCTTATATATCTCTTATATCTCTTATATATCTCTTATTTATCTCTTATTTATCTCTTATATATCTCTTATATATCTCTTATATATCTCTTATATATCTCTTATATATCTATTATGTATCTCTTATATATCTCTTATATATCTCTTATATATCTCTTATCTCTTATATATCTCTTATGTATCTCTTATGTATCTCTTATGTATCTCTTATATATCTCTTATGTATCTCTTATATATCTCTTATATATCTCTTATATATCTCCTATATCGCTTATATATCTCTTATGTATCTCTTATGTATCTCTTATGTATCTCTTATGTATCTCTTATGTATCTCTTATATATCTCTTATGTATCTCTTATATATCTCTTATATATCTCCTATATCGCTTATATATCTCTTATATATCTCTTATATATCTCTTATATATCTCTTATATATCTCTTATATATCTCTATATCTCTTATATATCTCTTATATATCTCTTATATATCTCTTATATATCTCTTATATATCTCCTATATCTCTTATTTATCTCTTATATATCTCTTATATATCTCTTATGTATCTTTTTTATATCTCTTATATATCTCTTATATATCTCTTATATATCTCTTATATATCTTTTTTGTATCTCTTATGTATCTCTTATGTATCTCTTATATATCTCCTATATCTCTCCTATATCTCTCCTATATCTCTCATGTATCTCTTATATATCTCTTATATATCTCTTATATATCTCTTATATATCTCTTATATATCTCTTATATATCTCTTATATATATATATATATATATATATCTCTTATATATCTCTTATATATCTCTTATATATCTCTTATGTATCTCTTATGTATCTCTTATATATCTCTTATATATCTCTTATATATCTTTTTTATATCTCTTATATATCTCTTATGTATCTCTTATGTATCTCTTATGTATCTCTTATATATCTCTTATGTATCTCTTATGTATCTCTTATATATCTCTTATATATCTCTTATGTATCTCTTATCTCTTATATATCTCTTATGTATCTCTTATGTATCTCTTATGTATCTCTTATGTATCTCTTATGTATCTCTCATGTATCTCTCATGTATCTCTCATGTATCTCTCATGTATCTCTCATGTATCTCTCATGTATCTCTCCTGTATCTCTCCTGTATCTCTCCTGTATCTCTCCTGTATCTCTCCTGTATCTCTCCTGTATCTCTCCTGTATCTCTCATGTATCTCTCCTGTATCTCTCCTGTATCTCTTATGTATCTCTTATGTATCTCTTATGTATCTCCTATGTATCTCCTATATCTCTCCTATATCTCTCCTATATCTCTCCTGTATCTCTCATGTATCTCTTATGTATCTCTTATGTATCTCTTATGTATCTCTTATGTATCTCTTATATATCTCTTATGTATCTCTTATGTATCTCTTATGTATCTCTTATGTATCTCTTATCTCTTATATATCTCTTATGTATCTCTTATCTCTTATATATCTCTTATATATCTCTTATGTATCTCTTATGTATCTCTTATATATCTCTTATATATCTCTTATGTATCTCTTATCTCTTATATATCTCTTATGTATCTCTTATCTCTTATATATCTCTTATATATCTCCTATATCGCTTATATATCTCTTATGTATCTCTTATGTATCTCTTATATATCTTTTTTATATCTCTTATATATCTCTTATATATCTCTTATGTATCTCTTATATATCTCCTATATCTCTTATATATCTCTTATATATCTCTTATTTATCTCTTATATATCTCTTATATATCTCTTATGTATCTCTTATATATCTCTTATATATCTCTTATATATCTCTTATATATCTCCTATATCTCTTATATATCTCTTATATATCTCTTATATATCTCTTATATATCTCTTATATATCTCTTATGTATCTCTTATGTATCTCTTATGTATCTCTTATGTATCTCTTATGTATCTCTTATATATCTCTTATGTATCTCTTATATATCTCTTATATATCTCTTATATATCTCCTATATCGCTTATATATCTCTTATATATCTCTTATATATCTCTTATATATCTCTTATATATCTCTATATCTCTTATATATCTCTTATGTATCTCTTATATATCTTTTTTATATCTCTTATATATCTCTTATATATCTCTTATGTATCTCTTATATATCTCCTATATCTCTTATATATCTCTTATATATCTCTTATTTATCTCTTATATATCTCTTATATATCTCTTATGTATCTTTTTTATATCTCTTATATATCTCTTATATATCTCTTATATATCTCTTATATCTCTTATATATCTCTTATCTCTTATATATCTCTTATCTCTTATATATCTCTTATTTATCTCTTATATATCTCTTATATATCTCTTATATATCTCTTATATATCTCTTATGTATCTCTTATATATCTCTTATATATCTCTTATATATCTCTTATATATCTCTTATCTCTTATATATCTCTTATGTATCTCTTATGTATCTCTTATGTATCTCTTATATATCTCTTATGTATCTCTTATATATCTCTTATATATCTCTTATATATCTCCTATATCGCTTATATATCTCTTATATATCTCTTATATATCTCCTATATCTCTTATATATCTCTTATATATCTCTTATATATCTCTTATATATCTCTTATATATCTCTTATATATCTCTTATGTATCTCTTATGTATCTCTTATGTATCTCTTATGTATCTCTTATATATCTCTTATATATCTCTTATATATCTCTTATATATCTCTTATATATCTCTATATCTCTTATATATCTCTTATGTATCTCTTATATATCTTTTTTATATCTCTTATATATCTCTTATATATCTCTTATGTATCTTTTATATATCTCCTATATCTCTTATATATCTCTTATATATCTCTTATTTATCTCTTATATATCTCTTATATATCTCTTATGTATCTTTTTTATATCTCTTATATATCTCTTATATATCTCTTATATATCTCTTATATATCTTTTTTGTATCTCTTATGTATCTCTTATGTATCTCTTATGTATCTCTTATATATCTCTTATATATCTCCTATATCTCTCCTATATCTCTCCTATATCTCTCATATATCTCTCATATATCTCTCATATATCTCTTATGTATCTCTTATGTATCTCTTATGTATCTCTTATATATCTCTTATATATCTCTTATATATCTCCTATATCGCTTATATATCTCTTATATATCTCTTATATATCTCTTATATATCTCTTATATATCTCTATATCTCTTATATATCTCTTATGTATCTCTTATATATCTTTTTTATATCTCTTATATATCTCTTATATATCTCTTATGTATCTCTTATATATCTCCTATATCTCTTATATATCTCTTATATATCTCTTATTTATCTCTTATATATCTCTTATATATCTCTTATGTATCTTTTTTATATCTCTTATATATATCTTATATATCTCTTATATATCTCTTATATCTCTTATATATCTCTTATCTCTTATATATCTCTTATCTCTTATATATCTCTTATTTATCTCTTATATATCTCTTATTTATCTCTTATATATCTCTTATATATCTCTTATATATCTCTTATATATCTCTTATGTATCTCTTATATATCTCTTATATATCTCTTATATATCTCTTATCTCTTATATATCTCTTATGTATCTCTTATGTATCTCTTATGTATCTCTTATATATCTCTTATGTATCTCTTATATATCTCTTATATATCTCTTATATATCTCCTATATCGCTTATATATCTCTTATATATCTCTTATATATCTCTTATATATCTCCTATATCTCTTATATATCTCTTATATATCTCTTATATATCTCTTATATATCTCTTATATATCTCTTATATATCTCTTATGTATCTCTTATGTATCTCTTATGTATCTCTTATGTATCTCTTATGTATCTCTTATATATCTCTTATATATCTCCTATATCGCTTATATATCTCTTATATATCTCTTATATATCTCTTATATATCTCTTATATATCTCTATATCTCTTATATATCTCTTATGTATCTCTTATATATCTTTTTTATATCTCTTATATATCTCTTATATATCTCTTATGTATCTCTTATATATCTCCTATATCTCTTATATATCTCTTATGTATCTCTTATGTATCTCTTATGTATCTTTTTTATATCTCTTATATATCTCTTATATATCTCTTATATATCTCTTATATATCTTTTTTGTATCTCTTATGTATCTCTTATGTATCTCTTATATATCTCTTATATATCTCCTATATCTCTCCTATATCTCTCATATATCTCTCATATATCTCTCATGTATCTCTTATGTATCTCTTATGTATCTCTTATGTATCTCTTATATATCTCTTATATATCTCTTATATATCTCCTATATCTCTCCTATATCTCTCCTATATCTCTCATGTATCTCTCATGTATCTCTCATGTATCTCTTATATATCTCTTATATATCTCTTATATATCTCTTATGTATCTCTTATGTATCTCTTATGTATCTCTTATGTATCTCTTATGTATCTCTTATGTATCTCTTATATATCTCTTATATATCTCTTATATATCTCTTATATATCTTTTTTATATCTCTTATATATCTCTTATATATCTCTTATATATCTCTTATATATCTCTTATATATCTCTTATGTATCTCTTATGTATCTCTTATGTATCTCTTATGTATCTCTTATGTATCTCTTATGTATCTCTTATATATCTTTTATATATCTCTTATATATCTCTTATATATCTTTTTTATATCTCTTATATATCTCTTATGTATCTCTTATGTATCTCTTATATATCTCTTATATATCTCGTATGTATCTCTTATGTATCTCTTATATATCTCTTATATATCTCTTATGTATCTCTTATCTCTTATATATCTCTTATGTATCTCTTATCTCTTATATATCTCTTATGTATCTCTTATGTATCTCTTATGTATCTCTTATGTATCTCTTATGTATCTCTTATGTATCTCTCACGTATCTCTCACGTATCTCTCATGTATCTCTCATGTATCTCTCATGTATCTCTCATGTATCTCTCCTGTATCTCTCCTGTATCTCTCCTGTATCTCTCCTGTATCTCTCCTGTATCTCTCCTGTATCTCTCCTGTATCTCTCCTGTATCTCTTATGTATCTCCTATGTATCTCCTATATCTCTCCTATATCTCTCCTATATCTCTCCTATATCTCTCCTATATCTCTCCTATATCTCTTATATATCTCTTATCTCTTATATATCTCTTATATAAGAGATATAGGAGATATATAAGAGATATATAAGAGATATATAAGAGATAAGAGATATATAAGAGATATATAAGAGATATATAAGAGATATATAAGAGATATATAAGAGATATAGGAGATATATAAGAGATATATATCTCTTATGTATCTCTTATATATCTCTTATATATCTCTTATATATCTCTTATATATCTCTTATATATCTCTTATATATCTCTTATATATCTCTTATATATCTCTTATATATCTCTTATATATCTCTTATATATCTCTTATATATCTCTTATCTCTTATGTATCTCTTATGTATCTCTTATGTATCTCTTATGTATCTCTTATGTATCTCTTATATATCTCTTATGTATCTCTTATATATCTCTTATATATCTCTTATATATCTCCTATATCGCTTATATATCTCTTATATATCTCTTATATATCTCTTATATATCTCTATATCTCTTATATATCTCTTATATATCTCTATCTCTTATATATCTTATATATCTCCTATATATCTCCTATATATCTCTTATATATCTCCTATATATCTCTTATGTATCTCTTATATATATCTCTTATATATCTCTTATGTATCTCTTATATATCTCTTATATATCTCTTATATCTTATATATCTCTTGTATATCTCTTATATATCTCCTATATCTCTTATATATCTCTTATATATCTCTTATATATCTCTATATATCTCTTATGTATCTCTTATATATATCTCTTATATATATCTTATATATCTCTATATCTCTTATATATCTCTTATATATCTCCTATATTTCTAATGTATCTCTTATATATCTCTTATATATCTCTTATATATCTCTTATATATCTCTTATATATCTCTTATATATCTCTTATATATCTCTTATCTCCTATATATCTCTTATATATCTCTTATATATCTCTTATATATCTCTTATATATCTCTTATATATCTCTTATATATCTCTTATGGCTTATATATCTCTTATGTATCTCTTATATATCTCTTATATGTCTCTTATCTCTTATATATCTCTTATATATCTCTTATATATCTCTTATCTCTTATATATCTCTTATATATCTCTTATATATCTCTTATCTCCTATATATCTCTTATATATCTCTTATGTATCTCTTATATATCTCTTATATATCTCTTATATATCTCTTATATATCTCTTATATATCTCTTATATATCTCTTATATATCTCTTATATCTCTTATATATCTCTTATCTCTTATATATCTCTTATCTCTTATATATCTCTTATTTATCTCTTATATATCTCTTATTTATCTCTTATATATCTCTTATATATCTCTTATATATCTCTTATATATCTCTTATATATCTCTTATGTATCTCTTATATATCTCTTATATATCTCTTATATATCTCTTATCTCTTATATATCTCTTATGTATCTCTTATGTATCTCTTATGTATCTCTTATATATCTCTTATGTATCTCTTATATATCTCTTATATATCTCTTATATATCTCTTATTTATCTCTTATATATCTCTTATATATCTCTTATGTATCTTTTTTATATCTCTTATATATCTCTTATATATCTCTTATATATCTCTTATATATCTTTTTTGTATCTCTTATGTATCTCTTATGTATCTCTTATATATCTCTTATATATCTCCTATATCTCTCCTATATCTCTCATATATCTCTCATATATCTCTTATGTATCTCTTATGTATCTCTTATGTATCTCTTATATATCTCTTATATATCTCTTATATATCTCCTATATCGCTTATATATCTCTTATATATCTCTTATATATCTCTTATATATCTCTTATATATCTCTATATCTCTTATATATCTCTTATGTATCTCTTATATATCTTTTATATCTTTTTTATATCTCTTATATATCTCTTATATATCTCTTATGTATCTCTTATATATCTCCTATATCTCTTATATATCTCTTATTTATCTCTTATATATCTCTTATATATCTCTTATGTATCTTTTTTATATCTCTTATATATCTCTTATATATCTCTTATATATCTCTTATATCTCTTATATATCTCTTATCTCTTATATATCTCTTATCTCTTATATATCTCTTATTTATCTCTTATATTTCTCTTATTTATCTCTTATATATCTCTTATATATCTCTTATATATCTCTTATATATCTCTTATGTATCTCTTATATATCTCTTATATATCTCTTATATATCTCTTATCTCTTATATATCTCTTATGTATCTCTTATGTATCTCTTATGTATCTCTTATATATCTCTTATGTATCTCTTATATATCTCTTATATATCTCTTATATATCTCCTATATCGCTTATATATCTCTTATATATCTCTTATATATCTCTTATATATCTCCTATATCTCTTATATATCTCTTATATATCTCTTATATATCTCTTATATATCTCTTATATATCTCTTATGTATCTCTTATGTATCTCTTATGTATCTCTTATGTATCTCTTATATATCTCTTATGTATCTCTTATGTATCTCTTATATATCTCTTATATATCTCCTATATCGCTTATATATCTCTTATATATCTCTTATATATCTCTTATATATCTCTTATATATCTCTATATCTCTTATATATCTCTTATGTATCTCTTATATATCTTTTTTATATCTCTTATATATCTCTTATATATCTCTTATGTATCTCTTATATATCTCCTATATCTCTTATATATCTCTTATATATCTCTTATGTATCTCTTATGTATCTTTTTTATATCTCTTATATATCTCTTATATATCTCTTATATATCTCTTATATATCTTTTTTGTATCTCTTATGTATCTCTTATATATCTCTTATATATCTCCTATATCTCTCCTATATCTCTCATGTATCTCTCATGTATCTCTTATGTATCTCTTATGTATCTCTTATGTATCTCTTATGTATCTCTTATGTATCTCTTATATATCTCTTATATATCTCCTATATCTCTCCTATATCTCTCCTATATCTCTCATATATCTCTCCTATATCTCTCATATATCTCTCATGTATCTCTTATATATCTCTTATGTATCTCTTATATATCTCTTATATATCTCTTATATATCTCTTATATATCTCTTATGTATCTCTTATGTATCTCTTATGTATCTCTTATGTATCTCTTATGTATCTCTTATGTATCTCTTATGTATCTCTTATATATCTCTTATATATCTCTTATATATCTCTTATATATCTTTTTTATATCTCTTATATATCTCTTATGTATCTCTTATGTATCTCTTATATATCTCTTATATATCTCTTATATATCTCTTATGTATCTCTTATATATCTCTTATATATCTCTTATGTATCTCTTATCTCTTATATATCTCTTATGTATCTCTTATGTATCTCTTATGTATCTCTTATGTATCTCTCATGTATCTCTCATGTATCTCTCATGTATCTCTCATGTATCTCTCCTGTATCTCTCCTGTATCTCTCCTGTATCTCTCCTGTATCTCTCCTGTATCTCTCCTGTATCTCTCCTGTATCTCTCCTGTATCTCTTATGTATCTCCTATGTATCTCCTATATCTCTCCTATATCTCTCCTATATCTCTCCTATATCTCTCCTATATCTCTCCTATATCTCTTATATATCTCTTATCTCTTATATATCTCTTATATAAGAGATATAGGAGATATATAAGAGATATATAAGAGATATATAAGAGATAAGAGATATATAAGAGATATATAAGAGATATATAAGAGATATATAAGAGATATATAAGAGATATATAAGAGATATATAAGAGATATAGGAGATATATAAGAGATATATATCTCTTATATATCTCTTATATATCTCTTATATATCTCTTATATATCTCTTATATATCTCTTATATATCTCTTATATATCTCTTATATATCTCTTATGTATCTCTTATGTATCTCTTATGTATCTCTTATGTATCTCTTATATATCTCTTATGTATCTCTTATATATCTCTTATATATCTCTTATATATCTCCTATATCGCTTATATATCTCTTATATATCTCTTATATATCTCTTATATATCTCTTATATATCTCTATATCTCTTATATATCTCTTATATATCTCTATCTATTATATATCTTATATATCTCCTATATATCTCCTATATATCTCTTATATATCTCCTATATATCTCTTATGTATCTCTTATATATATCTCTTATATATCTCTTATGTATCTCTTATATATCTCTTATATATCTCTTATATCTTATATATCTCTTGTATATCTCTTATATATCTCCTATATCTCTTATATATCTCTTATATATCTCTTATATATCTCTATATATCTCTTATGTATCTCTTATATATATCTCTTATATATATCTTATATATCTCTATATCTCTCTTATATATCTCCTATATTTCTAATGTATCTCTTATATATCTCTTATATATCTCTTATATATCTCTTATATATCTCTTATATATCTCTTATCTCCTATATATCTCTTATATATCTCTTATATATCTCTTATATATCTCTTATATATCTCTTATATATCTCTTATATATCTCTTATCTCCTATATATCTCTTATATATCTCTTATATATCTCTTATATATCTCTTATATATCTCTTATGGCTTATATATCTCTTATGTATCTCTTATATATCTCTTATATATCTCTTATCTCTTATATATCTCTTATATATCTCTTATATATCTCTTATATATCTCTTATATCTTATATATCTCTTATATATCTCTTATATATCTCTTATCTCCTATATATCTCTTATATATCTCTTATGTATCTCTTATATATCTCTTATATATCTCTTATATATCTCTTATATATCTCTTATATATGTCTTATATATCTCTTATATATCTCTTATATCTCTTATATATCTCTTATCTCTTATATATCTCTTATCTCTTATATATCTCTTATTTATCTCTTATATATCTCTTATTTATCTCTTATATATCTCTTATATATCTCTTATATATCTCTTATATATCTCTTATATATCTCTTATGTATCTCTTATATATCTCTTATATATCTCTTATATATCTCTTATATATCTCCTATATCGCTTATATATCTCTTATATATCTCTTATATATCTCTATATCTCTTATATATCTCTTATATATCTCTATCTCTTATATATCTTATATATCTCCTATATATCTCCTATATATCTCTTATATATCTCCTATATATCTCTTATGTATCTCTTATATATATCTCTTATATATCTCTTATGTATCTCTTATATATCTCTTATATATCTCTTATATCTTATATATCTCTTGTATATCTCTTATATATCTCCTATATCTCTTATATATCTCTATATATCTCTTATGTATCTCTTATATATATCTTATATATCTCTATATCTCTTATATATCTCTTATATATCTCCTATATTTCTAATGTATCTCTTATATATCTCTTATATATCTCTTATATATCTCTTATATATCTCTTATATATCTCTTATATATCTCTTATCTCCTATATATCTCTTATATATCTCTTATATATCTCTTATATATCTCTTATATATCTCTTATATATCTCTTATCTCCTATATATCTCTTATTTATCTCTTATATATCTCTTATCTCTTATATATCTCTTATATATCTCTTATATATCTCTTATCTCCTATATATCTCTTATATATCTCTTATGTATCTCTTATATATCTCTTATATATCTCTTATATATCTCTTATATATCTCTTATATATCTCTTATATATCTCTTATATATCTCTTATATATCTCTTATATATCTCTTATATATCTCTTATATCTCTTATATATCTCTTATTTATCTCTTATATATCTCTTATATATCTCTTATATATCTCTTATATATCTCTTATATATCTCTTATGTATCTCTTATATATCTCTTATATATCTCTTATATATCTCTTATATATCTCTTATATATCTCTTATATTTCTCTTATATATCTCTTATATATCTCTTATATATCTCTTATATATCTCTTATATCTCTTATATATCTCTTATTTATCTCTTATTTATCTCTTATATATCTCTTATATATCTCTTATATATCTCTTATGTATCTCTTATGTATCTCTTATATATCTCTTATATATCTCTTATATATCTCTTATCTCTTATATATCTCTTATGTATCTCTTATGTATCTCTTATGTATCTCTTATATATCTCTTATGTATCTCTTATATATCTCTTATATATCTCTTATATATCTCCTATATCGCTTATATATCTCTTATGTATCTCTTATGTATCTCTTATGTATCTCTTATGTATCTCTTATGTATCTCTTATATATCTCTTATGTATCTCTTATATATCTCTTATATATCTCCTATATCGCTTATATATCTCTTATATATCTCTTATATATCTCTTATATATCTCTTATATATCTCTATATCTCTTATATATCTCTTATATATCTCTTATATATCTCTTATATATCTCTTATATATCTCCTATATCTCTTATATATCTCTTATGTATCTTTTTTATATCTCTTATATATCTCTTATATATCTCTTATATATCTTTTTTGTATCTCTTATGTATCTCTTATGTATCTCTTATATATCTCCTATATCTCTCCTATATCTCTCCTATATCTCTCATGTATCTCTTATATATCTCTTATATATCTCTTATATATCTCTTATATATCTCTTATATATCTCTTATATATCTCTTATATATCTCATATATATATATATATATATATATATATATATATCTCTTATATATCTCTTATATATCTCTTATATATCTCTTATGTATCTCTTATGTATCTCTTATATATCTCTTATATATCTCTTATATATCTTTTTTATATCTCTTATATATCTCTTATGTATCTCTTATGTATCTCTTATGTATCTCTTATATATCTCTTATGTATCTCTTATGTATCTCTTATATATCTCTTATATATATCTTATGTATCTCTTATCTCTTATATATCTCTTATGTATCTCTTATGTATCTCTTATGTATCTCTTATGTATCTCTTATGTATCTCTTATGTATCTCTTATGTATCTCTTATGTATCTCTCATGTATCTCTCATGTATCTCTCATGTATCTCTCATGTATCTCTCATGTATCTCTCATGTATCTCTCCTGTATCTCTCCTGTATCTCTCCTGTATCTCTCCTGTATCTCTCCTGTATCTCTCCTGTATCTCTCATGTATCTCTCATGTATCTCTCCTGTATCTCTTATGTATCTCTTATGTATCTCTTATGTATCTCCTATGTATCTCCTATATCTCTCCTATATCTCTCCTGTATCTCTCATGTATCTCTTATGTATCTCTTATGTATCTCTTATGTATCTCTTATGTATCTCTTATATATCTCTTATGTATCTCTTATGTATCTCTTATGTATCTCTTATGTATCTCTTATGTATCTCTTATCTCTTATATATCTCTTATGTATCTCTTATCTCTTATATATCTCTTATATATCTCTTATGTATCTCTTATGTATCTCTTATGTATCTCTTATATATCTCTTATATATCTCCTATATCTCTCCTATATCTCTCATATATCTCTCATATATCTCTCATATATCTCTTATGTATCTCTTATGTATCTCTTATGTATCTCTTATATATCTATTATATATCTCTTATATATCTCCTATATCGCTTATATATCTCTTATATATCTCTTATATATCTCTCATATATCTCTTATGTATCTCTTATGTATCTCTTATGTATCTCTTATGTATCTCTTATATATCTCTTATATATCTCTTATGTATCTCTTATCTCTTATATATCTCTTATGTATCTCTTATCTCTTATATATCTCTTATATATCTCTTATATATCTCCTATATCGCTTATATATCTCTTATGTATCTCTTATGTATCTCTTATGTATCTCTTATGTATCTCTTATATATCTTATATATCTCTTATATATCTCTTATATATCTCCTATATCTCTTATATATCTCTTATATATCTCTTATTTATCTCTTATATATCTCTTATATATCTCTTATGTATCTTTTTTATATCTCTTATATATCTCTTATATATCTCTTATATATCTCTTATATCTCTTATATATCTCTTATATATCTCTTATATCTCTTATATATCTCTTATCTCTTATATATCTCTTATCTCTTATATATCTCTTATTTATCTCTTATATATCTCTTATATATCTCTTATATATCTCTTATATATCTCTTATGTATCTCTTATATATCTCTTATATATCTCTTATATATCTCTTATATATCTCTTATCTCTTATATATCTCTTATGTATCTCTTATGTATCTCTTATGTATCTCTTATATATCTCTTATGTATCTCTTATATATCTCTTATATATCTCTTATATATCTCCTATATCGCTTATATATCTCTTATATATCTCTTATATATCTCTTATATATCTCTTATATCTCTTATATATCTCTTATTTATCTCTTATATATCTCTTATGTATCTCTTATGTATCTCTTATGTATCTCTTATGTATCTCTTATGTATCTCTTATATATCTCTTATATATCTCTTATATATCTCTTATATATCTCTATATCTCTTATATATCTCTTATGTATCTCTTATATATCTTTTTTATATCTCTTATATATCTCTTATGTATCTTTTATATATCTCCTATATCTCTTATATATCTCTTATATATCTCTTATTTATCTCTTATATATCTCTTATATATCTCTTATGTATCTTTTTTATATCTCTTATATATCTCTTATATATCTCTTATATATCTCTTATATATCTTTTTTGTATCTCTTATGTATCTCTTATGTATCTCTTATATATCTCTTATATATCTCCTATATCTCTCCTATATCTCTCATATATCTCTCATATATCTCTCATATATCTCTTATGTATCTCTTATGTATCTCTTATGTATCTCTTATATATCTCTTATATATCTCTTATATATCTCCTATATCGCTTATATATCTCTTATATATCTCTTATATATCTCTTATATATCTCTTATATATCTCTATATCTCTTATATATCTCTTATGTATCTCTTATATATCTTTTTTATATCTCTTATATATCTCTTATATATCTCTTATGTATCTCTTATATATCTCCTATATCTCTTATATATCTCTTATATATCTCTTATTTATCTCTTATATATCTCTTATATATCTCTTATGTATCTTTTTTATATCTCTTATATATCTCTTATATATCTCTTATATATCTCTTATATCTCATATATATCTCTTATCTCTTATATATCTCTTATCTCTTATATATCTCTTATTTATCTCTTATTTATCTCTTATATATCTCTTATTTATCTCTTATATATCTCTTATATATCTCTTATATATCTCTTATGTATCTCTTATATATCTCTTATATATCTCTTATATATCTCTTATCTCTTATATATCTCTTATGTATCTCTTATAGATATCTTATGTATCTCTTATATATCTCTTATATATCTCTTATATATCTCCTATATCGCTTATATATCTCTTATATATCTCTTATATATCTCTTATATATCTCCTATATCTCTTATATATCTCTTATATATCTCTTATATATCTCTTATATATCTCTTATATATCTCTTATGTATCTCTTATGTATCTCTTATGTATCTCTTATGTATCTCTTATGTATCTCTTATATATCTCTTATGTATCTCTTATATATCTCTTATATATCTCCTATATCGCTTATATATCTCTTATATATCTCTTATATATCTCTTATATATCTCTTATATATCTCTATAT
The DNA here is from genome assembly GCF_055691185.1 of Crinia signifera. Taxonomy (NCBI): domain Eukaryota; kingdom Metazoa; phylum Chordata; class Amphibia; order Anura; family Myobatrachidae; genus Crinia; species Crinia signifera. The sequence goes on along the minus strand of NC_139228.1, from coordinate 32,215,899 downwards.
CTCTTATATATCTCTTATGTATCTCTTATATATCTTTTTTATATCTCTTATATATCTCTTATATATCTCTTATGTATCTCTTATATATCTCCTATATCTCTTATATATCTCTTATGTATCTCTTATGTATCTCTTATGTATCTTTTTTATATCTCTTATATATCTCTTATATATCTCTTATATATCTCTTATATATCTTTTTTGTATCTCTTATGTATCTCTTATGTATCTCTTATATATCTCTTATATATCTCCTATATCTCTCCTATATCTCTCATATATCTCTCATATATCTCTCATGTATCTCTCATGTATCTCTTATGTATCTCTTATGTATCTCTTATATATCTCTTATATATCTCTTATATATCTCCTATATCTCTCCTATATCTCTCATGTATCTCTCATGTATCTCTCATGTATCTCTTATGTATCTCTTATATATCTCTTATATATCTCTTATATATCTCTTATGTATCTCTTATGTATCTCTTATGTATCTCTTATGTATCTCTTATGTATCTCTTATGTATCTCTTATATATCTCTTATATATCTCTTATATATCTCTTATATATCTCTTATATATCTCTTATATATCTTTTTTATATCTCTTATATATCTCTTATGTATCTCTTATGTATCTCTTATATATCTCTTATATATCTCTTATATATCTCTTATGTATCTCTTATATATCTCTTATATATCTCTTATGTATCTCTTATCTCTTATATATCTCTTATGTATCTCTTATCTCTTATATATCTCTTATGTATCTCTTATGTATCTCTTATGTATCTCTTATGTATCTCTTATGTATCTCTTATGTATCTCTTATGTATCTCTTATGTATCTCTCACGTATCTCTCACGTATCTCTCATGTATCTCTCATGTATCTCTCATGTATCTCTCATGTATCTCTCATGTATCTCTCCTGTATCTCTCCTGTATCTCTCCTGTATCTCTCCTGTATCTCTCCTGTATCTCTCCTGTATCTCTCCTGTATCTCTCCTGTATCTCTTATGTATCTCTTATGTATCTCCTATGTATCTCCTATATCTCTCCTATATCTCTCCTATATCTCTCCTATATCTCTCCTATATCTCTTATATATCTCTTATCTCTTATATATCTCTTATATAAGAGATATAGGAGATATATAAGAGATATATAAGAGATATATAAGAGATAAGAGATATATAAGAGATATATAAGAGATATATAAGAGATATATAAGAGATATATAAGAGATATATAAGAGATATAGGAGATATATAAGAGATATATATCTCTTATGTATCTCTTATATATCTCTTATATATCTCTTATATATCTCTTATATATCTCTTATATATCTCTTATATATCTCTTATGTATCTCTTATATATCTCTTATATATCTCTTATATATCTCCTATATCGCTTATATATCTCTTATTTATCTCTTATATATCTCTTATATATCTCTTATATATCTCTATATCTCTTATATATCTCTTATTTATCTCTTATATATCTCTTATATATCTCTTATGTATCTTTTTTATATCTCTTATATATCTCTTATATATCTCTTATATATCTCTTATATCTCTTATATATCTCTTATCTCTTATATATCTCTTATCTCTTATATATCTCTTATTTATCTCTTATATATCTCTTATATATCTCTTATATATCTCTTATCTCTTATATATCTCTTATGTATCTCTTATGTATCTCTTATGTATCTCTTATATATCTCTTATGTATCTCTTATATATCTCTTATATATCTCTTATATATCTCCTATATCGCTTATATATCTCTTATATATCTCTTATATATCTCTTATATATCTCCTATATCTCTTATATATCTCTTATATATCTCTTATATATCTCTTATGTATCTATTATGTATCTCTTATGTATCTCTTATGTATCTCTTATGTATCTCTTATATATCTCTTATATATTTCTATATCTCTTATATATCTCTTATGTATCTCTTATATATCTTTTTTATATCTCTTATATATCTCTTATATATCTCTTATGTATCTCTTATATATCTCCTATATCTCTTATATATCTCTTATATATCTCTTATTTATCTCTTATATATCTCTTATATATCTCTTATGTATCTTTTTTATATCTCTTATATATCTCTTATATATCTCTTATATATCTCTTATATATCTTTTTTGTATCTCTTATGTATCTCTTATGTATCTCTTATATATCTCTTATATATCTCCTATATCTCTCCTATATCTCTCATATATCTCTCATATATCTCTTATGTATCTCTTATGTATCTCTTATGTATCTCTTATATATCTCTTATATATCTCTTATATATCTCCTATATCGCTTATATATCTCTTATATATCTCTTATATATCTCTTATATATCTCTTATATATCTCTATATCTCTTATATATCTCTTATGTATCTCTTATATATCTTTTTTATATCTCTTATATATCTCTTATATATCTCTTATGTATCTCTTATATATCTCCTATATCTCTTATATATCTCTTATATATCTCTTATTTATCTCTTATATATCTCTTATATATCTCTTATGTATCTTTTTTATATCTCTTATATATCTCTTATATATCTCTTATATATCTCTTATATCTCTTATATATCTCTTATCTCTTATATATCTCTTATCTCTTATATATCTCTTATTTATCTCTTATATATCTCTTATTTATCTCTTATATATCTCTTATATATCTCTTATATATCTCTTATATATCTCTTATGTATCTCTTATATATCTCTTATATATCTCTTATATATCTCTTATCTCTTATATATCTCTTATGTATCTCTTATGTATCTCTTATGTATCTCTTATATATCTCTTATGTATCTCTTATATATCTCTTATATATCTCTTATATATCTCCTATATCTCTTATATATCTCTTATATATCTCTTATATATCTCTTATATATCTCTTATATATCTCTTATGTATCTCTTATGTATCTCTTATGTATCTCTTATGTATCTCTTATGTATCTCTTATATATCTCTTATGTATCTCTTATGTATCTCTTATATATCTCTTATATATCTCCTATATCGCTTATATATCTCTTATATATCTCTTATATATCTCTTATATATCTCTTATATATCTATATATCTCTTATATATCTCTTATGTATCTCTTATATATCTTTTTTATATCTCTTATATATCTCTTATATATCTCTTATGTATCTCTTATATATCTCCTATATCTCTTATATATCTCTTATATATCTCTTATGTATCTCTTATGTATCTTTTTTATATCTCTTATATATCTCTTATATATCTCTTATATATCTCTTATATATCTTTTTTGTATCTCTTATGTATCTCTTATGTATCTCTTATATATCTCTTATATATCTCCTATATCTCTCCTATATCTCTCATATATCTCTCATGTATCTCTCATGTATCTCTTATGTATCTCTTATGTATCTCTTATGTATCTCTTATGTATCTCTTATGTATCTCTTATATATCTCTTATATATCTCCTATATCTCTCCTATATCTCTCCTATATCTCTCCTATATCTCTCATATATCTCTCATATATCTCTCATGTATCTCTTATATATCTCTTATGTATCTCTTATATATCTCTTATATATCTCTTATATATCTCTTATATATCTCTTATATATCTCTTATGTATCTCTTATGTATCTCTTATGTATCTCTTATGTATCTCTTATGTATCTCTTATATATCTCTTATATATCTCTTATATATCTCTTATATATCTTTTTTATATCTCTTATATATCTCTTATGTATCTCTTATGTATCTCTTATATATCTCTTATATATCTCTTATATATCTCTTATGTATCTCTTATATATCTCTTATATATCTCTTATGTATCTCTTATCTCTTATATATCTCTTATGTATCTCTTATGTATCTCTTATGTATCTCTTATGTATCTCTCATGTATCTCTCATGTATCTCTCATGTATCTCTCATGTATCTCTCCTGTATCTCTCCTGTATCTCTCCTGTATCTCTCCTGTATCTCTCCTGTATCTCTCCTGTATCTCTCCTGTATCTCTCCTGTATCTCTTATGTATCTCCTATGTATCTCCTATATCTCTCCTATATCTCTCCTATATCTCTCCTATATCTCTCCTATATCTCTCCTATATCTCTTATATATCTCTTATCTCTTATATATCTCTTATATAAGAGATATAGGAGATATATAAGAGATATATAAGAGATATATAAGAGATAAGAGATATATAAGAGATATATAAGAGATATATAAGAGATATATAAGAGATATATAAGAGATATAGGAGATATATAAGAGATATATATCTCTTATATATCTCTTATATATCTCTTATATATCTCTTATATATCTCTTATATATCTCTTATGTATCTCTTATGTATCTCTTATGTATCTCTTATGTATCTCTTATATATCTCTTATGTATCTCTTATATATCTCTTATATATCTCTTATATATCTCCTATCTCGCTTATATATCTCTTATATATCTCTTATATATCTCTTATATATCTCTATATCTCTTATATATCTCTTATATATCTCTATCTCTTATATATCTTATATATCTCCTATATATCTCCTATATATCTCTTATATATCTCCTATATATCTCTTATGTATCTCTTATATATATCTCTTATATATCTCTTATGTATCTCTTATATATCTCTTATATATCTCTTATATCTTATATATCTCTTGTATATCTCTTATATATCTCCTATATCTCTTATATATCTCTTATATATCTCTTATATATCTCTATATATCTCTTATGTATCTCTTATATATATCTCTTATATATATCTTATATATCTCTATATCTCTTATATATCTCTTATATATCTCCTATATTTCTAATGTATCTCTTATATATCTCTTATATATCTCTTATATATCTATTATATATCTCTTATATATCTCTTATATATCTCTTATCTCCTATATATCTCTTATATATCTCTTATATATCTCTTATATATCTCTTATATATCTCTTATCTCCTATATATCTCTTATATATCTCTTATATATCTCTTATATATCTCTTATATATCTCTTATGGCTTATATATCTCTTATGTATCTCTTATATATCTCTTATATATCTCTTATCTCTTATATATCTCTTATATATCTCTTATATATCTCTTATCTCTTATATATCTCTTATATATCTCTTATATATCTCTTATCTCCTATATATCTCTTATATATCTCTTATGTATCTCTTATATATCTCTTATATATCTCTTATATATCTCTTATATATCTCTTATATATCTCTTATATATCTCTTATATCTCTTATATATCTCTTATCTCTTATATATCTCTTATCTCTTATATATCTCTTATTTATCTCTTATATATCTCTTATTTATCTCTTATATATCTCTTATATATCTCTTATATATCTCTTATATATCTCTTATATATCTCTTATGTATCTGTTATATATCTCTTATATATCTCTTATATATCTCTTATATATCTCCTATATCGCTTATATATCTCTTATATATCTCTTATATATCTCTTATATATCTCTTATATATCTCTATATCTCTTATATATCTCTTATATATCTCTATCTCTTATATATCTTATATATCTCCTATATATCTCCTATATATCTCTTATATATCTCCTATATATCTCTTATGTATCTCTTATATATATCTCTTATATATCTCTTATGTATCTCTTATATATCTCTTATATATCTCTTATATCTTATATATCTCTTGTATATCTCTTATATATCTCCTATATCTCTTATATATCTCTTATATATCTCTATATATCTCTTATGTATCTCTTATATATATCTTATATATCTCTATATCTCTTATATATCTCTTATATATCTCCTATATTTCTAATGTATCTCTTATATATCTCTTATATATCTCTTATATATCTCTTATATATCTCTTATATATCTCTTATATATCTCTTATCTCCTATATATCTCTTATATATCTCTTATATATCTCTTATATATCTCTTATATATCTCTTATCTCCTATATATCTCTTATATATCTCTTATATATCTCTTATCTCTTATATATCTCTTATATATCTCTTATATATCTCTTATCTCCTATATATCTCTTATATATCTCTTATGTATCTCTTATATATCTCTTATATATCTCTTATATATCTTTTTTATATCTCTTATATATCTCTTATGTATCTCTTATGTATCTCTTATATATCTCTTATATATCTCTTATATATCTCTTATGTATCTCTTATATATCTCTTATATATCTCTTATGTATCTCTTATCTCTTATATATCTCTTATGTATCTCTTATGTATCTCTTATGTATCTCTTATGTATCTCTCATGTATCTCTCATGTATCTCTCATGTATCTCTCCTGTATCTCTCCTGTATCTCTCCTGTATCTCTCCTGTATCTCTCCTGTATCTCTCCTGTATCTCTCCTGTATCTCTCCTGTATCTCTTATGTATCTCCTATGTATCTCCTATATCTCTCCTATATCTCTCCTATATCTCTCCTATATCTCTTATATATCTCTTATCTCTTATATATCTCTTATATAAGAGATATAGGAGATATATAAGAGATATATAAGAGATATATAAGAGATAAGAGATATATAAGAGATATATAAGAGATATATAAGAGATATATAAGAGATATATAAGAGATATAGGAGATATATAAGAGATATATATCTCTTATATATCTCTTATATATCTCTTATATATCTCTTATATATCTCTTATATATCTCTTATGTATCTCTTATGTATCTCTTATGTATCTCTTATGTATCTCTTATATATCTCTTATGTATCTCTTATATATCTCTTATATATCTCTTATATATCTCCTATCTCGCTTATATATCTCTTATATATCTCTTATATATCTCTTATATATCTCTATATCTCTTATATATCTCTTATATATCTCTATCTCTTATATATCTTATATATCTCCTATATATCTCCTATATATCTCTTATATATCTCCTATATATCTCTTATGTATCTCTTATATATATCTCTTATATATCTCTTATGTATCTCTTATATATCTCTTATATATCTCTTATATCTTATATATCTCTTGTATATCTCTTATATATCTCCTATATCTCTTATATATCTCTTATATATCTCTTATATATCTCTATATATCTCTTATGTATCTCTTATATATATCTCTTATATATATCTTATATATCTCTATATCTCTTATATATCTCTTATATATCTCCTATATTTCTAATGTATCTCTTATATATCTCTTATATATCTCTTATATATCTCTTATATATCTCTTATATATCTCTTATATATCTCTTATCTCCTATATATCTCTTATATATCTCTTATATATCTCTTATATATCTCTTATATATCTCTTATATATCTCTTATCTCCTATATATCTCTTATATATCTCTTATATATCTCTTATATATCTCTTATATATCTCTTATGGCTTATATATCTCTTATGTATCTCTTATATATCTCTTATATATCTCTTATCTCTTATATATCTCTTATATATCTCTTATATATCTCTTATCTCTTATATATCTCTTATATATCTCTTATATATCTCTTATATATCTCTTATCTCCTATATATCTCTTATATATCTCTTATGTATCTCTTATATATATCTTATATATCTCTTATATATCTCTTATATATCTCTTATATATCTCTTATATATCTCTTATATATCTCTTATATATCTCTTATATCTCTTATATATCTCTTATCTCTTATATATCTCTTATCTCTTATATATCTCTTATTTATCTCTTATATATCTCTTATTTATCTCTTATATATCTCTTATATATCTCTTATATATCTCTTATATATCTCTTATATATCTCTTATGTATCTGTTATATATCTCTTATATATCTCTTATATATCTCTTATATATCTCCTATATCGCTTATATATCTCTTATATATCTCTTATATATCTCTTATATATCTCTTATATATCTCTATATCTCTTATATATCTCTTATATATCTCTATCTCTTATATATCTTATATATCTCCTATATATCTCCTATATATCTCTTATATATCTCCTATATATCTCTTATGTATCTCTTATATATATCTCTTATATATCTCTTATGTATCTCTTATATATCTCTTATATATCTCTTATATCTTATATATCTCTTGTATATCTCTTATATATCTCCTATATCTCTTATATATCTCTTATATATCTCTATATATCTCTTATGTATCTCTTATATATATCTTATATATCTCTATATCTCTTATATATCTCTTATATATCTCCTATATTTCTAATGTATCTCTTATATATCTCTTATATATCTCTTATATATCTCTTATATATCTCTTATATATCTCTTATATATCTCTTATCTCCTATATATCTCTTATATATCTCTTATATATCTCTTATATATCTCTTATATATCTCTTATCTCCTATATATCTCTTATATATCTCTTATATATCTCTTATCTCTTATATATCTCTTATATATCTCTTATATATCTCTTATCTCCTATATATCTCTTATATATCTCTTATGTATCTCTTATATATCTCTTATATATCTCTTATATATCTCTTATATATCTCTTATATATCTCTTATATATCTCTTATATATCTCTTATATATCTCTTATATCTCTTATATATCTCTTATTTATCTCTTATTTATCTCTTATATATCTCTTATATATCTCTTATATATCTCTTATATATCTCTTATATATCTCTTATGTATCTCTTATATATCTCTTATATATCTCTTATATATCTCTTATCTCTTATATATCTCTTATGTATCTCTTATGTATCTCTTATGTATCTCTTATATATCTCTTATGTATCTCTTATATATCTCTTATATATCTCTTATATATCTCCTATATCGCTTATATATCTCTTATGTATCTCTTATGTATCTCTTATGTATCTCTTATGTATCTCTTATGTATCTCTTATATATCTCTTATGTATCTCTTATATATCTCTTATATATCTCCTATATCGCTTATATATCTCTTATATATCTCTTATATATCTCTTATATATCTCTTATATATCTCTTATATATCTCTATATCTCTTATATATCTCTTATATATCTCTTATATATCTCTTATATATCTCTTATATATCTCCTATATCTCTTATTTATCTCTTATATATCTCTTATATATCTCTTATGTATCTTTTTTATATCTCTTATATATCTCTTATATATCTCTTATATATCTCTTATATATCTTTTTTGTATCTCTTATGTATCTCTTATGTATCTCTTATATATCTCCTATATCTCTCCTATATCTCTCCTATATCTCTCATGTATCTCTTATATATCTCTTATATATCTCTTATATATCTCGTATATATCTTATATATCTCTTATATATATATATATATATATATCTCTTATATATCTCTTATATATCTCTTATATATCTCTTATGTATCTCTTATGTATCTCTTATATATCTCTTATGTATCTCTTATCTCTTATATATCTCTTATGTATCTCTTATGTATCTCTTATGTATCTCTTATGTATCTCTTATGTATCTCTTATGTATCTCTCATGTATCTCTCATGTATCTCTCATGTATCTCTCATGTATCTCTCATGTATCTCTCATGTATCTCTCATGTATCTCTCCTGTATCTCTCCTGTATCTCTCCTGTATCTCTCCTGTATCTCTCCTGTATCTCTCCTGTATCTCTCCTGTATCTCTCCTGTATCTCTCCTGTATCTCTCCTGTATCTCTCCTGTATCTCCTATGTATCTCCTATATCTCTCCTATATCTCTCCTATATCTCTCCTATATCTCTCCTATATCTCTCCTATATCTCTTATATATCTCTTATCTCTTATATATCTCTTATATAAGAGATATAGGAGATATATAAGAGATATATAAGAGATATATAAGAGATAAGAGATATATAAGAGATATATAAGAGATATATAAGAGATATATAAGAGATATATAAGAAATATAGGAGATATATAAGAGATATATATCTCTTATATATCTCTTATATATCTCTTATATATCTCTTATATATCTCTTATATATCTCTTATGTATCTCTTATGTATCTCTTATGTATCTCTTATGTATCTCTTATATATCTCTTATATATCTCTTATATATCTCTTATATCTCTTATATATCTCTTATCTCTTATATATCTCTTATCTCTTATATATCTCTTATTTATCTCTTATATATCTCTTATTTATCTCTTATATATCTCTTATATATCTCTTATATATCTCTTATATATCTCTTATATATCTCTTATGTATCTCTTATATATCTCTTATATATCTCTTATATATCTCTTATCTCTTATATATCTCTTATGTATCTCTTATGTATCTCTTATGTATCTCTTATATATCTCTTATGTATCTCTTATATATCTCTTATATATCTCTTATATATCTCCTATATCGCTTATATATCTCTTATATATCTCTTATATATCTCTTATATATCTCTTATATATCTCTATATCTCTTATATATCTCTTATGTATCTCTTATATATCTTTTTTATATCTCTTATATATCTCTTATATATCTCTTATGTATCTCTTATATATCTCCTATATCTCTTATATATCTCTTATATATCTCTTATGTATCTTTTTTATATCTCTTATATATCTCTTATATATCTCTTATATATCTCTTATATATCTTTTTTGTATCTCTTATATATCTCCTATATCTCTCCTATATCTCTCATATATCTCTCATATATCTCTCATATATCTCTTATGTATCTCTTATGTATCTCTTATGTATCTCTTATGTATCTCTTATATATCTCTTATATATCTCCTATATCTCTCCTATATCTCTCCTATATCTCTCCTGTATCTCTCATGTATCTCTCATGTATCTCTTATATATCTCTTATATATCTCTTATATATCTCTTATCTCTTATATATCTCTTATATATCTCTTATGTATCTCTTATGTATCTCTTATATATCTCTTATATATCTCTTATATATCTCTTATATATCTTTTTTATATCTCTTATATATCTCTTATGTATCTCTTATATATCTCTTATATATCTCTTATATATCTCTTATGTATCTCTTATATATATCTTATATATCTCTTATGTATCTCTTATCTCTTATATATCTCTTATGTATCTCTTATCTCTTATATATCTCTTATGTATCTCTTATCTCTTATGTATCTCTTATGTATCTCTTATGTATCTCTTATGTATCTCTTATCTCTTATGTATCTCTTATGTATTTCTTATGTATCTCTTATGTATCTCTTATGTATCTCTCATGTATCTCTCATGTATCTCTCATGTATCTCTCATGTATCTCTCCTGTATCTCTCCTGTATCTCTCCTGTATCTCTCCTGTATCTCTCCTGTATCTCTCCTGTATCTCTCCTGTATCTCTCCTGTATCTCTCCTGTATCTCTCCTGTATCTCTCCTGTATCTCCTATGTATCTCCTATGTATCTCCTATGTATCTCCTATATCTCTCCTATATCTCTCCTATATCTCTCCTATATCTCTCCTATATCTCTTATATATCTCTTATCTCTTATATATCTCTTATATAAGAGATATAGGAGATATATAAGAGATATATAAGAGATATATAAGAGATAAGAGATATATAAGAGATATATAAGAGATATATAAGAGATATATAAGAGATATATAAGAGATATAGGAGATATATAAGAGATATATATCTCTTATATATCTCTTATATATCTCTTATATATCTCTTATATATCTCTTATATATCTCTTATATATCTCTTATGTATCTCTTATGTATCTCTTATGTATCTCTTATATATCTCTTATGTATCTCTTATATATCTCTTATATATCTCTTATATATCTCCTATATCGCTTATATATCTCTTATATATCTCTTATATATCTCTTATATATCTCTTATATATCTCTATATCTCTTATATATCTCTTATATATCTCTATCTCTTATATATCTTATATATCTCCTATATATCTCCTATATATCTCTTATATATCTCCTATATATCTCTTATGTATCTCTTATATATATCTCTTATATATCTCTTATGTATCTCTTATATATCTCTTATATATCTCTTATATCTTATATATCTCTTGTATATCTCTTATATATCTCCTATATCTCTTATATATCTCTTATATATCTCTTATATATCTCTATATATCTCTTATGTATCTCTTATATATATCTTATATATCTCTATATCTCTTATATATCTCTTATATATCTCTTATATATCTCTTATCTCTTATATATCTCTTATATATCTCTTATATATCTCTTATCTCCTATATATCTCTTATATATCTCTTATGTATCTCTTATATATCTCTTATATATCTCTTATATATCTCTTATATATCTCTTATATATCTCTTATATATCTCTTATATCTCTTATATATCTCTTATTTATCTCTTATTTATCTCTTATATATCTCTTATATATCTCTTATATATCTCTTATATATCTCTTATATATCTCTTATCTCTTATATATCTCTTATGTATCTCTTATGTATCTCTTATGTATCTCTTATATATCTCTTATGTATCTCTTATATATCTCTTATATATCTCTTATATATCTCCTATATCGCTTATATATCTCTTATGTATCTCTTATGTATCTCTTATGTATCTCTTATGTATCTCTTATGTATCTCCTATGTATCTCCTGTATCTCTCCTGTATCTCTCTTGTATCTCTTATGTATCTCTTATGTATCTCCTATGTATCTCCTATATCTCTCCTATATCTCTCCTATATCTCTCCTATATCTCTCATATATCTCTTATATATCTCTTATCTCTTATATATCTCTTATATAAGAGATATAGGAGATATATAAGAGATATATAAGAGATATATAAGAGAAAAGAGATATATAAGAGATATATAAGAGATATATAAGAGATATATAAGAGATATATAAGAGATATATAAGAGATATAGGAGATATATAAGAGATATATATCTCTTATATATCTCTTATATATCTCTTATATATCTCTTATATATCTCTTATATATCTCTTATATATCTCTTATATATCTCTTATGTATCTCTTATGTATCTCTTATGTATCTCTTATGTATCTCTTATATATCTCTTATGTATCTCTTATGTATCTCTTATGTATCTCTTATGTATCTCTTATGTATCTCTTATATATCTCTTATGTATCTCTTATATATCTCTTATATATCTCTTATATATCTCCTATATCGCTTATATATCTCTTATATATCTCTTATATATCTCTTATATATCTCTTATATATCTCTATCTCTTATATATCTTATATATCTCCTATATATCTCCTATATATCTCTTATATATCTCCTATATATCTCTTATGTATCTCTTATATATATCTCTTATATATCTCTTATGTATCTCTTATATATCTCTTATATATCTCTTATATCTTATATATCTCTTATATATCTCTTATATATCTCTATATATCTCTTATGTATCTCTTATATATATCTCTTATATATATCTTATATATCTCTATATCTCTTATATATCTCTTATATATCTCCTATATTTCTAATGTATCTCTTATATATCTCTTATATATCTCTTATATATCTCTTATATATCTCTTATATATCTCTTATCTCCTATATATCTCTTATATATCTCTTATATATCTCTTATATATCTCTTATATATCTCTTATCTCCTATATATCTCTTATATATCTCTTATATATCTCTTATGGCTTATATATCTCTTATGTATCTCTTATATATCTCTTATATATCTCTTATCTCTTATATATCTCTTATATATCTCTTATATATCTCTTATATATCTCTTATCTCTTATATATCTCTTATATGTCTCTTATATATCCCTTATCTCCTATATATCTCTTATATATCTCTTATCTCTTATATATCTCTTATCTCTTATATATCTCTTATCTCTTATATATCTCTTATTTATCTCTTATATATCTCTTATTTATCTCTTATATATCTCTTATATATCTCTTATATATCTCTTATATATCTCTTATATATCTCTTATGTATCTCTTATATATCTCTTATATATCTCTTATATATCTCTTATCTCTTATATATCTCTTATGTATCTCTTATGTATCTCTTATGTATCTCTTATATATCTCTTATGTATCTCTTATATATCTCTTATATATCTCTTATATATCTCCTATATCGCTTATATATCTCTTATATATCTCTTATTTATCTCTTATATATCTCTTATATATCTCCTATATCTCTTATATATCTCTTATATATCTCTTATGTATCTCTTATGTATCTCTTATGTATCTCTTATATATCTCTTATGTATCTCTTATATATCTCTTATATATCTCTTATATATCTCCTATATCGCTTATATATCTCTTATATATCTCTTATATATCTCTTATATATCTCTTATATATCTCCTATATCTCTTATATATCTCTTATATATCTCTTATGTATCTCTTATGTATCTCTTATGTATCTCTTATATATCTCTTATATATCTCTTATATATCTCTTATATATCTTTTTTATATCTCTTATATATCTCTTATGTATCTCTTATGTATCTCTTATATATCTCTTATATATCTCTTATATATCTCTTATGTATCTCTTATATATCTCTTATATATCTCTTATGTATCTCTTATCTCTTATATATCTCTTATGTATCTCTTATCTCTTATATATCTCTTATGTATCTCTTATCTCTTATGTATCTCTTATGTATCTCTTATGTATCTCTTATATATCTCTTATGTATCTCTTATCTCTTATGTATCTCTTATGTATTTCTTATGTATCTCTTATGTATCTCTCATGTATCTCTCATGTATCTCTCATGTATCTCTCATGTATCTCTCCTGTATCTCTCCTGTATCTCTCCTGTATCTCTCCTGTATCTCTCCTGTATCTCTCCTGTATCTCTCCTGTATCTCTCCTGTATCTCTCCTGTATCTCTCCTGTATCTCTCCTGTATCTCTCCTGTATCTCCTATGTATCTCCTATATCTCTCCTATATCTCTCCTATATCTCTCCTATATCTCTCCTATATCTCTTATATATCTCTTATCTCTTATATATCTCTTATATAAGAGATATAGGAGATATATAAGAGATATATAAGAGATATATAAGAGATAAGAGATATATAAGAGATATATAAGAGATATATAAGAGATATATAAGAGATATATAAGAAATATAGGAGATATATAAGAGATATATATCTCTTATATATCTCTTATATATCTCTTATATATCTCTTATATATCTCTTATATATCTCTTATGTATCTCTTATGTATCTCTTATGTATCTCTTATGTATCTCTTATATATCTCTTATATATCTCTTATATATCTCTTATATCTCTTATATATCTCTTATCTCTTATATATCTCTTATCTCTTATATATCTCTTATTTATCTCTTATATATCTCTTATTTATCTCTTATATATCTCTTATATATCTCTTATATATCTCTTATATATCTCTTATATATCTCTTATGTATCTCTTATATATCTCTTATATATCTCTTATATATCTCTTATCTCTTATATATCTCTTATGTATCTCTTATGTATCTCTTATGTATCTCTTATATATCTCTTATGTATCTCTTATATATCTCTTATATATCTCTTATATATCTCCTATATCGCTTATATATCTCTTATATATCTCTTATATATCTCTTATATATCTCTTATATATCTCTATATCTCTTATATATCTCTTATGTATCTCTTATATATCTTTTTTATATCTCTTATATATCTCTTATATATCTCTTATGTATCTCTTATATATCTCCTATATCTCTTATATATCTCTTATATATCTCTTATGTATCTTTTTTATATCTCTTATATATCTCTTATATATCTCTTATATATCTCTTATATATCTTTTTTGTATCTCTTATATATCTCCTATATCTCTCCTATATCTCTCATATATCTCTCATATATCTCTCATATATCTCTTATGTATCTCTTATGTATCTCTTATGTATCTCTTATGTATCTCTTATGTATCTCTTATATATCTCTTATATATCTCCTATATCTCTCCTATATCTCTCCTATATCTCTCCTGTATCTCTCATGTATCTCTCATGTATCTCTTATATATCTCTTATATATCTCTTATATATCTCTTATCTCTTATATATCTCTTATATATCTCTTATGTATCTCTTATGTATCTCTTATATATCTCTTATATATCTCTTATATATCTCTTATATATCTTTTTTATATCTCTTATATATCTCTTATGTATCTCTTATATATCTCTTATATATCTCTTATATATCTCTTATGTATCTCTTATATATATCTTATATATCTCTTATGTATCTCTTATCTCTTATATATCTCTTATGTATCTCTTATCTCTTATATATCTCTTATGTATCTCTTATCTCTTATGTATCTCTTATGTATCTCTTATGTATCTCTTATGTATCTCTTATCTCTTATGTATCTCTTATGTATTTCTTATGTATCTCTTATGTATCTCTTATGTATCTCTCATGTATCTCTCATGTATCTCTCATGTATCTCTCATGTATCTCTCCTGTATCTCTCCTGTATCTCTCCTGTATCTCTCCTGTATCTCTCCTGTATCTCTCCTGTATCTCTCCTGTATCTCTCCTGTATCTCTCCTGTATCTCTCCTGTATCTCTCCTGTATCTCCTATGTATCTCCTATGTATCTCCTATGTATCTCCTATATCTCTCCTATATCTCTCCTATATCTCTCCTATATCTCTCCTATATCTCTTATATATCTCTTATCTCTTATATATCTCTTATATAAGAGATATAGGAGATATATAAGAGATATATAAGAGATATATAAGAGATAAGAGATATATAAGAGATATATAAGAGATATATAAGAGATATATAAGAGATATATAAGAGATATAGGAGATATATAAGAGATATATATCTCTTATATATCTCTTATATATCTCTTATATATCTCTTATATATCTCTTATATATCTCTTATATATCTCTTATGTATCTCTTATGTATCTCTTATGTATCTCTTATATATCTCTTATGTATCTCTTATATATCTCTTATATATCTCTTATATATCTCCTATATCGCTTATATATCTCTTATATATCTCTTATATATCTCTTATATATCTCTTATATATCTCTATATCTCTTATATATCTCTTATATATCTCTATCTCTTATATATCTTATATATCTCCTATATATCTCCTATATATCTCTTATATATCTCCTATATATCTCTTATGTATCTCTTATATATATCTCTTATATATCTCTTATGTATCTCTTATATATCTCTTATATATCTCTTATATCTTATATATCTCTTGTATATCTCTTATATATCTCCTATATCTCTTATATATCTCTTATATATCTCTTATATATCTCTATATATCTCTTATGTATCTCTTATATATATCTTATATATCTCTATATCTCTTATATATCTCTTATATATCTCTTATATATCTCTTATCTCTTATATATCTCTTATATATCTCTTATATATCTCTTATCTCCTATATATCTCTTATATATCTCTTATGTATCTCTTATATATCTCTTATATATCTCTTATATATCTCTTATATATCTCTTATATATCTCTTATATATCTCTTATATATCTCTTATATCTCTTATATATCTCTTATTTATCTCTTATTTATCTCTTATATATCTCTTATATATCTCTTATATATCTCTTATATATCTCTTATATATCTCTTATCTCTTATATATCTCTTATGTATCTCTTATGTATCTCTTATGTATCTCTTATATATCTCTTATGTATCTCTTATATATCTCTTATATATCTCTTATATATCTCCTATATCGCTTATATATCTCTTATGTATCTCTTATGTATCTCTTATGTATCTCTTATGTATCTCTTATGTATCTCCTATGTATCTCCTGTATCTCTCCTGTATCTCTCTTGTATCTCTTATGTATCTCTTATGTATCTCCTATGTATCTCCTATATCTCTCCTATATCTCTCCTATATCTCTCCTATATCTCTCATATATCTCTTATATATCTCTTATCTCTTATATATCTCTTATATAAGAGATATAGGAGATATATAAGAGATATATAAGAGATATATAAGAGAAAAGAGATATATAAGAGATATATAAGAGATATATAAGAGATATATAAGAGATATATAAGAGATATATAAGAGATATAGGAGATATATAAGAGATATATATCTCTTATATATCTCTTATATATCTCTTATATATCTCTTATATATCTCTTATATATCTCTTATATATCTCTTATATATCTCTTATGTATCTCTTATGTATCTCTTATGTATCTCTTATGTATCTCTTATATATCTCTTATGTATCTCTTATGTATCTCTTATGTATCTCTTATGTATCTCTTATGTATCTCTTATATATCTCTTATGTATCTCTTATATATCTCTTATATATCTCTTATATATCTCCTATATCGCTTATATATCTCTTATATATCTCTTATATATCTCTTATATATCTCTTATATATCTCTATCTCTTATATATCTTATATATCTCCTATATATCTCCTATATATCTCTTATATATCTCCTATATATCTCTTATGTATCTCTTATATATATCTCTTATATATCTCTTATGTATCTCTTATATATCTCTTATATATCTCTTATATCTTATATATCTCTTATATATCTCTTATATATCTCTATATATCTCTTATGTATCTCTTATATATATCTCTTATATATATCTTATATATCTCTATATCTCTTATATATCTCTTATATATCTCCTATATTTCTAATGTATCTCTTATATATCTCTTATATATCTCTTATATATCTCTTATATATCTCTTATATATCTCTTATCTCCTATATATCTCTTATATATCTCTTATATATCTCTTATATATCTCTTATATATCTCTTATCTCCTATATATCTCTTATATATCTCTTATATATCTCTTATGGCTTATATATCTCTTATGTATCTCTTATATATCTCTTATATATCTCTTATCTCTTATATATCTCTTATATATCTCTTATATATCTCTTATATATCTCTTATCTCTTATATATCTCTTATATGTCTCTTATATATCTCTTATCTCCTATATATCTCTTATATATCTCTTATCTCTTATATATCTCTTATCTCTTATATATCTCTTATCTCTTATATATCTCTTATTTATCTCTTATATATCTCTTATTTATCTCTTATATATCTCTTATATATCTCTTATATATCTCTTATATATCTCTTATATATCTCTTATGTATCTCTTATATATCTCTTATATATCTCTTATATATCTCTTATCTCTTATATATCTCTTATGTATCTCTTATGTATCTCTTATGTATCTCTTATATATCTCTTATGTATCTCTTATATATCTCTTATATATCTCTTATATATCTCCTATATCGCTTATATATCTCTTATATATCTCTTATTTATCTCTTATATATCTCTTATATATCTCCTATATCTCTTATATATCTCTTATATATCTCTTATGTATCTCTTATGTATCTCTTATGTATCTCTTATATATCTCTTATGTATCTCTTATATATCTCTTATATATCTCTTATATATCTCCTATATCGCTTATATATCTCTTATATATCTCTTATATATCTCTTATATATCTCTTATATATCTCCTATATCTCTTATATATCTCTTATATATCTCTTATGTATCTCTTATGTATCTCTTATGTATCTCTTATGTATCTCTTATGTATCTCTTATATATCTCTTATGTATCTCTTATATATCTCTTATATATCTCTTATATATCTCCTATATCGCTTATATATCTCTTATATATCTCTTATATATCTCTTATATATCTCTTATATATCTCTATATCTCTTATATATCTCTTATGTATCTCTTATATATCTTTTTTATATCTCTTATATATCTCTTATATATCTCTTATGTATCTCTTATATATCTCCTATATCTCTTATATATCTCTTATATATCTCTTATGTATCTTTTTTATATCTCTTATATATCTCTTATATATCTCTTATATATCTCTTATATATCTTTTTTGTATCTCTTATATATCTCCTATATCTCTCCTATATCTCTCATATATCTCTCATATATCTCTCATATATCTCTTATGTATCTCTTATGTATCTCTTATGTATCTCTTATGTATCTCTTATGTATCTCTTATATATCTCTTATATATCTCCTATATCTCTCCTATATCTCTCCTATATCTCTCCTGTATCTCTCATGTATCTCTCATGTATCTCTTATATATCTCTTATATATCTCTTATATATCTCTTATATATCTCTTATATATCTCTTATATATATATATATATATATATCTCTTATATATCTCTTATATATCTCTTATATATCTCTTATCTCTTATATATCTCTTATATATCTCTTATGTATCTCTTATATATCTCTTATATATCTTTTTTATATCTCTTATATATCTCTTATGTATCTCTTATGTATCTCTTATATATCTCTTATATATCTCTTATATATCTCTTATGTATCTCTTATATATCTCTTATGTATCTCTTATATATCTCTTATATATCTCTTATGTATCTCTTATCTCTTATGTATCTCTTATGTATCTCTTATCTCTTATATATCTCTTATGTATCTCTTATCTCTTATGTATCTCTTATGTATCTCTTATGTATCTCTTATGTATCTCTTATGTATCTCTCATGTATCTCTCCTGTATCTCTCCTGTATCTCTCCTGTATCTCTCCTGTATCTCTCCTGTATCTCTCCTGTATCTCTCCTGTATCTCTCCTGTATCTCTCCTGTATCTCTCCTGTATCTCTCCTATATCTCTCCTATATCTCTCCTATATCTCTCCTATATCTCTTATATATCTCTTATCTCTTATATATCTCTTATATAAGAGATATAGGAGATATATAAGAGATATATAAGAGATATATAAGAGATATATAAGAGATATATAAGAGATATATAAGAGATATAGGAGATATATAAGAGATATATATCTATTATATATCTCTTATATATCTCTTATATATCTCTTATATATCTCTTATATATCTCTTATGTATCTCTTATGTATCTCTTATGTATCTCTTATGTATCTCTTATGTATCTCTTATATATCTCTTATGTATCTCTTATATATCTCTTATATATCTCTTATATATCTCCTATATCGCTTATATATCTCTTATATATCTCTTATATATCTCTTATATATCTCTATATCTCTTATATATCTCTTATATATCTCTATCTCTTATATATCTTATATATCTCCTATATATCTCCTATATATCTCTTATATATCTCCTATATATCTCTTATGTATCTCTTATATATATCTCTTATATATCTCTTATGTATCTCTTATATATCTCTTATATATCTCTTATATCTTATATATCTCTTGTATATCTCTTATATATCTCCTATATCTCTTATATATCTCTTATATATCTCTTATATATCTCTATATATCTCTTATGTATCTCTTATATATATCTCTTATATATATCTTATATATCTCTATATCTCTTATATATCTCTTATATATCTCCTATATTTCTAATGTATCTCTTATATATCTCTTATATATCTCTTATATATCTATTATATATCTCTTATATATCTCTTATATATCTCTTATCTCCTATATATCTCTTATATATCTCTTATATATCTCTTATATATCTCTTATATATCTCTTATCTCCTATATATCTCTTATATATCTCTTATATATCTCTTATATATCTCTTATATATCTCTTATGGCTTATATATCTCTTATGTATCTCTTATATATCTCTTATATATCTCTTATCTCTTATATATCTCTTATATATCTCTTATATATCTCTTATCTCTTATATATCTCTTATATATCTCTTATATATCTCTTATCTCCTATATATCTCTTATATATCTCTTATGTATCTCTTATATATCTCTTATATATCTCTTATATATCTCTTATATATCTCTTATATATCTCTTATATATCTCTTATATATCTCTTATATCTCTTATATATCTCTTATCTCTTATATATCTCTTATCTCTTATATATCTCTTATTTATCTCTTATATATCTCTTATTTATCTCTTATATATCTCTTATATATCTCTTATATATCTCTTATATATCTCTTATATATCTCTTATGTATCTGTTATATATCTCTTATATATCTCTTATATATCTCTTATATATCTCCTATATCGCTTATATATCTCTTATATATCTCTTATATATCTCTTATATATCTCTTATATATCTCTATATCTCTTATATATCTCTTATATATCTCTATCTCTTATATATCTTATATATCTCCTATATATCTCCTATATATCTCTTATATATCTCCTATATATCTCTTATGTATCTCTTATATATATCTCTTATATATCTCTTATGTATCTCTTATATATCTCTTATATATCTCTTATATCTTATATATCTCTTGTATATCTCTTATATATCTCCTATATCTCTTATATATCTCTTATATATCTCTATATATCTCTTATGTATCTCTTATATATATCTTATATATCTCTATATCTCTTATATATCTCTTATATATCTCCTATATTTCTAATGTATCTCTTATATATCTCTTATATATCTCTTATATATCTCTTATATATCTCTTATATATCTCTTATATATCTCTTATCTCCTATATATCTCTTATATATCTCTTATATATCTCTTATATATCTCTTATATATCTCTTATCTCCTATATATCTCTTATATATCTCTTATATATCTCTTATCTCTTATATATCTCTTATATATCTCTTATATATCTCTTATCTCCTATATATCTCTTATATATCTCTTATGTATCTCTTATATATCTCTTATATATCTCTTATATATCTTTTTTATATCTCTTATATATCTCTTATGTATCTCTTATGTATCTCTTATATATCTCTTATATATCTCTTATATATCTCTTATGTATCTCTTATATATCTCTTATATATCTCTTATGTATCTCTTATCTCTTATATATCTCTTATGTATCTCTTATGTATCTCTTATGTATCTCTTATGTATCTCTCATGTATCTCTCATGTATCTCTCATGTATCTCTCCTGTATCTCTCCTGTATCTCTCCTGTATCTCTCCTGTATCTCTCCTGTATCTCTCCTGTATCTCTCCTGTATCTCTTATGTATCTCCTATGTATCTCCTATATCTCTCCTATATCTCTCCTATATCTCTCCTATATCTCTCCTATATCTCTTATATATCTCTTATCTCTTATATATCTCTTATATAAGAGATATAGGAGATATATAAGAGATATATAAGAGATATATAAGAGATAAGAGATATATAAGAGATATATAAGAGATATATAAGAGATATATAAGAGATATATAAGAGATATAGGAGATATATAAGAGATATATATCTCTTATATATCTCTTATATATCTCTTATATATCTCTTATATATCTCTTATATATCTCTTATGTATCTCTTATGTATCTCTTATGTATCTCTTATGTATCTCTTATATATCTCTTATGTATCTCTTATATATCTCTTATATATCTCTTATATATCTCCTATCTCGCTTATATATCTCTTATATATCTCTTATATATCTCTTATATATCTCTATATCTCTTATATATCTCTTATATATCTCTATCTCTTATATATCTTATATATCTCCTATATATCTCCTATATATCTCTTATGTATCTCTTATATATATCTCTTATATATCTCTTATGTATCTCTTATATATCTCTTATATATCTCTTATATCTTATATATCTCTTGTATATCTCTTATATATCTCCTATATCTCTTATATATCTCTTATATATCTCTTATATATCTCTATATATCTCTTATGTATCTCTTATATATATCTCTTATATATATCTTATATATCTCTATATCTCTTATATATCTCTTATATATCTCCTATATTTCTAATGTATCTCTTATATATCTCTTATATATCTCTTATATATCTCTTATATATCTCTTATATATCTCTTATATATCTCTTATCTCCTATATATCTCTTATATATCTCTTATATATCTCTTATATATCTCTTATATATCTCTTATATATCTCTTATCTCCTATATATCTCTTATATATCTCTTATATATCTCTTATATATCTCTTATATATCTCTTATGGCTTATATATCTCTTATGTATCTCTTATATATCTCTTATATATCTCTTATCTCTTATATATCTCTTATATATCTCTTATATATCTCTTATCTCTTATATATCTCTTATATATCTCTTATATATCTCTTATCTCCTATATATCTCTTATATATCTCTTATGTATCTCTTATATATATCTTATATATCTCTTATATATCTCTTATATATCTCTTATATATCTCTTATATATCTCTTATATATCTCTTATATATCTCTTATATCTCTTATATATCTCTTATCTCTTATATATCTCTTATCTCTTATATATCTCTTATTTATCTCTTATATATCTCTTATTTATCTCTTATATATCTCTTATATATCTCTTATATATCTCTTATATATCTCTTATATATCTCTTATGTATCTGTTATATATCTCTTATATATCTCTTATATATCTCTTATATATCTCCTATATCGCTTATATATCTCTTATATATCTCTTATATATCTCTTATATATCTCTTATATATCTCTATATCTCTTATATATCTCTTATATATCTCTATCTCTTATATATCTTATATATCTCCTATATATCTCCTATATATCTCTTATATATCTCCTATATATCTCTTATGTATCTCTTATATATATCTCTTATATATCTCTTATGTATCTCTTATATATCTCTTATATATCTCTTATATCTTATATATCTCTTGTATATCTCTTATATATCTCCTATATCTCTTATATATCTCTTATATATCTCTATATATCTCTTATGTATCTCTTATATATATCTTATATATCTCTATATCTCTTATATATCTCTTATATATCTCCTATATTTCTAATGTATCTCTTATATATCTCTTATATATCTCTTATATATCTCTTATATATCGCTTATATATCTCTTATATATCTCTTATCTCCTATATATCTCTTATATATCTCTTATATATCTCTTATATATCTCTTATATATCTCTTATCTCCTATATATCTCTTATATATCTCTTATATATCTCTTATCTCTTATATATCTCTTATATATCTCTTATATATCTCTTATCTCCTATATATCTCTTATATATCTCTTATGTATCTCTTATATATCTCTTATATATCTCTTATATATCTCTTATATATCTCTTATATATCTCTTATATATCTCTTATATATCTCTTATATATCTCTTATATATCTCTTATATCTCTTATATATCTCTTATTTATCTCTTATTTATCTCTTATATATCTCTTATATATCTCTTATATATCTCTTATATATCTCTTATATATCTCTTATGTATCTCTTATATATCTCTTATATATCTCTTATATATCTCTTATCTCTTATATATCTCTTATGTATCTCTTATGTATCTCTTATGTATCTCTTATATATCTCTTATGTATCTCTTATATATCTCTTATATATCTCTTATATATCTCCTATATCGCTTATATATCTCTTATGTATCTCTTATGTATCTCTTATGTATCTCTTATGTATCTCTTATATATCTCTTATGTATCTCTTATATATCTCTTATATATCTCCTATATCGCTTATATATCTCTTATATATCTCTTATATATCTCTTATATATCTCTTATATATCTCTTATATATCTCTATATCTCTTATATATCTCTTATATATCTCTTATATATCTCTTATATATCTCTTATATATCTCCTATATCTCTTATTTATCTCTTATATATCTCTTATATATCTCTTATGTATCTTTTTTATATCTCTTATATATCTCTTATATATCTCTTATATATCTCTTATATATCTTTTTTGTATCTCTTATGTATCTCTTATGTATCTCTTATATATCTCCTATATCTCTCCTATATCTCTCCTATATCTCTCATGTATCTCTTATATATCTCTTATATATCTCTTATATATCTCTTATATATCTCGTATATATCTTATATATCTCTTATATATATATATATATATATATATCTCTTATATATCTCTTATATATCTCTTATATATCTCTTATGTATCTCTTATGTATCTCTTATATATCTCTTATATATCTCTTATATATCTTTTTTATATCTCTTATATATCTCTTATGTATCTCTTATGTATCTCTTATGTATCTCTTATATATCTCTTATGTATCTCTTATGTATCTCTTATATATCTCTTATGTATCTCTTATCTCTTATATATCTCTTATGTATCTCTTATGTATCTCTTATGTATCTCTTATGTATCTCTTATGTATCTCTTATGTATCTCTCATGTATCTCTCATGTATCTCTCATGTATCTCTCATGTATCTCTCATGTATCTCTCATGTATCTCTCATGTATCTCTCATGTATCTCTCATGTATCTCTCCTGTATCTCTCCTGTATCTCTCCTGTATCTCTCCTGTATCTCTCCTGTATCTCTTATGTATCTCTTATGTATCTCTTATGTATCTCCTATGTATCTCCTATATCTCTCCTATATCTCTCCTATATCTCTCCTGTATCTCTTATGTATCTCTTATGTATCTCTTATATATCTCTTATGTATCTCTTATGTATCTCTTATGTATCTCTTATGTATCTCTTATGTATCTCTTATCTCTTATATATCTCTTATGTATCTCTTATCTCTTATATATCTCTTATATATCTCTTATGTATCTCTTATGTATCTCTTATATATCTCTTATATATCTCTTATCTCTTATATATCTCTTATGTATCTCTTATCTCTTATATATCTCTTATATATCTCTTATATATCTCCTATATCGCTTATATATCTCTTATGTATCTCTTATGTATCTCTTATGTATCTCTTATGTATCTCTTATATATCTCTTATATATCTCTTATATATCTCCTATATCTCTTATATATCTCTTATATATCTCTTATATATCTCTTATATATCTCTTATGTATCTCTTATGTATCTCTTATGTATCTCTTATGTATCTCTTATGTATCTCTTATATATCTCTTATGTATCTCTTATATATCTCTTATATATCTCTTATATATCTCTTATATTGCTTATATATCTCTTATATATCTCTTATATATCTCTTATATATCTCTTATATATCTCTATATCTCTTATATATCTCTTATGTATCTCTTATATATCTTTTTTATATCTCTTATATATCTCTTATATATCTCTTATGTATCTCTTATATATCTCCTATATCTCTTATATATCTCTTATATATCTCTTATTTATCTCTTATATATCTCTTATATATCTCTTATGTATCTTTTTTATATCTCTTATATATCTCTTATATATCTCTTATATATCTCTTATATCTCTTATATATCTCTTATCTCTTATATATCTCTTATCTCTTATATATCTCTTATTTATCTCTTATATATCTCTTATATATCTCTTATATATCTCTTATATATCTCTTATGTATCTCTTATATATCTCTTATATATCTCTTATATATCTCTTATATATCTCTTATCTCTTATATATCTCTTATGTATCTCTTATGTATCTCTTATGTATCTCTTATATATCTCTTATATATCTCTTATATATCTCTTATATATCTCCTATATCGCTTATATATCTCTTATATATCTCTTATATATCTCTTATATATCTCCTATATCTCTTATATATCTCTTATATATCTCTTATATATCTCTTATATATCTCTTATATATCTCTTATGTATCTCTTATGTATCTCTTATGTATCTCTTATGTATCTCTTATGTATCTCTTATATATCTCTTATATATCTCTTATATATCTCTTATATATCTCTATATCTCTTATATATCTCTTATGTATCTCTTATATATCTTTTTTATATCTCTTATATATCTCTTATATATCTCTTATGTATCTTTTATATATCTCCTATATCTCTTATATATCTCTTATATATCTCTTATTTATCTCTTATATATCTCTTATATATCTCTTATGTATCTTTTTTATATCTCTTATATATCTCTTATATATCTCTTATATATCTTTTTTGTATCTCTTATGTATCTCTTATGTATCTCTTATATATCTCTTATATATCTCCTATATCTCTCCTATATCTCTCATATATCTCTCATATATCTCTCATATATCTCTTATGTATCTCTTATGTATCTCTTATGTATCTCTTATATATCTCTTATATATCTCTTATATATCTCCTATATCGCTTATATATCTCTTATATATCTCTTATATATCTCTTATATATCTCTTATATATCTCTATATCTCTTATATATCTCTTATGTATCTCTTATATATCTTTTTTATATCTCTTATATATCTCTTATATATCTCTTATGTATCTCTTATATATCTCCTATATCTCTTATATATCTCTTATATATCTCTTATTTATCTCTTATATATCTCTTATATATCTCTTATGTATCTTTTTTATATCTCTTATATATCTCTTATATATCTCTTATATATCTCTTATATCTCTTATATATCTCTTATCTCTTATATATCTCTTATCTCTTATATATCTCTTATTTATCTCTTATATATCTCTTATTTATCTCTTATATATCTCTTATATATCTCTTATATATCTCTTATATATCTCTTATGTATCTCTTATATATCTCTTATATATCTCTTATATATCTCTTATCTCTTATATATCTCTTATGTATCTCTTATGTATCTCTTATGTATCTCTTATATATCTCTTATGTATCTCTTATATATCTCTTATATATCTCTTATATATCTCCTATATCGCTTATATATCTCTTATATATCTCTTATATATCTCTTATATATCTCCTATATCTCTTATATATCTCTTATATATCTCTTATATATCTCTTATATATCTCTTATATATCTCTTATGTATCTCTTATGTATCTCTTATGTATCTCTTATGTATCTCTTATGTATCTCTTATATATCTCTTATGTATCTCTTATGTATCTCTTATATATCTCTTATATATCTCCTATATCGCTTATATATCTCTTATATATCTCTTATATATCTCTATATCTCTTATATATCTCTTATGTATCTCTTATATATCTTTTTTATATCTCTTATATATCTCTTATATATCTCTTATGTATCTCTTATATATCTCCTATATCTCTTATATATCTCTTATGTATCTCTTATGTATCTCTTATGTATCTTTTTTATATCTCTTATATATCTCTTATATATCTCTTATATATCTCTTATATATCTTTTTTGTATCTCTTATGTATCTCTTATGTATCTCTTATATATCTCTTATATATCTCCTATATCTCTCCTGTATCTCTCATGTATCTCTCATGTATCTCTCATGTATCTCTTATGTATCTCTTATGTATCTCTTATATATCTCTTATATATCTCTTATATATCTCCTATATCTCTCCTATATCTCTCCTATATCTCTCCTGTATCTCTCATGTATCTCTCATGTATCTCTTATGTATCTCTTATATATCTCTTATATATCTCTTATATATCTCTTATATATCTCTTATGTATCTCTTATGTATCTCTTATGTATCTCTTATGTATCTCTTATGTATCTCTTATATATCTCTTATATATCTCTTATATATCTCTTATATATCTCTTATATATCTTTTTTATATCTCTTATATATCTCTTATATATCTCTT
This sequence comes from Crinia signifera, assembly GCF_055691185.1. Lineage (NCBI taxonomy): Eukaryota > Metazoa > Chordata > Amphibia > Anura > Myobatrachidae > Crinia > Crinia signifera. Next base: position 32,185,824 of record NC_139228.1, on the reverse strand, counting down.
ATATATCTCTTATATATCTCTTATATATCTCTTATGTATCTCTTATGTATCTCTTATGTATCTCTTATATATCTCTTATATATCTCTTATATATCTCTTATATATCTCTTATATATCTTTTTTATATCTCTTATATATCTCTTATGTATCTCTTATGTATCTCTTATATATCTCTTATATATCTCTTATATATCTCTTATGTATCTCTTATATATCTCTTATATATCTCTTATGTATCTCTTATCTCTTATATATCTCTTATGTATCTCTTATCTCTTATATATCTCTTATGTATCTCTTATGTATCTCTTATGTATCTCTTATGTATCTCTTATGTATCTCTTATGTATCTCTTATGTATCTCTCACGTATCTCTCACGTATCTCTCATGTATCTCTCATGTATCTCTCATGTATCTCTCATGTATCTCTCATGTATCTCTCCTGTATCTCTCCTGTATCTCTCCTGTATCTCTCCTGTATCTCTCCTGTATCTCTCCTGTATCTCTCCTGTATCTCTCATGTATCTCTTATGTATCTCCTATGTATCTCCTATATCTCTCCTATATCTCTCCTATATCTCTCCTATATCTCTCCTATATCTCTTATATATCTCTTATCTCTTATATATCTCTTATATAAGAGATATAGGAGATATATAAGAGATATATAAGAGATATATAAGAGATAAGAGATATATAAGAGATATATAAGAGATATATAAGAGATATATAAGAGATATATAAGAGATATAGGTGATATATAAGAGATATATATCTCTTATGTATCTCTTATATATCTCTTATATATCTCTTATATATCTCTTATATATCTCTTATATATCTCTTATATGTCTCTTATATATCTCTTATATATCTCTTATATATCTCTTATATATCTCTTATATATCTCTTATATATCTCTTATATATCTCTTATCTCTTATGTATCTCTTATGTATCTCTTATGTATCTCTTATGTATCTCTTATATATCTCTTATGTATCTCTTATATATCTCTTATATATCTCTTATATATCTCCTATATCGCTTATATATCTCTTATATATCTCTTATATATCTCTTATATATCTCTTATATATCTCTATATCTCTTATATATCTCTTATATATCTCTATCTCTTATATATCTTATATATCTCCTATATATCTCCTATATATCTCCTATATATCTCTTATATATCTCCTATATATCTCTTATGTATCTCTTATATATATCTCTTATATATCTCTTATGTATCTCTTATATATCTCTTATATATCTCTTATATCTTATATATCTCTTGTATATCTCTTATATATCTCCTATATCTCTTATATATCTCTTATATATCTCTTATATATCTCTATATATCTCTTATGTATCTCTTATATATATCTCTTATATATATCTTATATATCTCTATATCTCTTATATATCTCTTATATATCTCCTATATTTCTAATGTATCTCTTATATATCTCTTATATATCTCTTATATATCTCTTATATATCTCTTATATATCTCTTATCTCCTATATATCTCTTATATATCTCTTATATATCTCTTATATATCTCTTATATATCTCTTATCTCCTATATATCTCTTATATATCTCTTATATATCTCTTATATATCTCTTATATATCTCTTATGGCTTATATATCTCTTATGTATCTCTTATATATCTCTTATATATCTCTTATCTCTTATATATCTCTTATATATCTCTTATATATCTCTTATATATCTCTTATCTCTTATATATCTCTTATATATCTCTTATATATCTCTTATCTCCTATATATCTCTTATATATCTCTTATGTATCTCTTATATATCTCTTATATATCTCTTATATATCTCTTATATATCTCTTATATATCTCTTATATATCTCTTTTATCTCTTATATATCTCTTATCTCTTATATATCTCTTATCTCTTATATATCTCTTATTTATCTCTTATATATCTCTTATTTATCTCTTATATATCTCTTATATATCTCTTATATATCTCTTATATATCTCTTATATATCTCTTATGTATCTCTTATATATCTCTTATATATCTCTTATATATCTCTTATATATCTCTTATCTCTCTCTTATGTATCTCTTATGTATCTCTTATGTATCTCTTATATATCTCTTATGTATCTCTTATATATCTCTTATATATCTCTTATATATCTCTTATTTATCTCTTATATATCTCTTATATATCTCTTATGTATCTTTTTTATATCTCTTATATATCTCTTATATATCTCTTATATATCTCTTATATATCTTTTTTGTATCTCTTATGTATCTCTTATGTATCTCTTATATATCTCTTATATATCTCCTATATCTCTCCTATATCTCTCATATATCTCTCATATATCTCTTATGTATCTCTTATGTATCTCTTATGTATCTCTTATATATCTCTTATATATCTCTTATATATCTCCTATATCGCTTATATATCTCTTATATATCTCTTATATATCTCTTATATATCTCTTATATATCTCTATATCTCTTATATATCTCTTATGTATCTCTTATATATCTTTTTTATATCTCTTATATATCTCTTATGTATCTCTTATATATCTCCTATATCTCTTATATATCTCTTATATATCTCTTATTTATCTCTTATATATCTCTTATATATCTCTTATGTATCTTTTTTATATCTCTTATATATCTCTTATATATCTCTTATATATCTCTTATATCTCTTATATATCTCTTATCTCTTATATATCTCTTATCTCTTATATATCTCTTATTTATCTCTTATATATCTCTTATTTATCTCTTATATATCTCTTATATATCTCTTATATATCTCTTTTATATCTCTTATGTATCTCTTATATATCTCTTATATATCTCTTATATATCTCTTATCTCTTATATATCTCGTATGTATCTCTTATGTATCTCTTATATATCTCTTATGTATCTCTTATATATCTCTTATATATCTCTTATATATCTCCTATATCGCTTATATATCTCTTATATATCTCTTATATATCTCTTATATATCTCCTATATCTCTTATATATCTCTTATATATCTCTTATATATCTCTTATATATCTCTTATATATCTCTTATGTATCTCTTATGTATCTCTTATGTATCTCTTATGTATCTCTTATGTATCTCTTATATATCTCTTATGTATCTCTTATGTATCTCTTATATATCTCTTATATATCTCCTATATCGCTTATATATCTCTTATATATCTCTTATATATCTCTTATATATCTCTATATCTCTTATATATCTCTTATGTATCTCTTATATATCTTTTTTATATCTCTTATATATCTCTTATATATCTCTTATGTATCTCTTATATATCTCCTATATCTCTTATATATCTCTTATATATCTCTTATGTATCTCTTATGTATCTTTTTTATATCTCTTATATATCTCTTATATATCTCTTATATATCTCTTATATATCTTTTTTGTATCTCTTATGTATCTCTTATGTATCTCTTATATATCTCTTATATATCTCCTATATCTCTCCTATATCTCTCATATATCTCTCATGTATCTCTCATGTATCTCTTATGTATCTCTTATGTATCTCTTATGTATCTCTTATGTATCTCTTATGTATCTCTTATATATCTCTTATATATCTCCTATATCTCTCCTATATCTCTCCTATATCTCTCCTATATCTCTCATATATCTCTCATATATCTCTCATGTATCTCTTATGTATCTCTTATGTATCTCTTATATATCTCTTATATATCTCTTATATATCTCTTATATATCTCTTATGTATCTCTTATGTATCTCTTATGTATCTCTTATGTATCTCTTATGTATCTCTTATGTATCTCTTATATATCTCTTATATATCTCTTATATATCTCTTATATATCTTTTTTATATCTCTTATATATCTCTTATGTATCTCTTATGTATCTCTTATATATCTCTTATATATCTCTTATATATCTCTTATGTATCTCTTATATATCTCTTATATATCTCTTATGTATCTCTTATCTCTTATATATCTCTTATGTATCTCTTATGTATCTCTTATGTATCTCTCATGTATCTCTCATGTATCTCTCATGTATCTCTCATGTATCTCTCCTGTATCTCTCCTGTATCTCTCCTGTATCTCTCCTGTATCTCTCCTGTATCTCTCCTGTATCTCTCCTGTATCTCTCCTGTATCTCTCCTGTATCTCTTATGTATCTCCTATGTATCTCCTATGTATCTCCTATATCTCTCCTATATCTCTCCTATATCTCTCCTATATCTCTCCTATATCTCTCCTATATCTCTTATATATCTCTTATCTCTTATATATCTCTTATATAAGAGATATAGGAGATATATAAGAGATATATAAGAGATATATAAGAGATAAGAGATATATAAGAGATATATAAGAGATATATAAGAGATATATAAGAGATATATAAGAGATATATAAGAGATATATAAGAGATATAGGAGATATATAAGAGATATATATCTCTTATATATCTCTTATATATCTCTTATATATCTCTTATATATCTCTTATATATCTCTTATATATCTCTTATATATCTCTTATATATCTCTTATATATCTCTTATATATCTCTTATATATCTCTTATATATCTCTTATATATCTCTTATATATCTCTTATATATCTCTTATATATCTCTTATGTATCTATTATGTATCTCTTATGTATCTCTTATGTATCTCTTATGTATCTCTTATATATCTCTTATGTATCTCTTATATATCTCTTATATATCTCTTATATATCTCCTATATCGCTTATATATCTCTTATATATCTCTTATATATCTCTTATATATCTCTTATATATCTCTATATCTCTTATATATCTCTTATATATCTCTATCTCTTATATATCTTATATATCTCCTATATATCTCCTATATATCTCTTATATATCTCCTATATATCTCTTATGTATCTCTTATATATATCTCTTATATATCTCTTATGTATCTCTTATATATCTCTTATATATCTCTTATATCTTATATATCTCTTGTATATCTCTTATATATCTCCTATATCTCTTATATATCTCTTATATATCTCTTATATATCTCTATATATCTCTTATGTATCTCTTATATATATCTCTTATATATATCTTATATATCTCTATATCTCTTATATATCTCTTATATATCTCCTATATTTCTAATGTATCTCTTATATATATCTTATATATCTCTTATATATCTCTTATATATCTCTTATATATCTCTTATATATCTCTTATCTCCTATATATCTCTTATATATCTCTTATATATCTCTTATATATCTCTTATATATCTCTTATATATCTCTTATCTCCTATATATCTCTTATATATCTCTTATATATCTCTTATATATCTCTTATATATCTCTTATGGCTTATATATCTCTTATGTATCTCTTATATATCTCTTATATATCTCTTATCTCTTATATATCTCTTATATATCTCCTATATATCTCTTATATATCTCTTATCTCTTATATATTTCTTATATATCTCTTATATATCTCTTATCTCCTATATATCTCTTATATATCTCTTATGTATCTCTTATATATCTCTTATATATATCTTATATATCTCTTATATATCTCTTATATATCTCTTATATATCTCTTATATATCTCTTATATATCTCTTATATATCTCTTATATCTCTTATATATCTCTTATCTCTTATATATCTCTTATCTCTTATATATCTCTTATTTATCTCTTATATATCTCTTATTTATCTCTTATATATCTCTTATATATCTCTTATATATCTCTTATATATCTCTTATATATCTCTTATGTATCTCTTATATATCTCTTATATATCTCTTATATATCTCTTATATATCTCCTATATCGCTTATATATCTCTTATATATCTCTTATATATCTCTTATATATCTTAATATCTCTTATATATCTCTTATATATCTCTATCTCTTATATATCTTATATATCTCCTATATATCTCCTATATATCTCTTATATATCTCCTATATATCTCTTATGTATCTCTTATATATATCTCTTATATATCTCTTATATATCTCTTATATATCTCTTATATATCTCTTATATATCTCCTATATCTCTTATATATCTCTTATATATCTCTTATATATCTCTTATATATCTCTTATATATCTCTTATGTATCTCTTATGTATCTCTTATGTATCTCTTATGTATCTCTTATGTATCTCTTATATATCTCTTATGTATCTCTTATATATCTCTTATATATCTCTTATATATCTCCTATATCGCTTATATATCTCTTATATATCTCTTATATATCTCTTATATATCTCTTATATATCTCTATATCTCTTATATATCTCTTATATATCTCTATCTCTTATATATCTTATATATCTCCTATATATCTCCTATATATCTCTTATATATCTCCTATATATCTCTTATGTATCTCTTATATATATCTCTTATATATCTCTTATGTATCTCTTATATATCTCTTATATATCTCTTATATCTTATATATCTCTTGTATATCTCTTATATATCTCCTATATCTCTTATATATCTCTTATATATCTCTTATATATCTCTATATATCTCTTATGTATCTCTTATATATATCTCTTATATATATCTTATATATCTCTATATCTCTTATATATCTCTTATATATCTCCTATATTTCTAATGTATCTCTTATATATCTCTTATATATCTCTTATATATCTCTTATATATCTCTTATATATCTCTTATCTCCTATATATCTCTTATATATCTCTTATATATCTCTTATATATCTCTTATATATCTCTTATATATCTCTTATCTCCTATATATCTCTTATATATCTCTTATATATCTCTTATATATCTCTTATATATCTCTTATGGCTTATATATCTCTTATGTATCTCTTATATATCTCTTATATATCTCTTATCTCTTATATATCTCTTATATATCTCTTATATATCTCTTATATATCTCTTATCTCTTATATATCTCTTATATATCTCTTATATATCTCTTATCTCCTATATATCTCTTATATATCTCTTATGTATCTCTTATATATCTCTTATATATCTCTTATATATCTCTTATATATCTCTTATATATCTCTTATATATCTCTTATATATCTCTTATATCTCTTATATATCTCTTATCTCTTATATATCTCTTATCTCTTATATATCTCTTATTTATCTCTTATATATCTCTTATTTATCTCTTATATATCTCTTATATATCTCTTATATATCTCTTATATATCTCTTATATATCTCTTATGTATCTCTTATATATCTCTTATATATCTCTTATATATCTCTTATATATCTCCTATATCGCTTATATATCTCTTATATATCTCTTATATATCTCTTATATATCTCTTATATATCTCTATATCTCTTATATATCTCTTATATATCTCTATCTCTTATATATCTTATATATCTCCTATATATCTCCTATATATCTCTTATATATCTCCTATATATCTCTTATGTATCTCTTATATATATCTCTTATATATCTCTTATGTATCTCTTATATATCTCTTATATATCTCTTATATCTTATATATCTCTTGTATATCTCTTATATATCTCCTATATCTCTTATATATCTCTTATATATCTCTTATATATCTCTATATATCTCTTATGTATCTCTTATATATATCTTATATATATCTTATATATCTCTATATCTCTTATATATCTCTTATATATCTCCTATATTTCTAATGTATCTCTTATATATCTCTTATATATCTCTTATATATCTCTTATATATCTCTTATATATCTCTTATCTCCTATATATCTCTTATATATCTCTTATATATCTCTTATATATCTCTTATATATCTCTTATATATCTCTTATCTCCTATATATCTCTTATATATCTCTTATATATCTCTTATCTCTTATATATCTCTTATATATCTCTTATATATCTCTTATCTCCTATATATCTCTTATATATCTCTTATGTATCTCTTATATATCTCTTATATATCTCTTATATATCTCTTATATATCTCTTATATATCTCTTATATATCTCTTATATATCTCTTATATATCTCTTATATATCTTATATATCTCTTATTTATCTCTTATTTATCTCTTATATATCTCTTATATATCTCTTATATATCTCTTATGTATCTCTTATATATCTCTTATATATCTCTTATATATCTCTTATCTCTTATATATCTCTTATGTATCTCTTATGTATCTCTTATGTATCTCTTATATATCTCTTATATATCTCTTATATATCTCCTATATCGCTTATATATCTCTTATGTATCTCTTATGTATCTCTTATGTATCTCTTATGTATCTCTTATGTATCTCTTATATATCTCTTATGTATCTCTTATATATCTCTTATATATCTCCTATATCGCTTATATATCTCTTATATATCTCTTATATATCTCTTATATATCTCTTATATATCTCTATATCTCTTATATATCTCTTATATATCTCTTATATATCTCTTATATATCTCTTATATATCTCCTATATCTCTTATTTATCTCTTATATATCTCTTATATATCTATTATGTATCTTTTTTATATCTCTTATATATCTCTTATATATCTCTTATATATCTCTTATATATCTTTTTTGTATCTCTTATGTATCTCTTATGTATCTCTTATATATCTCCTATATCTCTCCTATATCTCTCCTATATCTCTCATGTATCTCTTATATATCTCTTATATATCTCTTATATATCTCTTATATATCTCTTATATATCTCTTATATATATATATATATCTCTTATATATCTCTTATATATCTCTTATGTATCTCTTATGTATCTCTTATATATCTCTTATATATCTCTTATATATCTTTTTTATATCTCTTATATATCTCTTATGTATCTCTTATGTATCTCTTATGTATCTCTTATATATCTCTTATGTATCTCTTATGTATCTCTTATATATCTCTTATATATCTCTTATGTATCTCTTATCTCTTATATATCTCTTATGTATCTCTTATGTATCTCTTATGTATCTCTTATGTATCTCTTATGTATCTCTCATGTATCTCTCATGTATCTCTCATGTATCTCTCATGTATCTCTCATGTATCTCTCATGTATCTCTCCTGTATCTCTCCTGTATCTCTCCTGTATCTCTCCTGTATCTCTCCTGTATCTCTCATGTATCTCTCCTGTATCTCTTATGTATCTCTTATGTATCTCTTATGTATCTCCTATGTATCTCCTATATCTCTCCTATATCTCTCCTATATCTCTCCTGTATCTCTCATGTATCTCTTATGTATCTCTTATGTATCTCTTATGTATCTCTTATGTATCTCTTATATATCTCTTATGTATCTCTTATGTATCTCTTATGTATCTCTTATCTCTTATATATCTCTTATGTATCTCTTATCTCTTATATATCTCTTATATATCTCTTATGTATCTCTTATGTATCTCTTATATATCTCTTATATATCTCTTATGTATCTCTTATCTCTTATATATCTCTTATGTATCTCTTATCTCTTATATATCTCTTATATATCTCCTATATCGCTTATATATCTCTTATGTATCTCTTATGTATCTCTTATGTATCTCTTATGTATCTCTTATATATCTCTTATATATCTCTTATATATCTCTTATATATCTCCTATATCTCTTATATATCTCTTATATATCTCTTATATATCTCTTATATATCTCTTATATATCTCTTATGTATCTCTTATGTATCTCTTATGTATCTCTTATGTATCTCTTATATATCTCTTATGTATCTCTTATATATCTCTTATATATCTCTTATATATCTCCTATATCGCTTATATATCTCTTATATATCTCTTATATATCTCTTATATATCTCTTATATATCTCTATATCTCTTATATATCTCTTATGTATCTCTTATATATCTTTTTTATATCTCTTATATATCTCTTATATATCTCTTATGTATCTCTTATATATCTCCTATATCTCTTATATATCTCTTATATATCTCTTATTTATCTCTTATATATCTCTTATATATCTCTTATGTATCTTTTTTATATCTCTTATATATCTCTTATATATCTCTTATATATCTCTTATATCTCTTATATATCTCTTATCTCTTATATATCTCTTATCTCTTATATATCTCTTATTTATCTCTTATATATCTCTTATATATCTCTTATATATCTCTTATATATCTCTTATGTATCTCTTATATATCTCTTATATATCTCTTATATATCTCTTATATATCTCTTATCTCTTATATATCTCTTATGTATCTCTTATATATCTCTTATATATCTCTTATATATCTCCTATATCGCTTATATATCTCTTATATATCTCTTATATATCTCTTATATATCTCCTATATCTCTTATATATCTCTTATATATCTCTTATATATCTCTTATATATCTCTTATGTATCTCTTATGTATCTCTTATGTATCTCTTATGTATCTCTTATGTATCTCTTATATATCTCTTATATATCTCTTATATATCTCTTATATATCTCTATATCTCTTATATATCTCTTATGTATCTCTTATATATCTTTTTTATATCTCTTATATATCTCTTATATATCTCTTATGTATCTTTTATATATCTCCTATATCTCTTATATATCTCTTATATATCTCTTATTTATCTCTTATATATCTCTTATATATCTCTATATCTCTTATATATCTCTTATGTATCTCTTATATATCTTTTTTATATCTCTTATATATCTCTTATGTATCTCTTATGTATCTCTTATGTATCTCTTATATATCTCTTATGTATCTCTTATATATCTCTTATATATCTCTTATATATCTCCTATATCGCTTATATATCTCTTATATATCTCTTATATATCTCTTATATATCTCTTATATATCTCTATATCTCTTATATATCTCTTATATATCTCTATCTCTTATATATCTTATATATCTCCTATATATCTCCTATATATCTCTTATATATCTCCTATATATCTCTTATGTATCTCTTATATATATCTCTTATATATCTCTTATGTATCTCTTATATATCTCTTATATATCTCTTATATCTTATATATCTCTTGTATATCTCTTATATATCTCCTATATCTCTTATATATCTCTTATATATCTCTTATATATCTCTATATATCTCTTATGTATCTCTTATATATATCTCTTATATATATCTTATATATCTCTATATCTCTTATATATCTCTTATATATCTCCTATATTTCTAATGTATCTCTTATATATATCTTATATATCTCTTATATATCTCTTATATATCTCTTATATATCTCTTATATATCTCTTATCTCCTATATATCTCTTATATATCTCTTATATATCTCTTATATATCTCTTATATATCTCTTATATATCTCTTATCTCCTATATATCTCTTATATATCTCTTATATATCTCTTATATATCTCTTATATATCTCTTATGGCTTATATATCTCTTATGTATCTCTTATATATCTCTTATATATCTCTTATCTCTTATATATCTCTTATATATCTCCTATATATCTCTTATATATCTCTTATCTCTTATATATTTCTTATATATCTCTTATATATCTCTTATCTCCTATATATCTCTTATATATCTCTTATGTATCTCTTATATATCTCTTATATATATCTTATATATCTCTTATATATCTCTTATATATCTCTTATATATCTCTTATATATCTCTTATATATCTCTTATATATCTCTTATATCTCTTATATATCTCTTATCTCTTATATATCTCTTATCTCTTATATATCTCTTATTTATCTCTTATATATCTCTTATTTATCTCTTATATATCTCTTATATATCTCTTATATATCTCTTATATATCTCTTATATATCTCTTATGTATCTCTTATATATCTCTTATATATCTCTTATATATCTCTTATATATCTCCTATATCGCTTATATATCTCTTATATATCTCTTATATATCTCTTATATATCTCTTATATATCTTAATATCTCTTATATATCTCTTATATATCTCTATCTCTTATATATCTTATATATCTCCTATATATCTCCTATATATCTCTTATATATCTCCTATATATCTCTTATGTATCTCTTATATATATCTCTTATATATCTCTTATATATCTCTTATATATCTCTTATATATCTCTTATATATCTCCTATATCTCTTATATATCTCTTATATATCTCTTATATATCTCTTATATATCTCTTATATATCTCTTATGTATCTCTTATGTATCTCTTATGTATCTCTTATGTATCTCTTATGTATCTCTTATATATCTCTTATGTATCTCTTATATATCTCTTATATATCTCTTATATATCTCCTATATCGCTTATATATCTCTTATATATCTCTTATATATCTCTTATATATCTCTTATATATCTCTATATCTCTTATATATCTCTTATATATCTCTATCTCTTATATATCTTATATATCTCCTATATATCTCCTATATATCTCTTATATATCTCCTATATATCTCTTATGTATCTCTTATATATATCTCTTATATATCTCTTATGTATCTCTTATATATCTCTTATATATCTCTTATATCTTATATATCTCTTGTATATCTCTTATATATCTCCTATATCTCTTATATATCTCTTATATATCTCTTATATATCTCTATATATCTCTTATGTATCTCTTATATATATCTCTTATATATATCTTATATATCTCTATATCTCTTATATATCTCTTATATATCTCCTATATTTCTAATGTATCTCTTATATATCTCTTATATATCTCTTATATATCTCTTATATATCTCTTATATATCTCTTATCTCCTATATATCTCTTATATATCTCTTATATATCTCTTATATATCTCTTATATATCTCTTATATATCTCTTATCTCCTATATATCTCTTATATATCTCTTATATATCTCTTATATATCTCTTATATATCTCTTATGGCTTATATATCTCTTATGTATCTCTTATATATCTCTTATATATCTCTTATCTCTTATATATCTCTTATATATCTCTTATATATCTCTTATATATCTCTTATCTCTTATATATCTCTTATATATCTCTTATATATCTCTTATCTCCTATATATCTCTTATATATCTCTTATGTATCTCTTATATATCTCTTATATATCTCTTATATATCTCTTATATATCTCTTATATATCTCTTATATATCTCTTATATATCTCTTATATCTCTTATATATCTCTTATCTCTTATATATCTCTTATCTCTTATATATCTCTTATTTATCTCTTATATATCTCTTATTTATCTCTTATATATCTCTTATATATCTCTTATATATCTCTTATATATCTCTTATATATCTCTTATGTATCTCTTATATATCTCTTATATATCTCTTATATATCTCTTATATATCTCCTATATCGCTTATATATCTCTTATATATCTCTTATATATCTCTTATATATCTCTTATATATCTCTATATCTCTTATATATCTCTTATATATCTCTATCTCTTATATATCTTATATATCTCCTATATATCTCCTATATATCTCTTATATATCTCCTATATATCTCTTATGTATCTCTTATATATATCTCTTATATATCTCTTATGTATCTCTTATATATCTCTTATATATCTCTTATATCTTATATATCTCTTGTATATCTCTTATATATCTCCTATATCTCTTATATATCTCTTATATATCTCTTATATATCTCTATATATCTCTTATGTATCTCTTATATATATCTTATATATATCTTATATATCTCTATATCTCTTATATATCTCTTATATATCTCCTATATTTCTAATGTATCTCTTATATATCTCTTATATATCTCTTATATATCTCTTATATATCTCTTATATATCTCTTATCTCCTATATATCTCTTATATATCTCTTATATATCTCTTATATATCTCTTATATATCTCTTATATATCTCTTATCTCCTATATATCTCTTATATATCTCTTATATATCTCTTATCTCTTATATATCTCTTATATATCTCTTATATATCTCTTATCTCCTATATATCTCTTATATATCTCTTATGTATCTCTTATATATCTCTTATATATCTCTTATATATCTCTTATATATCTCTTATATATCTCTTATATATCTCTTATATATCTCTTATATATCTCTTATATATCTCTTATATATCTTATATATCTCTTATTTATCTCTTATTTATCTCTTATATATCTCTTATATATCTCTTATATATCTCTTATGTATCTCTTATATATCTCTTATATATCTCTTATATATCTCTTATCTCTTATATATCTCTTATGTATCTCTTATGTATCTCTTATGTATCTCTTATATATCTCTTATATATCTCTTATATATCTCCTATATCGCTTATATATCTCTTATGTATCTCTTATGTATCTCTTATGTATCTCTTATGTATCTCTTATGTATCTCTTATATATCTCTTATGTATCTCTTATATATCTCTTATATATCTCCTATATCGCTTATATATCTCTTATATATCTCTTATATATCTCTTATATATCTCTTATATATCTCTATATCTCTTATATATCTCTTATATATCTCTTATATATCTCTTATATATCTCTTATATATCTCCTATATCTCTTATTTATCTCTTATATATCTCTTATATATCTATTATGTATCTTTTTTATATCTCTTATATATCTCTTATATATCTCTTATATATCTCTTATATATCTTTTTTGTATCTCTTATGTATCTCTTATGTATCTCTTATATATCTCCTATATCTCTCCTATATCTCTCCTATATCTCTCATGTATCTCTTATATATCTCTTATATATCTCTTATATATCTCTTATATATCTCTTATATATCTCTTATATATATATATATATATCTCTTATATATCTCTTATATATCTCTTATGTATCTCTTATGTATCTCTTATATATCTCTTATATATCTCTTATATATCTTTTTTATATCTCTTATATATCTCTTATGTATCTCTTATGTATCTCTTATGTATCTCTTATATATCTCTTATGTATCTCTTATGTATCTCTTATATATCTCTTATATATCTCTTATGTATCTCTTATCTCTTATATATCTCTTATGTATCTCTTATGTATCTCTTATGTATCTCTTATGTATCTCTTATGTATCTCTTATGTATCTCTCATGTATCTCTCATGTATCTCTCATGTATCTCTCATGTATCTCTCATGTATCTCTCATGTATCTCTCCTGTATCTCTCCTGTATCTCTCCTGTATCTCTCCTGTATCTCTCCTGTATCTCTCATGTATCTCTCCTGTATCTCTTATGTATCTCTTATGTATCTCTTATGTATCTCCTATGTATCTCCTATATCTCTCCTATATCTCTCCTATATCTCTCCTGTATCTCTCATGTATCTCTTATGTATCTCTTATGTATCTCTTATGTATCTCTTATGTATCTCTTATATATCTCTTATGTATCTCTTATGTATCTCTTATGTATCTCTTATCTCTTATATATCTCTTATGTATCTCTTATCTCTTATATATCTCTTATATATCTCTTATGTATCTCTTATGTATCTCTTATATATCTCTTATATATCTCTTATGTATCTCTTATCTCTTATATATCTCTTATGTATCTCTTATCTCTTATATATCTCTTATATATCTCCTATATCGCTTATATATCTCTTATGTATCTCTTATGTATCTCTTATGTATCTCTTATGTATCTCTTATATATCTCTTATATATCTCTTATATATCTCTTATATATCTCCTATATCTCTTATATATCTCTTATATATCTCTTATATATCTCTTATATATCTCTTATATATCTCTTATGTATCTCTTATGTATCTCTTATGTATCTCTTATGTATCTCTTATGTATCTCTTATATATCTCTTATGTATCTCTTATATATCTCTTATATATCTCTTATATATCTCCTATATCGCTTATATATCTCTTATATATCTCTTATATATCTCTTATATATCTCTTATATATCTCTATATCTCTTATATATCTCTTATGTATCTCTTATATATCTTTTTTATATCTCTTATATATCTCTTATATATCTCTTATGTATCTCTTATATATCTCCTATATCTCTTATATATCTCTTATATATCTCTTATTTATCTCTTATATATCTCTTATATATCTCTTATGTATCTTTTTTATATCTCTTATATATCTCTTATATATCTCTTATATATCTCTTATATCTCTTATATATCTCTTATCTCTTATATATCTCTTATCTCTTATATATCTCTTATTTATCTCTTATATATCTCTTATATATCTCTTATATATCTCTTATATATCTCTTATGTATCTCTTATATATCTCTTATATATCTCTTATATATCTCTTATATATCTCTTATCTCTTATATATCTCTTATGTATCTCTTATATATCTCTTATATATCTCTTATATATCTCCTATATCGCTTATATATCTCTTATATATCTCTTATATATCTCTTATATATCTCCTATATCTCTTATATATCTCTTATATATCTCTTATATATCTCTTATATATCTCTTATGTATCTCTTATGTATCTCTTATGTATCTCTTATGTATCTCTTATGTATCTCTTATATATCTCTTATATATCTCTTATATATCTCTTATATATCTCTATATCTCTTATATATCTCTTATGTATCTCTTATATATCTTTTTTATATCTCTTATATATCTCTTATATATCTCTTATGTATCTTTTATATATCTCCTATATCTCTTATATATCTCTTATATATCTCTTATTTATCTCTTATATATCTCTTATATATCTCTTATGTATCTTTTTTATATCTCTTATATATCTCTTATATATCTCTTATATATCTCTTATATATCTTTTTTGTATCTCTTATGTATCTCTTATGTATCTCTTATATATCTCTTATATATCTCCTATATCTCTCCTATATCTCTCATATATCTCTCATATATCTCTCATGTATCTCTCATGTATCTCTTATGTATCTCTTATGTATCTCTTATATATCTCTTATATATCTCTTATATATCTCCTATATCTCTCCTATATCTCTCATGTATCTCTCATGTATCTCTCATATATCTCTTATGTATCTCTTATGTATCTCTTATATATCTCTTATATATCTCTTATATATCTCCTATATCGCTTATATATCTCTTATATATCTCTTATATATCTCTTATATATCTCTTATATATCTCTATATCTCTTATATATCTCTTATGTATCTCTTATATATCTTTTTTATATCTCTTATATATCTCTTATATATCTCTTATGTATCTCTTATATATCTCCTATATCTCTTATATATCTCTTATATATCTCTTATTTATCTCTTATATATCTCTTATATATCTCTTATGTATCTTTTTTATATCTCTTATATATCTCTTATATATCTCTTATATATCTCTTATATCTCTTATATATCTCTTATTTATCTCTTATATATCTCTTATTTATCTCTTATATATCTCTTATATATCTCTTATATATCTCTTATATATCTCTTATGTATCTCTTATGTATCTCTTATATATCTCTTATATATCTCTTATATATCTCTTATCTCTTATATATCTCTTATGTATCTCTTATGTATCTCTTATGTATCTCTTATATATCTCTTATGTATCTCTTATATATCTCTTATATATCTCTTATATATCTCTTATATATCTCCTATATCGCTTATATATCTCTTATATATCTCTTATATATCTCTTATATATCTCCTATATCTCTTATATATCTCTTATATATCTCTTATATATCTCTTATATATCTCCTATATCGCTTATATATCTCTTATATATCTCTTATATATCTCTTATATATCTCTTATATATCTCTATATCTCTTATATATCTCTTATGTATCTCTTATATATCTTTTTTATATCTCTTATATATCTCTTATATATCTCTTATGTATCTCTTATATATCTCCTATATCTCTTATATATCTCTTATGTATCTCTTATGTATCTCTTATGTATCTTTTTTATATCTCTTATATATCTCTTATATATCTCTTATATATCTCTTATATATCTTTTTTGTATCTCTTATGTATCTCTTATGTATCTCTTATATATCTCTTATATATCTCCTATATCTCTCCTATATCTCTCATATATCTCTCATATATCTCTCATGTATCTCTCATGTATCTCTTATGTATCTCTTATGTATCTCTTATATATCTCTTATATATCTCTTATATATCTCCTATATCTCTCCTATATCTCTCATGTATCTCTCATGTATCTCTTATGTATCTCTTATATATCTCCTATATATCTCTTATATATCTCTTATATATCTCTTATGTATCTCTTATGTATCTCTTATGTATCTCTTATGTATCTCTTATGTATCTCTTATGTATCTCTTATATATCTCTTATATATCTCTTATATATCTCTTATATATCTCTTATATATCTTTTTTATATCTCTTATATATCTCTTATATATCTCTTATATATCTCTTATATATCTCTTATATATCTCTTATGTATCTCTTATGTATCTCTTATGTATCTCTTATGTATCTCTTATGTATCTCTTATATATCTTTTTTATATCTCTTATATATCTCTTATGTATCTCTTATGTATCTCTTATATATCTCTTATATATCTCTTATATATCTCTTATGTATCTCTTATATATCTCTTATATATCTCTTATGTATCTCTTATCTCTTATATATCTCTTATGTATCTCTTATCTCTTATATATCTCTTATGTATCTCTTATGTATCTCTTATGTATCTCTTATGTATCTCTTATGTATCTCTTATGTATCTCTTATGTATCTCTCACGTATCTCTCACGTATCTCTCATGTATCTCTCATGTATCTCTCATGTATCTCTCATGTATCTCTCATGTATCTCTCCTGTATCTCTCCTGTATCTCTCCTGTATCTCTCCTGTATCTCTCCTGTATCTCTCCTGTATCTCTCCTGTATCTCTCATGTATCTCTTATGTATCTCTTATGTATCTCCTATGTATCTCCTATATCTCTCCTATATCTCTCCTATATCTCTCCTATATCTCTCCTATATCTCTTATATATCTCTTATATATCTCTTATCTCTTATATATCTCTTATATAAGAGATATAGGAGATATATAAGAGATATATAAGAGATATATAAGAGATAAGAGATATATAAGAGATATATAAGAGATATATAAGAGATATATAAGAGATATATAAGAGATATATAAGAGATATAGGAGATATATAAGAGATATATATCTCTTATGTATCTCTTATATATCTCTTATATATCTCTTATATATCTCTTATATATCTCTTATATATCTCTTATATATCTCTTATATATCTCTTATATATCTCTTATATATCTCTTATATATCTCTTATCTCTTATGTATCTCTTATGTATCTCTTATGTATCTCTTATGTATCTCTTATATATCTCTTATGTATCTCTTATATATCTCTTATATATCTCTTATATATCTCCTATATCGCTTATATATCTCTTATATATCTCTTATATATCTCTTATATATCTCTTATATATCTCTATATCTCTTATATATCTCTTATATATCTCTATCTCTTATATATCTTATATATCTCCTATATATCTCCTATATATCTCCTATATATCTCTTATGTATCTCTTATATATATCTCTTATATATCTCTTATGTATCTCTTATATATCTCTTATATATCTCTTATATCTTATATATCTCTTGTATATCTCTTATATATCTCCTATATCTCTTATATATCTCTTATATATCTCTTATATATCTCTATATATCTCTTATGTATCTCTTATATATATCTCTTATATATATCTTATATATCTCTATATCTCTTATATATCTCTTATATATCTCCTATATTTCTAATGTATCTCTTATATATCTCTTATATATCTCTTATATATCTCTTATATATCTCTTATATATCTCTTATCTCCTATATATCTCTTATATATCTCTTATATATCTCTTATATATCTCTTATATATCTCTTATCTCCTATATATCTCTTATATATCTCTTATATATCTCTTATATATCTCTTATGGCTTATATATCTCTTATGTATCTCTTATATATCTCTTATATATCTCTTATCTCTTATATATCTCTTATATATCTCTTATATATCTCTTATATATCTCTTATCTCTTATATATCTCTTATATATCTCTTATATACCTCTTATCTCCTATATATCTCTTATATATCTCTTATGTATCTCTTATATATCTCTTATATATCTCTTATATATCTCTTATATATCTCTTATATATCTCTTATATCTCTTATATATCTCTTATCTCTTATATATCTCTTATCTCTTATATATCTCTTATTTATCTCTTATATATCTCTTATTTATCTCTTATATATCTCTTATATATCTCTTATATATCTCTTATATATCTCTTATATATCTCTTATGTATCTCTTATATATCTCTTATATATCTCTTATATATCTCTTATCTCTTATATATCTCTTATGTATCTCTTATGTATCTCTTATGTATCTCTTATATATCTCTTATGTATCTCTTATATATCTCTTATATATCTCTTATATATCTCCTATATCGCTTATATATCTCTTATATATCTCTTATATATCTCTTATATATCTCTATATCTCTTATATATCTCTTATGTATCTCTTATATATCTTTTTTATATCTCTTATATATCTCTTATATATCTCTTATGTATCTCTTATATATCTCCTATATCTCTTATATATCTCTTATATATCTCTTATGTATCTTTTTTATATCTCTTATATATCTCTTATATATCTCTTATATATCTCTTATATATCTTTTTTGTATCTCTTATATATCTCCTATATCTCTCCTATATCTCTCCTATATCTCTCATATATCTCTTATATATCTCTTATATATCTCCTATATCTCTCCTATATCTCTCCTATATCTCTCCTGTATCTCTCATGTATCTCTCATGTATCTCTTATATATCTCTTATATATCTCTTATATATCTCTTATATATCTCTTATATATATATATATATATATATATATATATCTTATATATCTCTTATATATCTCTTATATATCTCTTATCTCTTATATATCTCTTATATATCTCTTATGTATCTCTTATGTATCTCTTATGTATCTCTTATATATCTCTTATATATCTCTTATATATCTCTTATATATCTTTTTTATATCTCTTATATATCTCTTATGTATCTCTTATGTATCTCTTATATATCTCTTATATATCTCTTATATATCTCTTATGTATCTCTTATATATCTCTTATATATCTCTTATGTATCTCTTATCTCTTATATATCTCTTATGTATCTCTTATCTCTTATATATCTCTTATGTATCTCTTATCTCTTATGTATCTCTTATGTATCTCTTATGTATCTCTTATATATCTCTTATGTATCTCTTATCTCTTATGTATCTCTTATGTATTTCTTATGTATCTCTTATGTATCTCTCATGTATCTCTCATGTATCTCTCATGTATCTCTCCTGTATCTCTCCTGTATCTCTCCTGTATCTCTCCTGTATCTCTCCTGTATCTCTCCTGTATCTCTCCTGTATCTCTCCTGTATCTCTCCTGTATCTCTCCTGTATCTCTCCTGTATCTCTCCTGTATCTCCTATGTATCTCCTATATCTCTCCTATATCTCTCCTATATCTCTCCTATATCTCTCCTATATCTCTTATATATCTCTTATCTCTTATATATCTCTTATATAAGAGATATAGGAGATATATAAGAGATATATAAGAGATATATAAGAGATAAGAGATATATAAGAGATATATAAGAGATATATAAGAGATATATAAGAGATATATAAGAAATATAGGAGATATATAAGAGATATATATCTCTTATATATCTCTTATATATCTCTTATATATCTCTTATATATCTCTTATATATCTCTTATGTATCTCTTATGTATCTCTTATGTATCTCTTATGTATCTCTTATATATCTCTTATATATCTCTTATATATCTCTTATATCTCTTATATATCTCTTATCTCTTATATATCTCTTATCTCTTATATATCTCTTATTTATCTCTTATATATCTCTTATTTATCTCTTATATATCTCTTATATATCTCTTATATATCTCTTATATATCTCTTATATATCTCTTATGTATCTCTTATATATCTCTTATATATCTCTTATATATCTCTTATCTCTTATATATCTCTTATGTATCTCTTATGTATCTCTTATGTATCTCTTATATATCTCTTATGTATCTCTTATATATCTCTTATATATCTCTTATATATCTCCTATATCGCTTATATATCTCTTATATATCTCTTATATATCTCTTATATATCTCTTATATATCTCTATATCTCTTATATATCTCTTATGTATCTCTTATATATCTTTTTTATATCTCTTATATATCTCTTATATATCTCTTATGTATCTCTTATATATCTCCTATATCTCTTATATATCTCTTATATATCTCTTATGTATCTTTTTTATATCTCTTATATATCTCTTATATATCTCTTATATATCTCTTATATATCTTTTTTGTATCTCTTATATATCTCCTATATCTCTCCTATATCTCTCATATATCTCTCATATATCTCTCATATATCTCTTATGTATCTCTTATGTATCTCTTATGTATCTCTTATGTATCTCTTATGTATCTCTTATATATCTCTTATATATCTCCTATATCTCTCCTATATCTCTCCTATATCTCTCCTGTATCTCTCATGTATCTCTCATGTATCTCTTATATATCTCTTATATATCTCTTATATATCTCTTATCTCTTATATATCTCTTATATATCTCTTATGTATCTCTTATGTATCTCTTATGTATCTCTTATATATCTCTTATATATCTCTTATATATCTCTTATATATCTTTTTTATATCTCTTATATATCTCTTATGTATCTCTTATGTATCTCTTATATATCTCTTATATATCTCTTATATATCTCTTATGTATCTCTTATATATCTCTTATATATCTCTTATGTATCTCTTATCTCTTATATATCTCTTATGTATCTCTTATCTCTTATATATCTCTTATGTATCTCTTATCTCTTATGTATCTCTTATGTATCTCTTATGTATCTCTTATATATCTCTTATGTATCTCTTATCTCTTATGTATCTCTTATGTATTTCTTATGTATCTCTTATGTATCTCTCATGTATCTCTCATGTATCTCTCATGTATCTCTCATGTATCTCTCCTGTATCTCTCCTGTATCTCTCCTGTATCTCTCCTGTATCTCTCCTGTATCTCTCCTGTATCTCTCCTGTATCTCTCCTGTATCTCTCCTGTATCTCTCCTGTATCTCTCCTGTATCTCCTATGTATCTCCTATATCTCTCCTATATCTCTCCTATATCTCTCCTATATCTCTCCTATATCTCTTATATATCTCTTATCTCTTATATATCTCTTATATAAGAGATATAGGAGATATATAAGAGATATATAAGAGATATATAAGAGATAAGAGATATATAAGAGATATATAAGAGATATATAAGAGATATATAAGAGATATATAAGAAATATAGGAGATATATAAGAGATATATATCTCTTATATATCTCTTATATATCTCTTATATATCTCTTATATATCTCTTATATATCTCTTATGTATCTCTTATGTATCTCTTATGTATCTCTTATGTATCTCTTATATATCTCTTATATATCTCTTATATATCTCTTATATCTCTTATATATCTCTTATCTCTTATATATCTCTTATCTCTTATATATCTCTTATTTATCTCTTATATATCTCTTATTTATCTCTTATATATCTCTTATATATCTCTTATATATCTCTTATATATCTCTTATATATCTCTTATGTATCTCTTATATATCTCTTATATATCTCTTATATATCTCTTATCTCTTATATATCTCTTATGTATCTCTTATGTATCTCTTATGTATCTCTTATATATCTCTTATGTATCTCTTATATATCTCTTATATATCTCTTATATATCTCCTATATCGCTTATATATCTCTTATATATCTCTTATATATCTCTTATATATCTCTTATATATCTCTATATCTCTTATATATCTCTTATGTATCTCTTATATATCTTTTTTATATCTCTTATATATCTCTTATATATCTCTTATGTATCTCTTATATATCTCCTATATCTCTTATATATCTCTTATATATCTCTTATGTATCTTTTTTATATCTCTTATATATCTCTTATATATCTCTTATATATCTCTTATATATCTTTTTTGTATCTCTTATATATCTCCTATATCTCTCCTATATCTCTCATATATCTCTCATATATCTCTCATATATCTCTTATGTATCTCTTATGTATCTCTTATGTATCTCTTATGTATCTCTTATGTATCTCTTATATATCTCTTATATATCTCCTATATCTCTCCTATATCTCTCCTATATCTCTCCTGTATCTCTCATGTATCTCTCATGTATCTCTTATATATCTCTTATATATCTCTTATATATCTCTTATCTCTTATATATCTCTTATATATCTCTTATGTATCTCTTATGTATCTCTTATATATCTCTTATATATCTCTTATATATCTCTTATATATCTTTTTTATATCTCTTATATATCTCTTATGTATCTCTTATATATCTCTTATATATCTCTTATATATCTCTTATGTATCTCTTATATATATCTTATATATCTCTTATGTATCTCTTATCTCTTATATATCTCTTATGTATCTCTTATCTCTTATATATCTCTTATGTATCTCTTATCTCTTATGTATCTCTTATGTATCTCTTATGTATCTCTTATGTATCTTTTATCTCTTATGTATCTCTTATGTATTTCTTATGTATCTCTTATGTATCTCTTATGTATCTCTCATGTATCTCTCATGTATCTCTCATGTATCTCTCATGTATCTCTCCTGTATCTCTCCTGTATCTCTCCTGTATCTCTCCTGTATCTCTCCTGTATCTCTCCTGTATCTCTCCTGTATCTCTCCTGTATCTCTCCTGTATCTCTCCTGTATCTCCTATGTATCTCCTATGTATCTCCTATGTATCTCCTATATCTCTCCTATATCTCTCCTATATCTCTCCTATATCTCTCCTATATCTCTTATATATCTCTTATCTCTTATATATCTCTTATATAAGAGATATAGGAGATATATAAGAGATATATAAGAGATATATAAGAGATAAGAGATATATAAGAGATATATAAGAGATATATAAGAGATATATAAGAGATATATAAGAGATATAGGAGATATATAAGAGATATATATCTCTTATATATCTCTTATATATCTCTTATATATCTCTTATATATCTCTTATATATCTCTTATGTATCTCTTATGTATCTCTTATGTATCTCTTATATATCTCTTATGTATCTCTTATATATCTCTTATATATCTCTTATATATCTCCTATATCGCTTATATATCTCTTATATATCTCTTATATATCTCTTATATATCTCTTATATATCTCTATATCTCTTATATATCTCTTATATATCTCTATCTCTTATATATCTTATATATCTCCTATATATCTCCTATATATCTCTTATATATCTCCTATATATCTCTTATGTATCTCTTATATATATCTCTTATATATCTCTTATGTATCTCTTATATATCTCTTATATATCTCTTATATCTTATATATCTCTTGTATATCTCTTATATATCTCCTATATCTCTTATATATCTCTTATATATCTCTTATATATCTCTATATATCTCTTATGTATCTCTTATATATATCTTATATATCTCTATATCTCTTATATATCTCTTATATATCTCTTATATATCTCTTATCTCTTATATATCTCTTATATATCTCTTATATATCTCTTATCTCCTATATATCTCTTATATATCTCTTATGTATCTCTTATATATCTCTTATATATCTCTTATATATCTCTTATATATCTCTTATATATCTCTTATATATCTCTTATATATCTCTTATATATCTCTTATATCTCTTATATATCTCTTATTTATCTCTTATTTATCTCTTATATATCTCTTATATATCTCTTATATATCTCTTATATATCTCTTATCTCTTATATATCTCTTATGTATCTCTTATGTATCTCTTATGTATCTCTTATATATCTCTTATGTATCTCTTATATATCTCTTATATATCTCTTATATATCTCCTATATCGCTTATATATCTCTTATGTATCTCTTATGTATCTCTTATGTATCTCTTATGTATCTCTTATGTATCTCCTATGTATCTCCTGTATCTCTCCTGTATCTCTCTTGTATCTCTTATGTATCTCTTATGTATCTCCTATGTATCTCCTATATCTCTCCTATATCTCTCCTATATCTCTCCTATATCTCTCATATATCTCTTATATATCTCTTATCTCTTATATATCTCTTATATAAGAGATATAGGAGATATATAAGAGATATATAAGAGATATATAAGAGAAAAGAGATATATAAGAGATATATAAGAGATATATAAGAGATATATAAGAGATATATAAGAGATATATAAGAGATATAGGAGATATATAAGAGATATATATCTCTTATATATCTCTTATATATCTCTTATATATCTCTTATATATCTCTTATATATCTCTTATATATCTCTTATGTATCTCTTATGTATCTCTTATGTATCTCTTATGTATCTCTTATATATCTCTTATGTATCTCTTATGTATCTCTTATGTATCTCTTATGTATCTCTTATGTATCTCTTATATATCTCTTATGTATCTCTTATATATCTCTTATATATCTCTTATATATCTCCTATATCGCTTATATATCTCTTATATATCTCTTATATATCTCTTATATATCTCTTATATATCTCTATCTCTTATATATCTTATATATCTCCTATATATCTCCTATATATCTCTTATATATCTCCTATATATCTCTTATGTATCTCTTATATATATCTCTTATATATCTCTTATGTATCTCTTATATATCTCTTATATATCTCTTATATCTTATATATCTCTTATATATCTCTTATATATCTCTATATATCTCTTATGTATCTCTTATATATATCTCTTATATATATCTTATATATCTCTATATCTCTTATATATCTCTTATATATCTCCTATATTTCTAATGTATCTCTTATATATCTCTTATATATCTCTTATATATCTCTTATATATCTCTTATATATCTCTTATCTCCTATATATCTCTTATATATCTCTTATATATCTCTTATATATCTCTTATATATCTCTTATCTCCTATATATCTCTTATATATCTCTTATATATCTCTTATATATCTCTTATATATCTCTTATGGCTTATATATCTCTTATGTATCTCTTATATATCTCTTATATATCTCTTATCTCTTATATATCTCTTATATATCTCTTATATATCTCTTATATATCTCTTATCTCTTATATATCTCTTATATGTCTCTTATATATCTCTTATCTCCTATATATCTCTTATATATCTCTTATCTCTTATATATCTCTTATCTCTTATATATCTCTTATCTCTTATATATCTCTTATTTATCTCTTATATATCTCTTATTTATCTCTTATATATCTCTTATATATCTCTTATATATCTCTTATATATCTCTTATATATCTCTTATATATCTCTTATGTATCTCTTATATATCTCTTATATATCTCTTATATATCTCTTATCTCTTATATATCTCTTATGTATCTCTTATGTATCTCTTATGTATCTCTTATATATCTCTTATGTATCTCTTATATATCTCTTATATATCTCTTATATATCTCCTATATCGCTTATATATCTCTTATATATCTCTTATTTATCTCTTATATATCTCTTATATATCTCCTATATCTCTTATATATCTCTTATATATCTCTTATGTATCTCTTATGTATCTCTTATGTATCTCTTATATATCTCTTATGTATCTCTTATATATCTCTTATATATCTCTTATATATCTCCTATATCGCTTATATATCTCTTATATATCTCTTATATATCTCTTATATATCTCTTATATATCTCCTATATCTCTTATATATCTCTTATATATCTCTTATGTATCTCTTATGTATCTCTTATGTATCTCTTATGTATCTCTTATGTATCTCTTATATATCTCTTATGTATCTCTTATATATCTCTTATATATCTCTTATATATCTCCTATATCGCTTATATATCTCTTATATATCTCTTATATATCTCTTATATATCTCTTATATATCTCTATATCTCTTATATATCTCTTATGTATCTCTTATATATCTTTTTTATATCTCTTATATATCTCTTATATATCTCTTATGTATCTCTTATATATCTCCTATATCTCTTATATATCTCTTATATATCTCTTATGTATCTTTTTTATATCTCTTATATATCTCTTATATATCTCTTATATATCTCTTATATATCTTTTTTGTATCTCTTATATATCTCCTATATCTCTCCTATATCTCTCATATATCTCTCATATATCTCTCATATATCTCTTATGTATCTCTTATGTATCTCTTATGTATCTCTTATGTATCTCTTATGTATCTCTTATATATCTCTTATATATCTCCTATATCTCTCCTATATCTCTCCTATATCTCTCCTGTATCTCTCATGTATCTCTCATGTATCTCTTATATATCTCTTATATATCTCTTATATATCTCTTATATATCTCTTATATATCTCTTATATATATATATATATATATATATATATATATATATATCTCTTATATATCTCTTATATATCTCTTATATATCTCTTATCTCTTATATATCTCTTATATATCTCTTATGTATCTCTTATATATCTCTTATATATCTTTTTTATATCTCTTATATATCTCTTATGTATCTCTTATGTATCTCTTATATATCTCTTATATATCTCTTATATATCTCTTATGTATCTCTTATATATCTCTTATGTATCTCTTATATATCTCTTATATATCTCTTATGTATCTCTTATCTCTTATGTATCTCTTATGTATCTCTTATCTCTTATATATCTCTTATGTATCTCTTATCTCTTATGTATCTCTTATGTATCTCTTATGTATCTCTTATGTATCTCTTATGTATCTCTCATGTATCTCTCCTGTATCTCTCCTGTATCTCTCCTGTATCTCTCCTGTATCTCTCCTGTATCTCTCCTGTATCTCTCCTGTATCTCTCCTGTATCTCTCCTGTATCTCTCCTGTATCTCTCCTATATCTCTCCTATATCTCTCCTATATCTCTCCTATATCTCTTATATATCTCTTATCTCTTATATATCTCTTATATAAGAGATATAGGAGATATATAAGAGATATATAAGAGATATATAAGAGATATATAAGAGATATATAAGAGATATATAAGAGATATAGGAGATATATAAGAGATATATATCTCTTATATATCTCTTATATATCTCTTATATATCTCTTATATATCTCTTATATATCTCTTATGTATCTCTTATGTATCTCTTATGTATCTCTTATGTATCTCTTATGTATCTCTTATATATCTCTTATGTATCTCTTATATATCTCTTATATATCTCTTATATATCTCCTATATCGCTTATATATCTCTTATATATCTCTTATATATCTCTTATATATCTCTATATCTCTTATATATCTCTTATATATCTCTATCTCTTATATATCTTATATATCTCCTATATATCTCCTATATATCTCTTATATATCTCCTATATATCTCTTATGTATCTCTTATATATATATCTCTTATATATCTCTTATATATCTCTTATATATCTCTTATGTATCTCTTATATATCTCTTATATATCTCTTATATCTTATATATCTCTTATATATCTCTTATATATCTCTATATATCTCTTATGTATCTCTTATATATATCTTATATATCTCTATATCTCTTATATATCTCTTATATATCTCCTATATTTCTAATGTATCTCTTATATATCTCTTATATATCTCTTATATATCTCTTATATATCTCTTATATATCTCTTATATATCTCTTATCTCCTATATATCTCTTATATATCTCTTATATATCTCTTATATATCTCTTATATATCTCTTATATATCTCTTATATATCTCTTATCTCCTATATATCTCTTATTTATCTCTTATATATCTCTTATATATCTCTTATATATCTCTTATCTCCTATATATCTCTTATATATCTCTTATGTATCTCTTATATATCTCTTATATATCTCTTATATATCTCTTATATATCTCTTATATATCTCTTATATATCTCTTATATATCTCTTATATCTCTTATATATCTCTTATTTATCTCTTATTTATCTCTTATATATCTCTTATATATCTCTTATGTATCTCTTATATATCTCTTATATATATATCTCTTATATATCTCTTATATATCTCTTATATATCTCTTATCTCTTATATATCTCTTATATATCTCTTATGTATCTCTTATGTATCTCTTATGTATCTCTTATGTATCTCTTATGTATCTCTTATATATCTCTTATATATCTCTTATATATCTTTTTTATATCTCTTATATATCTCTTATGTATCTCTTATGTATCTCTTATGTATCTCTTATATATCTCTTATGTATCTCTTATGTATCTCTTATATATCTCTTATATATCTCTTATGTATCTCTTATGTATCTCTTATATATCTCTTATATATCTCTTATGTATCTCTTATCTCTTATATATCTCTTATGTATCTCTTATATATCTCTTATGTATCTCTTATGTATCTCTTATGTATCTCTTATGTATCTCTTATCTCTTATATATCTCTTATGTATCTCTTATCTCTTATATATCTCTTATATATCTCTTATATGTCTCTTATGTATCTCTTATATATCTCTTATATATCTCTTATGTATCTCTTATCTCTTATATATCTCTTATATATCTCTTATATATCTCCTATATCGCTTATATATCTCTTATGTATCTCTTATGTATCTCTTATGTATCTCTTATGTATCTCTTATATATCTCTTATATATCTCTTATATATCTCTTATATATCTCCTATATCTCTTATATATCTCTTATATATCTCTTATATATCTCTTATGTATCTCTTATGTATCTCTTATGTATCTCTTATGTATCTCTTATGTATCTCTTATATATCTCTTATATATCTCTTATGTATCTCTTATATATCTCTTATATATCTCTTATATATCTCCTATATCGCTTATATATCTCTTATATATCTCTTATATATCTCTTATATATCTCTTATATATCTCTATATCTCTTATATATCTCTTATGTATCTCTTATATATCTTTTTTATATCTCTTATATATCTCTTATATATCTCTTATGTATCTCTTATATATCTCCTGTATCTCTTATATATCTCTTATATATCTCTTATTTATCTCTTATATATCTCTTATGTATCTTTTTTATATCTCTTATATATCTCTTATATATCTCTTATATATCTCTTATATCTCTTATATATCTCTTATCTCTTATATATCTCTTATCTCTTATATATCTCTTATTTATCTCTTAAATATCTCTTATATATCTCTTATATATCTCTTATCTCTTATATATCTCTTATGTATCTCTTATGTATCTCTTATATATCTCTTATGTATCTCTTATATATCTCTTATATATCTCTTATATATCTCTTATATATCTCCTATATCGCTTATATATCTCTTATATATCTCTTATATATCTCTTATATATCTCCTATATCTCTTATATATCTCTTATATATCTCTTATATATCTCTTATGTATCTCTTATGTATCTCTTATGTATCTCTTATGTATCTCTTATGTATCTCTTATATATCTCTTATATATCTCTTATATATCTCTTATATATCTCTATATCTCTTATATATCTCTTATGTATCTCTTATATATCTTTTTTATATCTCTTATATATCTCTTATATATCTCTTATGTATCTCTTATATATCTCCTATATCTCTTATATATCTCTTATATATCTCTTATTTATCTCTTATATATCTCTTATATATCTCTTATGTATCTTTTTTATATCTCTTATATATCTCTTATATATCTCTTATATATCTCTTATATATCTTTTTTGTATCTCTTATGTATCTCTTATGTATCTCTTATGTATCTCTTATATATCTCTTATATATCTCCTATATCTCTCCTATATCTCTCATATATCTCTCATATATCTCTCATATATCTCTTATGTATCTCTTATGTATCTCTTATGTATCTCTTATATATCTCTTATATATCTCTTATATATCTCCTATATCGCTTATATATCTCTTATATATCTCTTATATATCTCTTATATATCTCTATATCTCTTATATATCTCTTATGTATCTCTTATATATCTTTTTTATACCTCTTATATATCTCTTATATATCTCTTATGTATCTCTTATATATCTCCTATATCTCTTATATATCTCTTATATATCTCTTATTTATCTCTTATATATCTCTTATATATCTCTTATGTATCTTTTTTATATCTCTTATATATCTCTTATATATCTCTTATATATCTCTTATATCTCTTATATATCTCTTATCTCTTATATATCTCTTATCTCTTATATATCTCTTATTTATCTCTTATATATCTCTTATTTATCTCTTATATATCTCTTATATATCTCTTATATATCTCTTATATATCTCTTATGTATCTCTTATATATCTCTTATATATCTCTTATATATCTCTTATATATCTCTTATCTCTTATATATCTCTTATGTATCTCTTATGTATCTCTTATGTATCTCTTATGTATCTCTTATATATCTCTTATGTATCTCTTATGTATCTCTTATATATCTCTTATATATCTCTTATATATCTCCTATATCGCTTATATATCTCTTATATATCTCTTATATATCTCTTATATATCTCTTATATATCTCCTATATCTCTTATATATCTCTTATATATCTCTTATATATCTCTTATATATCTCTTATATATCTCTTATGTATCTCTTATGTATCTCTTATGTATCTCTTATGTATCTCTTATGTATCTCTTATGTATCTCTTATGTATCTCTTATATATCTCTTATATATCTCTTATATATCTCTTATGTATCTCTTATATATCTCTTATGTATCTCTTATATATCTCTTATATATCTCTTATGTATCTCTTATCTCTTATGTATCTCTTATGTATCTCTTATCTCTTATATATCTCTTATGTATCTCTTATCTCTTATGTATCTCTTATGTATCTCTTATGTATCTCTTATGTATCTCTTATGTATCTCTCATGTATCTCTCCTGTATCTCTCCTGTATCTCTCCTGTATCTCTCCTGTATCTCTCCTGTATCTCTCCTGTATCTCTCCTGTATCTCTCCTGTATCTCTCCTGTATCTCTCCTGTATCTCTCCTATATCTCTCCTATATCTCTCCTATATCTCTCCTATATCTCTTATATATCTCTTATCTCTTATATATCTCTTATATAAGAGATATAGGAGATATATAAGAGATATATAAGAGATATATAAGAGATATATAAGAGATATATAAGAGATATATAAGAGATATATAAGAGATATAGGAGATATATAAGAGATATATATCTCTTATATATCTCTTATATATCTCTTATATATCTCTTATATATCTCTTATATATCTCTTATGTATCTCTTATGTATCTCTTATGTATCTCTTATGTATCTCTTATATATCTCTTATGTATCTCTTATATATCTCTTATATATCTCTTATATATCTCCTATATCGCTTATATATCTCTTATATATCTCTTATATATCTCTATATCTCTTATATATCTCTTATATATCTCTATCTCTTATATATCTTATATATCTCCTATATATCTCCTATATATCTCTTATATATCTCCTATATATCTCTTATGTATCTCTTATATATATATCTCTTATATATCTCTTATATATCTCTTATGTATCTCTTATGTATCTGTTATGTATCTCTTATGTATCTCTTATGTATCTCTTATATATCTCTTATATATCTCTTATATATCTTTTTTATATCTCTTATATATCTCTTATGTATCTCTTATGTATCTCTTATGTATCTCTTATATATCTCTTATGTATCTCTTATGTATCTCTTATATATCTCTTATATATCTCTTATGTATCTCTTATGTATCTCTTATATATCTCTTATATATCTCTTATGTATCTCTTATCTCTTATATATCTCTTATGTATCTCTTATATATCTCTTATGTATCTCTTATGTATCTCTTATGTATCTCTTATGTATCTCTTATGTATCTCTTATCTCTTATATATCTCTTATGTATCTCTTATCTCTTATGTATCTCTTATATATCTCTTATGTATCTCTTATATATCTCTTATATATCTCTTATATATCTCCTATATCGCTTATATATCTCTTATATATCTCTTATATATCTCTATATCTCTTATATATCTCTTATATATCTCTATCTCTTATATATCTTATATATCTCCTATATATCTCCTATATATCTCTTATATATCTCCTATATATCTCTTATGTATCTCTTATATATATATCTCTTATATATCTCTTATATATCTCTTATGTATCTCTTATGTATCTCTTATGTATCTCTTATGTATCTCTTATGTATCTCTTATATATCTCTTATATATCTCTTATATATCTTTTTTATATCTCTTATATATCTCTTATGTATCTCTTATGTATCTCTTATGTATCTCTTATATATCTCTTATGTATCTCTTATGTATCTCTTATATATCTCTTATATATCTCTTATGTATCTCTTATGTATCTCTTATATATCTCTTATATATCTCTTATGTATCTCTTATCTCTTATATATCTCTTATGTATCTCTTATATATCTCTTATGTATCTCTTATGTATCTCTTATGTATCTCTTATGTATCTCTTATGTATCTCTTATCTCTTATATATCTCTTATGTATCTCTTATCTCTTATATATCTCTTATATATCTCTTATATATCTCTTATGTATCTCTTATATATCTCTTATATATCTCTTATGTATCTCTTATCTCTTATATATCTCTTATATATCTCTTATATATCTCCTATATCGCTTATATATCTCTTATGTATCTCTTATGTATCTCTTATGTATCTCTTATGTATCTCTTATGTATCTCTTATATATCTCTTATATATCTCTTATATATCTCTTATATATCTCCTATATCTCTTATATATCTCTTATATATCTCTTATATATCTCTTATGTATCTCTTATGTATCTCTTATGTATCTCTTATGTATCTCTTATGTATCTCTTATATATCTCTTATATATCTCTTATATATCTCTTATATATCTCCTATATCGCTTATATATCTCTTATATATCTCTTATATATCTCTTATATATCTCTTATATATCTCTATATCTCTTATATATCTCTTATGTATCTCTTATATATCTTTTTTATATCTCTTATATATCTCTTATATATCTCTTATGTATCTCTTATATATCTCCTGTATCTCTTATATATCTCTTATATATCTCTTATTTATCTCTTATATATCTCTTATGTATCTTTTTTATATCTCTTATATATCTCTTATATATCTCTTATATATCTTATATATCTCTTATCTCTTATATATCTCTTATCTCTTATATATCTCTTATTTATCTCTTAAATATCTCTTATATATCTCTTATATATCTCTTATCTCTTATATATCTCTTATATATCTCCTATATCTCTTATATATCTCTTATATATCTCTTATATATCTCTTATGTATCTCTTATGTATCTCTTATGTATCTCTTATGTATCTCTTATGTATCTCTTATATATCTCTTATATATCTCTTATATATCTCTTATATATCTCTATATCTCTTATATATCTCTTATGTATCTCTTATATATCTTTTTTATATCTCTTATATATCTCTTATATATCTCTTATGTATCTCTTATATATCTCCTATATCTCTTATATATCTCTTATATATCTCTTATTTATCTCTTATATATCTCTTATATATCTCTTATGTATCTTTTTTATATCTCTTATATATCTCTTATATATCTCTTATATATCTCTTATATATCTTTTTTGTATCTCTTATGTATCTCTTATGTATCTCTTATGTATCTCTTATATATCTCTTATATATCTCCTATATCTCTCCTATATCTCTCATATATCTCTCATATATCTCTCATATATCTCTTATGTATCTCTTATGTATCTCTTATGTATCTCTTATATATCTCTTATATATCTCTTATATATCTCCTTTATCGCTTATATATCTCTTATATATCTCTTATATATCTCTTATATATCTCTATATCTCTTATATATCTCTTATGTATCTCTTATATATCTTTTTTATACCTCTTATATATCTCTTATATATCTCTTATGTATCTCTTATATATCTCTTATATATCTCTTATGTATCTTTTTTATATCTCTTATATATCTCTTATATATCTCTTATATATCTCTTATATCTCTTATATATCTCTTATCTCTTATATATCTCTTATCTCTTATATATCTCTTATTTATCTCTTATATATCTCTTATTTATCTCTTATATATCTCTTATATATCTCTTATAT
Organism: Crinia signifera; assembly: GCF_055691185.1. Classification (NCBI taxonomy): domain Eukaryota; kingdom Metazoa; phylum Chordata; class Amphibia; order Anura; family Myobatrachidae; genus Crinia; species Crinia signifera. The sequence goes on along the minus strand of NC_139228.1, from coordinate 32,148,936 downwards.
ATCTCTTATATATCTCTTATGTATCTCTTATATATCTCTTATATATCTCTTATCTCTTATATATCTCTTATGTATCTCTTATGTATCTCTTATGTATCTCTTATGTATCTCTTATATATCTCTTATGTATCTCTTATGTATCTCTTATATATCTCTTATATATCTCTTATATATCTCCTATATCGCTTATATATCTCTTATATATCTCTTATATATCTCTTATATATCTCTTATATATCTCCTATATCTCTTATATATCTCTTATATATCTCTTATATATCTCTTATATATCTCTTATATATCTCTTATGTATCTCTTATGTATCTCTTATGTATCTCTTATGTATCTCTTATGTATCTCTTATGTATCTCTTATGTATCTCTTATATATCTCTTATATATCTCCTATATCGCTTATATATCTCTTATATATCTCTTATATATCTCTTATATATCTCTATATCTCTTATATATCTCTTATGTATCTCTTATATATCTTTTTTATATCTCTTATATATCTCTTATATATCTCTTATGTATCTCTTATATATCTCCTATATCTCTTATATATCTCTTATATATCTCTTATGTATCTCTTATGTATCTTTTTTATATCTCTTATATATCTCTTATATATCTCTTATATATCTCTTATATATCTTTTTTGTATCTCTTATGTATCTCTTATGTATCTCTTATATATCTCTTATATATCTCCTATATCTCTCCTATATCTCTCCTATATCTCTCATGTATCTCTCATGTATCTCTTATGTATCTCTTATGTATCTCTTATATATCTCTTATATATCTCTTATATATCTCTTATATATCTCTTATATATCTTTTTTATATCTCTTATATATCTCTTATGTATCTCTTATGTATCTCTTATATATCTCTTATATATCTCTTATATATCTCTTATGTATCTCTTATATATCTCTTATATATCTCTTATGTATCTCTTATCTCTTATATATCTCTTATGTATCTCTTATATATCTCTTATGTATCTCTTATGTATCTCTTATGTATCTCTTATGTATCTCTTATGTATCTCTCATGTATCTCTCATGTATCTCTCATGTATCTCTCATGTATCTCTCATGTATCTCTCATGTATCTCTCATGTATCTCTCCTGTATCTCTCCTGTATCTCTCCTGTATCTCTCCTGTATCTCTCCTGTATCTCTCCTGTATCTCTCCTGTATCTCTCCTGTATCTCTCATGTATCTCTTATGTATCTCTTATGTATCTCCTATGTATCTCCTATGTATCTCCTATGTCTCTCCTATATCTCTCCTATATCTCTTATATATCTCTTATCTCTTATATATCTCTTATATAAGAGATATAGGAGATATATAAGAGATATATAAGAGATATATAAGAGATAAGAGATATATAAGAGATATATAAGAGATATATAAGAGATATATAAGAGATATAGGAGATATATAAGAGATATATATCTCTTATATATCTCTTATATATCTCTTATATATCTCTTATATATCTCTTATATATCTCTTATGTATCTCTTATGTATCTCTTATGTATCTCTTATGTATCTCTTATGTATCTCTTATATATCTCTTATGTATCTCTTATATATCTCTTATATATCTCTTATATATCTCCTATATCGCTTATATATCTCTTATATATCTCTTATATATCTCTTATATATCTCTATATCTCTTATATATCTCTTATATATCTCTATCTCTTATATATCTTATATATCTCCTATATATCTCCTATATATCTCTTATATATCTCCTATATATCTCTTATGTATCTCTTATATATATCTCTTATATATCTCTTATGTATCTCTTATATATCTCTTATATATCTCTTATATCTTATATATCTCTTGTATATCTCTTATATATCTCCTATATCTCTTATATATCTCTTATATATCTCTTATATATCTCTATATATCTCTTATGTATCTCTTATATATATCTCTTATATATATCTTATATATCTCTATATCTCTTATATATCTCTTATATATCTCCTATATTTCTAATGTATCTCTTATATATCTCTTATATATCTCTTATATATCTCTTATATATCTCTTATCTCCTATATATCTCTTATATATCTCTTATATATCTCTTATATATCTCTTATATATCTCTTATATATCTCTTATATATCTCTTATCTCCTATATATCTCTTATATATCTCTTATATATCTCTTATATATCTCTTATATATCTCTTATGGCTTATATATCTCTTATGTATCTCTTATATATCTCTTATATATCTCTTATCTCTTATATATCTCTTATATATCTCTTATATATCTCTTATATATCTCTTATCTCTTATATATCTCTTATATATCTCTTATATATCTCTTATCTCCTATATATCTCTTATATATCTCTTATGTATCTCTTATATATCTCTTATATATCTCTTATATATCTCTTATATATCTCTTATATATCTCTTATATATCTCTTATATATCTCTTATATCTCTCTTATATCTCTTATATATCTCTATCTCTTATATATCTTATATATCTCCTATATATCTCCTATATATCTCTTATATATCTCCTATATATCTCTTATGTATCTCTTATATATATCTCTTATATATCTCTTATGTATCTCTTATATATCTCTTATATATCTCTTATATCTTATATATCTCTTGTATATCTCTTATATATCTCCTATATCTCTTATATATCTCTTATATATCTCTTATATATCTCTATATATCTCTTATGTATCTCTTATATATATCTTATATATCTCTATATCTCTTATATATCTCTTATATATCTCTTATATATCTCTTATCTCTTATATATCTCTTATATATCTCTTATATATCTCTTATCTCCTATATATCTCTTATATATCTCTTATGTATCTCTTATATATCTCTTATATATCTCTTATATATCTCTTATATATCTCTTATATATCTCTTATATATCTCTTATATATCTCTTATATATCTCTTATATCTCTTATATATCTCTTATTTATCTCTTATTTATCTCTTATATATCTCTTATATATCTCTTATATATCTCTTATATATCTCTTATATATCTCTTATCTCTTATATATCTCTTATGTATCTCTTATGTATCTCTTATGTATCTCTTATATATCTCTTATGTATCTCTTATATATCTCTTATATATCTCTTATATATCTCCTATATCGCTTATATATCTCTTATGTATCTCTTATGTATCTCTTATGTATCTCTTATGTATCTCCTATGTATCTCCTGTATCTCTCCTGTATCTCTCCTGTATCTCTTATGTATCTCTTATGTATCTCCTATGTATCTCCTATATCTCTCCTATATCTCTCCTATATCTCTCCTATATCTCTCATATATCTCTTATATATCTCTTATCTCTTATATATCTCTTATATAAGAGATATAGGAGATATATAAGAGATATATAAGAGATATATAAGAGAAAAGAGATATATAAGAGATATATAAGAGATATATAAGAGATATATAAGAGATATATAAGAGATATATAAGAGATATAGGAGATATATAAGAGATATATATCTCTTATATATCTCTTATATATCTCTTATATATCTCTTATATATCTCTTATATATCTCTTATATATCTCTTATATATCTCTTATGTATCTCTTATGTATCTCTTATGTATCTCTTATGTATCTCTTATGTATCTCTTATATATCTCTTATGTATCTCTTATGTATCTCTTATGTATCTCTTATGTATCTCTTATGTATCTCTTATATATCTCTTATGTATCTCTTATATATCTCTTATATATCTCTTATATATCTCCTATATCGCTTATATATCTCTTATATATCTCTTATATATCTCTTATATATCTCTTATATATCTCTATCTCTTATATATCTTATATATCTCCTATATATCTCCTATATATCTCTTATATATCTCCTATATATCTCTTATGTATCTCTTATATATATCTCTTATATATCTCTTATGTATCTCTTATATATCTCTTATATATCTCTTATATCTTATATATCTCTTATATATCTCTTATATATCTCTATATATCTCTTATGTATCTCTTATATATATCTCTTATATATATCTTATATATCTCTATATCTCTTATATATCTCTTATATATCTCCTATATTTCTAATGTATCTCTTATATATCTCTTATATATCTCTTATATATCTCTTATATATCTCTTATATATCTCTTATCTCCTATATATCTCTTATATATCTCTTATATATCTCTTATATATCTCTTATATATCTCTTATCTCCTATATATCTCTTATATATCTCTTATATATCTCTTATATATCTCTTATATATCTCTTATGGCTTATATATCTCTTATGTATCTCTTATATATCTCTTATATATCTCTTATCTCTTATATATCTCTTATATATCTCTTATATATCTCTTATCTCTTATATATCTCTTATATGTCTCTTATATATCTCTTATCTCCTATATATCTCTTATATATCTCTTATCTCTTATATATCTCTTATCTCTTATATATCTCTTATCTCTTATATATCTCTTATTTATCTCTTATATATCTCTTATTTATCTCTTATATATCTCTTATATATCTCTTATATATCTCTTATATATCTCTTATATATCTCTTATTTATCTCTTATATATCTCTTATGTATCTCTTATGTATCTCTTATGTATCTCTTATATATCTCTTATGTATCTCTTATATATCTCTTATATATCTCTTATATATCTCCTATATCGCTTATATATCTCTTATATATCTCTTATTTATCTCTTATATATCTCTTATATATCTCCTATATCTCTTATATATCTCTTATATATCTCTTATGTATCTCTTATGTATCTCTTATGTATCTCTTATATATCTCTTATGTATCTCTTATATATCTCTTATATATCTCTTATATATCTCCTATATCGCTTATATATCTCTTATATATCTCTTATATATCTCTTATATATCTCTTATATATCTCCTATATCTCTTATATATCTCTTATATATCTCTTATGTATCTCTTATGTATCTCTTATGTATCTCTTATGTATCTCTTATGTATCTCTTATATATCTCTTATGTATCTCTTATATATCTCTTATATATCTCTTATATATCTCCTATATCGCTTATATATCTCTTATATATCTCTTATATATCTCTTATATATCTCTTATATATCTCTTATATATCTCTATATCTCTTATATATCTCTTATGTATCTCTTATATATCTTTTTTATATCTCTTATATATCTCTTATATATCTCTTATGTATCTCTTATATATCTCCTATATCTCTTATATATCTCTTATATATCTCTTATGTATCTTTTTTATATCTCTTATATATCTCTTATATATCTCTTATATATCTCTTATATATCTTTTTTGTATCTCTTATATATCTCCTATATCTCTCCTATATCTCTCATATATCTCTCATATATCTCTCATATATCTCTCATATATCTCTTATGTATCTCTTATGTATCTCTTATGTATCTCTTATGTATCTCTTATGTATCTCTTATATATCTCTTATATATCTCCTATATCTCTCCTATATCTCTCCTATATCTCTCCTGTATCTCTCATGTATCTCTCATGTATCTCTTATATATCTCTTATATATCTCTTATATATCTCTTATATATCTCTTATATATCTCTTATATATCTCTTATATATATATATATATATATATCTCTTATATATCTCTTATATATCTCTTATATATCTCTTATCTCTTATATATCTCTTATATATCTCTTATGTATCTCTTATATATCTCTTATATATCTTTTTTATATCTCTTATATATCTCTTATGTATCTCTTATGTATCTCTTATATATCTCTTATATATCTCTTATATATCTCTTATCTATCTCTTATATATCTCTTATGTATCTCTTATATATCTCTTATATATCTCTTATGTATCTCTTATCTCTTATGTATCTCTTATGTATCTCTTATCTCTTATATATCTCTTATGTATCTCTTATCTCTTATGTATCTCTTATGTATCTCTTATGTATCTCTTATGTATCTCTTATGTATCTCTCATGTATCTCTCCTGTATCTCTCCTGTATCTCTCCTGTATCTCTCCTGTATCTCTCCTGTATCTCTCCTGTATCTCTCCTGTATCTCTCCTGTATCTCTCCTGTATCTCTCCTGTATCTCTCCTGTATCTCTCCTGTATCTCTCCTATATCTCTCCTATATCTCTCCTATATCTCTCCTATATCTCTTATATATCTCTTATCTCTTATATATCTCTTATATAAGAGATATAGGAGATATATAAGAGATATATAAGAGATATATAAGAGATATATAAGAGATATATAAGAGATATATAAGAGATATAGGAGATATATAAGAGATATATATATCTCTTATATATCTCTTATATATCTCTTATATATCTCTTATATATCTCTTATATATCTCTTATGTATCTCTTATGTATCTCTTATGTATCTCTTATGTATCTCTTATGTATCTCTTATATATCTCTTATGTATCTCTTATATATCTCTTATATATCTCTTATATATCTCCTATATCGCTTATATATCTCTTATATATCTCTTATATATCTCTTATATATCTCTATATCTCTTATATATCTCTTATATATCTCTATCTCTTATATATCTTATATATCTCCTATATATCTCCTATATATCTCTTATATATCTCCTATATATCTCTTATGTATCTCTTATATATATATCTCTTATATATCTCTTATATATCTCTTATGTATCTCTTATATATCTCTTATATATCTCTTATATCTTATATATCTCTTATATATCTCTTATATATCTCTATATATCTCTTATGTATCTCTTATATATATCTTATATATCTCTATATCTCTTATATATCTCTTATATATCTCCTATATTTCTAATGTATCTCTTATATATCTCTTATATATCTCTTATATATCTCTTATATATCTCTTATATATCTCTTATATATCTCTTATCTCCTATATATCTCTTATATATCTCTTATATATCTCTTATATATCTCTTATATATCTCTTATATATCTCTTATATATCTCTTATCTCCTATATATCTCTTATATATCTCTTATATATCTCTTATATATCTCTTATATATCTCTTATCTCCTATATATCTCTTATATATCTCTTATGTATCTCTTATATATCTCTTATATATCTCTTATATATCTCTTATATATCTCTTATATATCTCTTATATATCTCTTATATATCTCTTATATCTCTTATATATCTCTTATTTATCTCTTATTTATCTCTTATATATCTCTTATATATCTCTTATGTATCTCTTATATATCTCTTATATATATATATCTCTCTTATATATCTCTTATATATCTCTTATATATCTCTTATCTCTTATATATCTCTTATATATCTCTTATGTATCTCTTATGTATCTCTTATGTATCTCTTATGTATCTCTTATGTATCTCTTATGTATCTCTTATATATCTCTTATATATCTCTTATATATCTTTTTTATATCTCTTATATATCTCTTATGTATCTCTTATGTATCTCTTATGTATCTCTTATATATCTCTTATGTATCTCTTATGTATCTCTTATATATCTCTTATATATCTCTTATGTATCTCTTATGTATCTCTTATATATCTCTTATATATCTCTTATGTATCTCTTATCTCTTATATATCTCTTATGTATCTCTTATATATCTCTTATGTATCTCTTATGTATCTCTTATGTATCTCTTATGTATCTCTTATCTCTTATATATCTCTTATGTATCTCTTATCTCTTATATATCTCTTATATATCTCTTATATATCTCTTATGTATCTCTTATATATCTCTTATATATCTCTTATGTATCTCTTATCTCTTATATATCTCTTATATATCTCTTATATATCTCCTATATCGCTTATATATCTCTTATGTATCTCTTATGTATCTCTTATGTATCTCTTATGTATCTCTTATATATCTCTTATATATCTCTTATATATCTCTTATATATCTCCTATATCTCTTATATATCTCTTATATATCTCTTATATATCTCTTATGTATCTCTTATGTATCTCTTATGTATCTCTTATGTATCTCTTATGTATCTCTTATATATCTCTTATATATCTCTTATGTATCTCTTATATATCTCTTATATATCTCTTATATATCTCCTATATCGCTTATATATCTCTTATATATCTCTTATATATCTCTTATATATCTCTTATATATCTCTATATCTCTTATATATCTCTTATGTATCTCTTATATATCTTTTTTATATCTCTTATATATCTCTTATATATCTCTTATGTATCTCTTATATATCTCCTGTATCTCTTATATATCTCTTATATATCTCTTATTTATCTCTTATATATCTCTTATGTATCTTTTTTATATCTCTTATATATCTCTTATATATCTCTTATATATCTCTTATATCTCTTATATATCTCTTATCTCTTATATATCTCTTATCTCTTATATATCTCTTATTTATCTCTTAAATATCTCTTATATATCTCTTATATATCTCTTATCTCTTATATATCTCTTATGTATCTCTTATGTATCTCTTATATATCTCTTATGTATCTCTTATATATCTCTTATATATCTCTTATATATCTCTTATATATCTCCTATATCGCTTATATATCTCTTATATATCTCTTATATATCTCTTATATATCTCCTATATCTCTTATATATCTCTTATATATCTCTTATATATCTCTTATGTATCTCTTATGTATCTCTTATGTATCTCTTATGTATCTCTTATGTATCTCTTATATATCTCTTATATATCTCTTATATATCTCTTATATATCTCTATATCTCTTATATATCTCTTATGTATCTCTTATATATCTTTTTTATATCTCTTATATATCTCTTATATATCTCTTATGTATCTCTTATATATCTCCTATATCTCTTATATATCTCTTATATATCTCTTATTTATCTCTTATATATCTCTTATATATCTCTTATGTATCTTTTTTATATCTCTTATATATCTCTTATATATCTCTTATATATCTCTTATATATCTTTTTTGTATCTCTTATGTATCTCTTATGTATCTCTTATGTATCTCTTATATATCTCTTATATATCTCCTATATCTCTCCTATATCTCTCATATATCTCTCATATATCTCTCATATATCTCTTATGTATCTCTTATGTATCTCTTATGTATCTCTTATATATCTCTTATATATCTCTTATATATCTCCTATATCGCTTATATATCTCTTATATATCTCTTATATATCTCTTATATATCTCTATATCTCTTATATATCTCTTATGTATCTCTTATATATCTTTTTTATACCTCTTATATATCTCTTATATATCTCTTATGTATCTCTTATATATTTCCTATATCTCTTATATATCTCTTATATATCTCTTATTTATCTCTTATATATCTCTTATATATCTCTTATGTATCTTTTTTATATCTCATATATATCTCTTATATATCTCTTATATATCTCTTATATCTCTTATATATCTCTTATCTCTTATATATCTCTTATCTCTTATATATCTCTTATTTATCTCTTATATATCTCTTATTTATCTCTTATATATCTCTTATATATCTCTTATATATCTCTTATATATCTCTTATGTATCTCTTATATATCTCTTATATATCTCTTATATATCTCTTATATATCTCTTATCTCTTATATATCTCTTATGTATCTCTTATGTATCTCTTATGTATCTCTTATGTATCTCTTATATATCTCTTATGTATCTCTTATGTATCTCTTATATATCTCTTATATATCTCTTATATATCTCCTATATCGCTTATATATCTCTTATATATCTCTTATATATCTCTTATATATCTCTTATATATCTCCTATATCTCTTATATATCTCTTATATATCTCTTATATATCTCTTATATATCTCTTATATATCTCTTATGTATCTCTTATGTATCTCTTATGTATCTCTTATGTATCTCTTATGTATCTCTTATGTATCTCTTATGTATCTCTTATGTATCTCTTATATATCTCTTATATATCTCCTATATCGCTTATATATCTCTTATATATCTCTTATATATCTCTTATATATCTCTATATCTCTTATATATCTCTTATGTATCTCTTATATATCTTTTTTATATCTCTTATATATCTCTTATATATCTCTTATGTATCTCTTATATATCTCCTATATCTCTTATATATCTCTTATATATCTCTTATGTATCTCTTATGTATCTTTTTTATATCTCTTATATATCTCTTATATATCTCTTATATATCTCTTATATATCTTTTTTGTATCTCTTATGTATCTCTTATGTATCTCTTATATATCTCTTATATATCTCCTATATCTCTCCTATATCTCTCCTATATCTCTCATGTATCTCTCATGTATCTCTTATGTATCTCTTATGTATCTCTTATATATCTCTTATATATCTCTTATATATCTCTTATATATCTCTTATATATCTTTTTTATATCTCTTATATATCTCTTATGTATCTCTTATGTATCTCTTATATATCTCTTATATATCTCTTATGTATCTCTTATATATCTCTTATATATCTCTTATGTATCTCTTATCTCTTATATATCTCTTATGTATCTCTTATATATCTCTTATGTATCTCTTATGTATCTCTTATGTATCTCTTATGTATCTCTCATGTATCTCTCATGTATCTCTCATGTATCTCTCATGTATCTCTCATGTATCTCTCATGTATCTCTCATGTATCTCTCCTGTATCTCTCCTGTATCTCTCCTGTATCTCTCCTGTATCTCTCCTGTATCTCTCCTGTATCTCTCCTGTATCTCTCCTGTATCTCTCATGTATCTCTTATGTATCTCTTATGTATCTCCTATGTATCTCCTATGTCTCTCCTATATCTCTCCTATATCTCTTATATATCTCTTATCTCTTATATATCTCTTATATAAGAGATATAGGAGATATATAAGAGATATATAAGAGATATATAAGAGATAAGAGATATATAAGAGATATATAAGAGATATATAAGAGATATATAAGAGATATAGGAGATATATAAGAGATATATATCTCTTATATATCTCTTATATATCTCTTATATATCTCTTATATATCTCTTATATATCTCTTATGTATCTCTTATGTATCTCTTATGTATCTCTTATGTATCTCTTATGTATCTCTTATGTATCTCTTATGTATCTCTTATATATCTCTTATATATCTCTTATATATCTCCTATATCGCTTATATATCTCTTATATATCTCTTATATATCTCTTATATATCTCTATATCTCTTATATATCTCTTATATATCTCTATCTCTTATATATCTTATATATCTCCTATATATCTCCTATATATCTCTTATATATCTCCTATATATCTCTTATGTATCTCTTATATATATCTCTTATATATCTCTTATGTATCTCTTATATATCTCTTATATATCTCTTATATCTTATATATCTCTTGTATATCTCTTATATATCTCCTATATCTCTTATATATCTCTTATATATCTCTTATATATCTCTATATATCTCTTATGTATCTCTTATATATATCTCTTATATATATCTTATATATCTCTATATCTCTTATATATCTCTTATATATCTCCTATATTTCTAATGTATCTCTTATATATCTCTTATATATCTCTTATATATCTCTTATATATCTCTTATCTCCTATATATCTCTTATATATCTCGTATATATCTCTTATATATCTCTTATATATCTCTTATATATCTCTTATATATCTCTTATCTCCTATATATCTCTTATATATCTCTTATATATCTCTTATATATCTCTTATATATCTCTTATGGCTTATATATCTCTTATGTATCTCTTATATATCTCTTATATATCTCTTATCTCTTATATATCTCTTATATATCTCTTATATATCTCTTATATATCTCTTATCTCTTATATATCTCTTATATATCTCTTATATATCTCTTATCTCCTATATATCTCTTATATATCTCTTATGTATCTCTTATATATCTCTTATATATCTCTTATATATCTCTTATATATCTCTTATATATCTCTTATATATCTCTTATATATCTCTTATATATCTCTTATATCTCTTATATATCTCTATCTCTTATATATCTTATATATCTCCTATATATCTCCTATATATCTCTTATATATCTCCTATATATCTCTTATGTATCTCTTATATATATCTCTTATATATCTCTTATGTATCTCTTATATATCTCTTATATATCTCTTATATCTTATATATCTCTTGTATATCTCTTATATATCTCCTATATCTCTTATATATCTCTTATATATCTCTTATATATCTCTATATATCTCTTATGTATCTCTTATATATATCTTATATATCTCTATATCTCTTATATATCTCTTATATATCTCTTATATATCTCTTATCTCTTATATATCTCTTATATATCTCTTATATATCTCTTATCTCCTATATATCTCTTATATATCTCTTATGTATCTCTTATATATCTCTTATATATCTCTTATATATCTCTTATATATCTCTTATATATCTCTTATATATCTCTTATATATCTCTTATATATCTCTTATATCTCTTATATATCTCTTATTTATCTCTTATTTATCTCTTATATATCTCTTATATATCTCTTATATATCTCTTATATATCTCTTATATATCTCTTATCTCTTATATATCTCTTATGTATCTCTTATGTATCTCTTATGTATCTCTTATATATCTCTTATGTATCTCTTATATATCTCTTATATATCTCTTATATATCTCCTATATCGCTTATATATCTCTTATGTATCTCTTATGTATCTCTTATGTATCTCTTATGTATCTCTTATGTATCTCCTATGTATCTCCTGTATCTCTCCTGTATCTCTCCTGTATCTCTTATGTATCTCTTATGTATCTCCTATGTATCTCCTATATCTCTCCTATATCTCTCCTATATCTCTCCTATATCTCTCATATATCTCTTATATATCTCTTATCTAAGAGATATAGGAGATATATAAGAGATATATAAGAGATATATAAGAGAAAAGAGATATATAAGAGATATATAAGAGATATATAAGAGATATATAAGAGATATATAAGAGATATATAAGAGATATAGGAGATATATAAGAGATATATATCTCTTATATATCTCTTATATATCTCTTATATATCTCTTATATATCTCTTATATATCTCTTATATATCTCTTATATATCTCTTATGTATCTCTTATGTATCTCTTATGTATCTCTTATGTATCTCTTATGTATCTCTTATATATCTCTTATGTATCTCTTATGTATCTCTTATGTATCTCTTATGTATCTCTTATATATCTCTTATGTATCTCTTATATATCTCTTATATATCTCTTATATATCTCCTATATCGCTTATATATCTCTTATATATCTCTTATATATCTCTTATATATCTCTTATATATCTCTATCTCTTATATATCTTATATATCTCCTATATATCTCCTATATATCTCTTATATATCTCCTATATATCTCTTATGTATCTCTTATATATATCTCTTATATATCTCTTATGTATCTCTTATATATCTCTTATATATCTATTATATCTTATATATCTCTTATATATCTCTTATATATCTCTATATATCTCTTATGTATCTCTTATATATATCTCTTATATATATCTTATATATCTCTATATCTCTTATATATCTCTTATATATCTCCTATATTTCTAATGTATCTCTTATATATCTCTTATATATCTCTTATATATCTCTTATATATCTCTTATATATCTCTTATCTCCTATATATCTCTTATATATCTCTTATATATCTCTTATATATCTCTTATGGCTTATATATCTCTTATGTATCTCTTATATATCTCTTATATATCTCTTATCTCTTATATATCTCTTATATATCTCTTATATATCTCTTATATATCTCTTATCTCTTATATATCTCTTATATGTCTCTTATATATCTCTTATCTCCTATATATCTCTTATATATCTCTTATCTCTTATATATCTCTTATCTCTTATATATCTCTTATCTCTTATATATCTCTTATTTATCTCTTATATATCTCTTATTTATCTCTTATATATCTCTTATATATCTCTTATATATCTCTTATATATCTCTTATATATCTCTTATGTATCTCTTATGTATCTCTTATATATCTCTTATATATCTCTTATATATCTCTTATCTCTTATATATCTCTTATGTATCTCTTATGTATCTCTTATGTATCTCTTATATATCTCTTATGTATCTCTTATATATCTCTTATATATCTCTTATATATCTCCTATATCGCTTATATATCTCTTATATATCTCTTATTTATCTCTTATATATCTCTTATATATCTCCTATATCTCTTATATATCTCTTATATATCTCTTATGTATCTCTTATGTATCTCTTATGTATCTCTTATATATCTCTTATGTATCTCTTATATATCTCTTATATATCTCTTATATATCTCCTATATCGCTTATATATCTCTTATATATCTCTTATATATCTCTTATATATCTCCTATATCTCTTATATATCTCTTATATATCTCTTTTGTATCTCTTATGTATCTCTTATGTATCTCTTATGTATCTCTTATGTATCTCTTATATATCTCTTATGTATCTCTTATATATCTCTTATATATCTCTTATATATCTCCCATATCACTTATATATCTCTTATATATCTCTTATATATCTCTTATATATCTCTTATATATCTCTATATCTCTTATATATCTCTTATGTATCTCTTATATATCTTTTTTATATCTCTTATATATCTCTTATATATCTCTTATGTATCTCTTATATATCTCCTATATCTCTTATATATCTCTTATATATCTCTTATGTATCTTTTTTATATCTCTTATATATCTCTTATATATCTCTTATATATCTCTTATATATCTTTTTTGTATCTCTTATATATCTCCTATATCTCTCCTATATCTCTCATATATCTCTCATATATCTCTCATATATCTCTTATGTATCTCTTATGTATCTCTTATGTATCTCTTATGTATCTCTTATGTATCTCTTATATATCTCTTATATATCTCCTATATCTCTCCTATATCTCTCCTATATCTCTCCTGTATCTCTCATGTATCTCTCATGTATCTCTTATATATCTCTTATATATCTCTTATATATCTCTTATATATCTCTTATATATCTCTTATATATCTCTTATATATATATATATATATATATATATATATATATATCTCTTATATATCTCTTATATATCTCTTATATATCTCTTATCTCTTATATATCTCTTATATATCTCTTATGTATCTCTTATATATCTCTTATATATCTTTTTTATATCTCTTATATATCTCTTATGTATCTCTTATGTATCTCTTATATATCTCTTATATATCTCTTATATATCTCTTATGTATCTCTTATATATCTCTTATGTATCTCTTATATATCTCTTATATATCTCTTATGTATCTCTTATCTCTTATGTATCTCTTATGTATCTCTTATCTCTTATATATCTCTTATGTATCTCTTATCTCTTATGTATCTCTTATGTATCTCTTATGTATCTCTTATGTATCTCTTATGTATCTCTCATGTATCTCTCCTGTATCTCTCCTGTATCTCTCCTGTATCTCTCCTGTATCTCTCCTGTATCTCTCCTGTATCTCTCCTGTATCTCTCCTGTATCTCTCCTGTATCTCTCCTGTATCTCTCCTATATCTCTCCTATATCTCTCCTATATCTCTCCTATATCTCTTATATATCTCTTATCTCTTATATATCTCTTATATAAGAGATATAGGAGATATATAAGAGATATATAAGAGATATATAAGAGATATATAAGAGATATATAAGAGATATATAAGAGATATAGGAGATATATAAGAGATATATATCTCTTATATATTTCTTATATATCTCTTATATATCTCTTATATATCTCTTATATATCTCTTATGTATCTCTTATGTATCTCTTATGTATCTCTTATGTATCTCTTATGTATCTCTTATATATCTCTTATGTATCTCTTATATATCTCTTATATATCTCTTATATATCTCCTATATCGCTTATATATCTCTTATATATCTCTTATATATCTCTTATATATCTCTATATCTCTTATATATCTCTTATATATCTCTATCTCTTATATATCTTATATATCTCCTATATATCTCCTATATATCTCTTATATATCTCCTATATATCTCTTATGTATCTCTTATATATATATATATCTCTTATATATCTCTTATATATCTCTTATGTATCTCTTATATATCTCTTATATATCTCTTATATCTTATATATCTCTTATATATCTCTTATATATCTCTATATATCTCTTATGTATCTCTTATATATATCTTATATATCTCTATATCTCTTATATATCTCTTATATATCTCCTATATTTCTAATGTATCTCTTATATATCTCTTATATATCTCTTATATATCTCTTATATATCTCTTATATATCTCTTATATATCTCTTATCTCCTATATATCTCTTATATATCTCTTATATATCTCTTATATATCTCTTATATATCTCTTATATATCTCTTATATATCTCTTATCTCCTATATATCTCTTATATATCTCTTATATATCTCTTATATATCTCTTATATATCTCTTATCTCCTATATATCTCTTATATATCTCTTATGTATCTCTTATATATCTCTTATATATCTCTTATATATCTCTTATATATCTCTTATATATCTCTTATATATCTCTTATATATCTCTTATATATCTCTTATATCTCTTATATATCTCTTATTTATCTCTTATTTATCTCTTATATATCTCTTATATATCTCTTATGTATCTCTTATATATCTCTTATATATATATATATATATATCTCTTATATATCTCTTATATATCTCTTATATATCTCTTATCTCTTATATATCTCTTATATATCTCTTATGTATCTCTTATGTATCTCTTATGTATCTCTTATGTATCTCTTATGTATCTCTTATGTATCTCTTATATATCTCTTATATATCTCTTATATATCTTTTTTATATCTCTTATATATCTCTTATGTATCTCTTATGTATCTCTTATGTATCTCTTATATATCTCTTATGTATCTCTTATGTATCTCTTATATATCTCTTATATATCTCTTATGTATCTCTTATCTCTTATATATCTCTTATGTATCTCTTATATATCTCTTATGTATCTCTTATGTATCTCTTATGTATCTCTTATGTATCTCTTATCTCTTATATATCTCTTATGTATCTCTTATCTCTTATATATCTCTTATATATCTCTTATATATCTCTTATGTATCTCTTATATATCTCTTATATATCTCTTATGTATCTCTTATCTCTTATATATCTCTTATATATCTCTTATATATCTCCTATATCGCTTATATATCTCTTATGTATCTCTTATGTATCTCTTATGTATCTCTTATATATCTCTTATATATCTCTTATATATCTCTTATATATCTCTTATATATCTCCTATATCTCTTATATATCTCTTATATATCTCTTATATATCTCTTATGTATCTCTTATGTATCTCTTATGTATCTCTTATGTATCTCTTATATATCTCTTATATATCTCTTATGTATCTCTTATATATCTCTTATATATCTCTTATATATCTCCTATATCGCTTATATATCTCTTATATATCTCTTATATATCTCTTATATATCTCTTATATATCTCTATATCTCTTATATATCTCTTATGTATCTCTTATATATCTTTTTTATATCTCTTATATATCTCTTATATATCTCTTATGTATCTCTTATATATCTCCTGTATCTCTTATATATCTCTTATATATCTCTTATTTATCTCTTATATATCTCTTATGTATCTTTTTTATATCTCTTATATATCTCTTATATATCTCTTATATATCTCTTATATCTCTTATATATCTCTTATCTCTTATATATCTCTTATCTCTTATATATCTCTTATTTATCTCTTAAATATCTCTTATGTATCTCTTATCTCTTATATATCTCTTATGTATCTCTTATGTATCTCTTATATATCTCTTATGTATCTCTTATATATCTCTTATATATCTCTTATATATCTCTTATATATCTCCTATATCGCTTATATATCTCTTATATATATCTCTTATATATCTCTTATATATCTCCTATATCTCTTATATATCTCTTATATATCTCTTATATATCTCTTATGTATCTCTTATGTATCTCTTATGTATCTCTTATGTATCTCTTATGTATCTCTTATATATCTCTTATATATCTCTTATATATCTCTTATATATCTCTATATCTCTTATATATCTCTTATGTATCTCTTATATATCTTTTTTATATCTCTTATATATCTCTTATATATCTCTTATGTATCTCTTATATATCTCCTATATCTCTTATATATCTCTTATATATCTCTTATTTATCTCTTATATATCTCTTATATATCTCTTATGTATCTTTTTTATATCTCTTATATATCTCTTATATATCTCTTATGTATCTTTTTTATATCTCTTATATATCTCTTATATATCTCTTATATATCTCTTATATATCTTTTTTGTATCTCTTATGTATCTCTTATGTATCTCTTATGTATCTCTTATATATCTCTTATATATCTCCTATATCTCTCCTATATCTCTCATATATCTCTCATATATCTCTCATATATCTCTTATGTATCTCTTATGTATCTCTTATGTATCTCTTATATATCTCTTATATATCTCTTATATATCTCCTATATCGCTTATATATCTCTTATATATCTCTTATATATCTCTTATATATCTCTATATCTCTTATATATCTCTTATGTATCTCTTATATATCTTTTTTATACCTCTTATATATCTCTTATATATCTCTTATGTATCTCTTATATATCTCCTATATCTCTTATATATCTCTTATATATCTCTTATTTATCTCTTATATATCTCTTATATATCTCTTATGTATCTTTTTTATATCTCTTATATATCTCTTATATATCTCTTATATATCTCTTATATCTCTTATATATCTCTTATCTCTTATATATCTCTTATCTCTTATATATCTCTTATTTATCTCTTATATATCTCTTATTTATCTCTTATATATCTCTTATATATCTCTTATATATCTCTTATATATCTCTTATGTATCTCTTATATATCTCTTATATATCTCTTATATATCTCTTATATATCTCTTATATATCTCTTATCTCTTATATATCTCTTATGTATCTCTTATGTATCTCTTATGTATCTCTTATGTATCTCTTATATATCTCTTATGTATCTCTTATGTATCTCTTATATATCTCTTATATATCTCTTATATATCTCCTATATCGCTTATATATCTCTTATATATCTCTTATATATCTCTTATATATCTCTTATATATCTCCTATATCTCTTATATATCTCTTATATATCTCTTATATATCTCTTATATATCTCTTATATATCTCTTATGTATCTCTTATGTATCTCTTATGTATCTCTTATGTATCTCTTATGTATCTCTTATGTATCTCTTATGTATCTCTTATATATCTCTTATATATCTCCTATATCGCTTATATATCTCTTATATATCTCTTATATATCTCTTATATATCTCTATATCTCTTATATATCTCTTATGTATCTCTTATATATCTTTTTTATATCTCTTATATATCTCTTATATATCTCTTATGTATCTCTTATATATCTCCTATATCTCTTATATATCTCTTATATATCTCTTATGTATCTCTTATGTATCTTTTTTATATCTCTTATATATCTCTTATATATCTCTTATATATCTCTTATATATCTTTTTTGTATCTCTTATGTATCTCTTATGTATCTCTTATATATCTCTTATATATCTCCTATTTCTCTCCTATATCTCTCCTATATCTCTCATGTATCTCTCATGTATCTCTTATGTATCTCTTATGTATCTCTTATATATCTCTTATATATCTCTTATATATCTCTTATATATCTCTTATATATCTTTTTTATATCTCTTATATATCTCTTATGTATCTCTTATGTATCTCTTATATATCTCTTATATATCTCTTATATATCTCTTATGTATCTCTTATATATCTCTTATATATCTCTTATGTATCTCTTATCTCTTATATATCTCTTATGTATCTCTTATATATCTCTTATGTATCTCTTATGTATCTCTTATGTATCTCTTATGTATCTCTTATGTATCTCTCATGTATCTCTCATGTATCTCTCATGTATCTCTCATGTATCTCTCATGTATCTCTCATGTATCTCTCATGTATCTCTCATGTATCTCTCCTGTATCTCTCCTGTATCTCTCCTGTATCTCTCCTTTATCTCTCCTGTATCTCTCCTGTATCTCTCCTGTATCTCTCCTGTATCTCTCATGTATCTCTTATGTATCTCTTATGTATCTCCTATGTATCTCCTATGTATCTCCTATGTCTCTCCTATATCTCTCCTATATCTCTTATATATCTCTTATCTCTTATATATCTCTTATATAAGAGATATAGGAGATATATAAGAGATATATAAGAGATATATAAGAGATAAGAGATATATAAGAGATATATAAGAGATATATAAGAGATATATAAGAGATATAGGAGATATATAAGAGATATATATCTCTTATATATCTCTTATATATCTCTTATATATCTCTTATATATCTCTTATATATCTCTTATGTATCTCTTATGTATCTCTTATGTATCTCTTATGTATCTCTTATGTATCTCTTATGTATCTCTTATGTATCTCTTATATATCTCTTATATATCTCTTATATATCTCCTATATCGCTTATATATCTCTTATATATCTCTTATATATCTCTTATATATCTCTATATCTCTTATATATCTCTTATATATCTCTATCTCTTATATATCTTATATATCTCCTATATATCTCCTATATATCTCTTATATATCTCCTATATATCTCTTATGTATCTCTTATATATATCTCTTATATATCTCTTATGTATCTCTTATATATCTCTTATATCTTATATATCTCTTGTATATCTCTTATATATCTCCTATATCTCTTATATATCTCTTATATATCTCTTATATATCTCTATATATCTCTTATGTATCTCTTATATATATCTCTTATATATATCTTATATATCTCTATATCTCTTATATATCTCTTATATATCTCCTATATTTCTAATGTATCTCTTATATATCTCTTATATATCTCTTATATATCTCTTATATATCTCTTATATATCTCTTATCTCCTATATATCTCTTATATATCTCTTATATATCTCTTATATATCTCTTATATATCTCTTATCTCCTATATATCTCTTATATATCTCTTATATATCTCTTATATATCTCTTATCTCTTATATATCTCTTATATATCTCTTATATATCTCTTATCTCCTATATATCTCTTATATATCTCTTATGTATCTCTTATATATCTCTTATATATCTCTTATATATCTCTTATATATCTCTTATATATCTCTTATATATCTCTTATATATCTCTTATATCTCTTATATATCTCTTATCTCTTATATATCTCTTATCTCTTATATATCTCTTATTTATCTCTTATATATCTCTTATTTATCTCTTATATATCTCTTATATATCTCTTATATATCTCTTATATATCTCTTATATATCTCTTATGTATCTCTTATATATCTCTTATATATCTCTTATATATCTCTTATCTCTTATGTATCTCTTATGTATCTCTTATGTATCTCTTATGTATCTCTTATATATCTCTTATGTATCTCTTATATATCTCTTATATATCTCTTATATATCTCTTATATATCTCCTATATCGCTTATATATCTCTTATGTATCTCTTATGTATCTCTTATGTATCTCTTATGTATCTCTTATATATCTCTTATGTATCTCTTATATATCTCTTATATATCTCTTATATATCTCCTATATCGCTTATATATCTCTTATATATCTCTTATATATCTCTTATATATCTCTTATATATCTCTATATCTCTTATATATCTCTTATATATCTCCTATATATCTCCTATATCGCTTATATATCTCTTATATATCTCTTATATATCTCTTATATATCTCCTATATCTCTTATATATCTCTTATATATCTCTTATATATCTCTTATATATATCTTATATATCTCTTATATATCTCTTATGTATCTCTTATGTATCTCTTATGTATCTCTTATGTATCTCTTATATATCTCTTATGTATCTCTTATATATCTCTTATATATCTCTTATATATCTCCTATATCGCTTATATATCTCTTATATATCTCTTATATATCTCTTATATATCTCTTATATATCTCTATATCTCTTATATATCTCTTATGTATCTCTTATATATCTTTTTTATATCTCTTATATATCTCTTATATATCTCTTATGTATCTCTTATATATCTCCTATATCTCTTATATATCTCTTATATATCTCTTATTTATCTCTTATATATCTCTTATATATCTCTTATGTATCTTTTTTATATCTCTTATATATCTCTTATATATCTATTATATATCTCTTATATCTCTTATATATCTCTTATCTCTTATATATCTCTTATCTCTTATATATCTCTTATTTATCTCTTATATATCTCTTATTTATCTCTTATATATCTCTTATATATTGTGAGGTTATCAGATTCACTGTAAATCTGTAATTACTATATTTTATTAGGTGTAGTAATTAATGTACTATTTTAGTCCGTCGGTACCCTCTTGTTCTCCATATATGTCTATATACTCCCTATATGTGTGTGTAGTTCCAGATCAGATCGCTCTCGCCCTAATATGGTCTGCCAGGAAATACCCAGGAAATAAGTCACCAAAAGGTTATGTCCCATTACCATACTTTTGTTCCTGCTATCACAGGAGGGTGGAAGCTGAGGGGCAATCTCCACAGGGGGGTTTACAATTCTTTGCAAACCTCTGGGCTCTAGCAGACTTTGTGGAACCGGCCACCACAGGGGGTGATCAGCCCATAATGTAATCAGCCGATTATTGTTCCTGCTGTTTACATGAGGGGGATAGCTGAAGGACAATCACCACAGGGGGTGATCAAATTCCCCTACTATCAACAGGAGGGTTGTCCACAGGGGGTGACCACCACATAATGTAATCAGACTGTGTTTTATATCTTGTGTTGACTCTGCTATGCATATCTTGGCTACTTCCAGACTTTCTGGAACCGACCCCAGCAGGGGGCAGAAGCAGATGGGCAGCAGCAGTACCTGGGAGGGGGGATAAACCTGACTTGAATCCACCAATAGGGATTGAGTGCAAGCCCACTGATGGTATGGAGAAGCGTGGGAAATTGGAAGTTTTTAAAATGACTTGTACACCTGCCAGCTCAGTATGTTAGTCGCAATCCGGTCTCAGGGGTCCTACCCTTCACTGGATCTTGTGGAACACATCGTTTGCCCGGGAAGGGGGCATCCTACCAAGCTCTGGTGTGGAGCGTCTGTGTTGTGTGGATTTACACAAGGTATCGTGTGGACTTATATGCTATCACTGCTGTGTGGGCTAAGTGATAGTTTGCCCTGTGGAACTGATCTGGGACTGTGACTATACAAGGACTGTCTGTTTGGGCCTGCTACCTGAATATCTTTCTACTCTGCAATTTACCTTTGCCACTGTTTATTGTCTATTTGTGCGTGCTGTGGAAAATAAACCATTCTTCTGGTTTCATCTGCTCGGTGTCTGAGTGATTGAGGAACTCGTACCCTCACATTTGGCGGCAGCGACAGTGGGATCATTCAGACACCAACCATCGAGCACAGAAAGCACAGAGAACAGAGGATCAGACCATATGTAAGGAAACGGAAAATGCAATAAGGTGATGTTCAGCAAGTGAGCAGGTGTCATTCCTGTGAAAGGGAAAATGTTTCCAAGGAAAGAAAATCGATGCCTCAAGACCCCTGTAGCAGAGGAGCTCAGGGATGGAGGTTCTTCAGTGTATCGGCAGGCTGGGAAGCCGGATCTGTTATTTATTGTCAGGAAAATGCAGTATATCTGGAAGTACTGGGAAGACGCTCAGCAGATGGTCAGCGGGTGGAGAGTATCCAGCATACAGGACAAAGTGTGTTACCTGGGGGATGCATTCCTGCACTGTAAAGGTGAGGCCACTTCTTGGAATCTGCTAGGAGAGCCAGAGTTTGTAGAATTTACAGAGGAAGTGATTGCTACAGTTACCCAGATGCTACAAAGAGGACAATATTCTGAGGCTGAAGGACAAGTCCAGAATAAATTGATGCCCCAGATAGAACCAGAGGAAAGGTCTAGAAGGGGGCTACTGCAATCTGGGCAGACAACCGAGGGGTCTGCCACAGAATTAATTGTTACCGCAAGAGAAGGGTCGTTGTCAGGGGGGCCCCTAACTGCCCTTGAAGAAATGAGTATGGAGGAGCTGATAGCAGAAGGTCAGCTGCGAGGTATACCCATCCAATCCTGCACTCGCGGGGAAATCCTTCAGCAGATCCTTCACGATCAGGGAGATCCTACAAATGCATTTGCTGATTATCGAGCCTGGATCCTCCATTTCGGTGCCCAGTTGAGTGTGTGGGAACAATTGCAGTGTCTGGAGGAGTGCTTCGTGGTGGCAGAGGAAGAGGCGATTGATCGGGGGCTCCTGGATACCCCAGCATGGCAAGATCAGTGTCGCAGGGGGCGTGATGAAAGGCACCGTTTGCAATTGCTTCTCCCCCATCCTAGGGAGGAAGCTGCTCAGTGTTCTCTGCAGGGGGAGGTTATCCCCAAAGTGAAGGAGGTTATTCAGGAGGAGCTGCACTACTGCTTCCCTTTTGCTGAGGTGGGAGATGCAGAGCTATTATCTTGCTGCCAGGGGATCTATGAGGACTGCGTCCAAGAAGAGATCGCCGTGGTTAGAGGAGTATCCGACAACATCCAGGCCACCAGCCCACCAGTCACAGATGACGTCGTGTTTCGGGCTGCCCAGCATACTCAGCTGGGGAAGGAGGCTATCGCGGAGAAGGAGGTGTGCGCAGAAGTAGCTGCAGGTGAGCGTCTGGCTTTTAAGGGGACAGAGCTGACACAGCCTGTCCTGCAGCCACCAGCGGAATTGTTTGTGATGGAGGGTCCCTCCTCAGCCCTGGACATTGAGACCAAATGCTGGACTGAAATGTGCCATGCCCCTAGTTTGGGTTTGGGGGAGGAAGGACATGACGGGGTGGTGGAAGTGCCAGGGCCAGAGCCCCTATATTGGCCTGCTGTTTGGCCCCTGTTCCTTGGGCAAGAGGGGGAGGTGGAAAGTGGTCCCTGCCCCATTGTGCCCGAGGCAAAAGTATTAGTAGGTTACAATGTTGCAGAGGGGGGGTACCCAGAATCTGAAGAAGAGGAATTGCTACAGCCCTTGTTAGTTCCAATGTATGACTTAGACTGTAATCATGCCCTTGCTGGTTCTGCAAACCAGCCGCCTTTTACAAGATGGGTTTGGTATGATGTCACCCTGTGGGACTCAGGTGGTATATCCAAACCCCAGATTCTCGGCTCTGCATCCCGCTATTCCAGGTTGTTATTGGTTCCTGAACAGCTGGGTACCGGGACTACAATAGTAGGGGAAGGAATGTGAGGTTATCAGATTCACTGTAAATCTGTAATTACTATATTTTATTAGGTGTAGTAATTAATGTACTATTTTAGTCCGTCGGTACCCTCTTGTTCTCCATATATGTCTATATACTCCCTATATGTGTGTGTAGTTCCAGATCAGATCGCTCTCGCCCTAATATGGTCTGCCAGGAAATACCCAGGAAATAAGTCACCAAAAGGTTATGTCCCATTACCATACTTTTGTTCCTGCTATCACAGGAGGGTGGAAGCTGAGGGGCAATCTCCACAGGGGGGTTTACAATTCTTTGCAAACCTCTGGGCTCTAGCAGACTTTGTGGAACCGGCCACCACAGGGGGTGATCAGCCCATAATGTAATCAGCCGATTATTGTTCCTGCTGTTTACATGAGGGGGATAGCTGAAGGACAATCACCACAGGGGGTGATCAAATTCCCCTACTATCAACAGGAGGGTTGTCCACAGGGGGTGACCACCACATAATGTAATCAGACTGTGTTTTATATCTTGTGTTGACTCTGCTATGCATATCTTGGCTACTTCCAGACTTTCTGGAACCGACCCCAGCAGGGGGCAGAAGCAGATGGGCAGCAGCAGTACCTGGGAGGGGGGATAAACCTGACTTGAATCCACCAATAGGGATTGAGTGCAAGCCCACTGATGGTATGGAGAAGCGTGGGAAATTGGAAGTTTTTAAAATGACTTGTACACCTGCCAGCTCAGTATGTTAGTCGCAATCCGGTCTCAGGGGTCCTACCCTTCACTGGATCTTGTGGAACACATCGTTTGCCCGGGAAGGGGGCATCCTACCAAGCTCTGGTGTGGAGCGTCTGTGTTGTGTGGATTTACACAAGGTATCGTGTGGACTTATATGCTATCACTGCTGTGTGGGCTAAGTGATAGTTTGCCCTGTGGAACTGATCTGGGACTGTGACTATACAAGGACTGTCTGTTTGGGCCTGCTACCTGAATATCTTTCTACTCTGCAATTTACCTTTGCCACTGTTTATTGTCTATTTGTGCGTGCTGTGGAAAATAAACCATTCTTCTGGTTTCATCTGCTCGGTGTCTGAGTGATTGAGGAACTCGTACCCTCACATATATCTCTTATATATCTCTTATATATCTCTTATGTATCTCTTATATATCTCTTATATATCTCTTATATATCTCTTATCTCTTATATATCTCTTATGTATCTCTTATGTATCTCTTATGTATCTCTTATATATCTCTTATGTATCTCTTATATATCTCTTATATATCTCTTATATATCTCCTATATCGCTTATATATCTCTTATATATCTCTTATATATCTCTTATATATCTCCTATATCTCTTATATATCTCTTATATATCTCTTATATATCTCTTATATATCTCTAATATATCTCTTATGTATCTCTTATGTATCTCTTATGTATCTCTTATGTATCTCTTATGTATCTCTTATATATCTCTTATGTATCTCTTATATATCTCTTATATATCTCTTATATATCTCCTATATCGCTTATATATCTCTTATATATCTCTTATATATCTCTTATATATCTCTATATCTCTTATATATCTCTTATGTATCTCTTATATATCTTTTTATATCTCTTATATATCTCTTATATATCTCTTATGTATCTCTTATATATCTCCTATATCTCTTATATATCTCTTATATATCTCTTATTTATCTCTTATATATCTCTTATATATCTCTTATGTATCTTTTTTATATCTCTTATATATCTCTTATATATCTCTTATATATCTCTTATATATCTTTTTTGTATCTCTTATGTATCTCTTATGTATCTCTTATATATCTCTTATATATCTCCTATATCTCTCCTATATCTCTCATATATCTCTCATATATCTCTCATATATCTCTTATGTATCTCTTATGTATCTCTTATGTATCTCTTATATATATCTCTTATATATCTCTTATATATCTCCTATATCGCTTATATATCTCTTATATATCTCTTATATATCTCTTATATATCTCTTATATATCTCTATATCTCTTATATATCTCTTATGTATCTCTTATATATCTTTTTTATATCTCTTATATATCTCTTATATATATCTTATGTATCTCTTATATATCTCCTATATCTCTTATATATCTCTTATATATCTCTTATTTATCTCTTATATATCTCTTATATATCTCTTATGTATCTTTTTTATATCTCTTATATATCTCTTATATATCTCTTATATATCTCTTATATCTCTTATATATCTCTTATCTCTTATATATCTCTTATCTCTTATATATCTCTTATTTATCTCTTATATATCTCTTATTTATCTCTTATATATCTCTTATATATCTCTTATATATCTCTTATATATCTCTTATGTATCTCTTATATATCTCTTATATATCTCTTATATATCTCTTATCTCTTATATATCTCTTATGTATCTCTTATGTATCTCTTATGTATCTCTTATATATCTCTTATGTATCTCTTATATATCTCTTATATATCTCTTATATATCTCCTATATCGCTTATATATCTCTTATATATCTCTTATATATCTCTTATATATCTCCTATATCTCTTATATATCTCTTATATATATCTTATATATCTCTTATATATCTCTTATATATCTCTTATGTATCTCTTATGTATCTCTTATGTATCTCTTATGTATCTCTTATGTATCTCTTATGTATCTCTTATATATCTCTTATGTATCTCTTATATATCTCTTATATATCTCTTATATATCTCCTATATCGCTTATACATCTCTTATATATCTCTTATATATCTCTTATATATCTCTTATATATCTCTATATCTCTTATATATCTCTTATGTATCTCTTATATATCTTTTTTATATCTCTTATATATCTCTTATATATCTCTTATGTATCTCTTATATATCTCCTATATCTCTTATATATCTCTTATTTATCTCTTATTTATCTCTTATATATCTCTTATATATCTCTTATGTATCTTTTTTATATCTCTTATATATCTCTTATATATCTCTTATATATCTCTTATATATCTTTTTTGTATCTCTTATGTATCTCTTATGTATCTCTTATATATCTCTTATATATCTCCTATATCTCTCCTATATCTCTCATATATCTCTCATATATCTCTCATATATCTCTTATGTATCTCTTATGTATCTCTTATGTATCTCTTATGTATCTCTTATGTATCTCTTATGTATCTCTTATATATCTCTTATATATCTCCTATATCTCTCCTATATCTCTCCTATATCTCTCATGTATCTCTCATGTATCTCTTATGTATCTCTTATATATCTCTTATATATCTCTTATATATCTCTTATATATCTCTTATATATCTCTTATATATCTCTTATATATCTCTTATATATCTCTTATCTCTTATATATCTCTTATATATCTCTTATGTATCTCTTATGTATCTCTTATGTATCTCTTATGTATCTCTTATGTATCTCTTATATATCTCTTATATATCTCTTATATATCTCTTATATATCTCTTATATATCTTTTTTATATCTCTTATATATCTCTTATATATCTCTTATGTATCTCTTATTTATCTCTTATATATCTCTTATATATATCTTATATATCTCTTATGTATCTCTTATATATCTCTTATATATCTCTTATGTATCTCTTATCTCTTATATATCTCTTATGTATCTCTTATCTCTTATATATCTCTTATGTATCTCTTATCTCTTATATATCTCTTATGTATCTCTTATGTATCTCTTATGTATCTCTTATGTATCTCTTATGTATCTCTTATGTATCTCTCATGTATCTCTCATGTATCTCTCATGTATCTCTCATGTATCTCTCATGTATCTCTCCTGTATCTCTCCTGTATCTCTCCTGTATCTCTCCTGTATCTCTCCTGTATCTCTCCTGTATCTCTCCTGTATCTCTCCTGTATCTCTTATGTATCTCCTATGTATCTCCTATATCTCTCCTATATCTCTCCTATATCTCTCCTATATCTCTCCTATATCTCTCCTATATCTCTCCTATATCTCTTATATATCTCTTATCTCTTATATATCTCTTATATAAGAGATATAGGAGATATATAAGAGATATATAAGAGATATATAAGAGATAAGAGATATATAAGAGATATATAAGAGATATATAAGAGATATATAAGAGATATATAAGAGATATATAAGAGATATAGGAGATATATAAGAGATATATATCTCTTATATATCTCTTATATATCTCTTATATATCTCTTATATATCTCTTATATATCTCTTATATATCTCTTATGTATCTCTTATGTATCTCTTATATATCTCTTATGTATCTCTTATATATCTCTTATATATCTCTTATATATCTCCTATATCGCTTATATATCTCTTATATATCTCTTATATATCTCTTATATATCTCTATATCTCTTATATATCTCTTATATATCTCTATCTCTTATATATCTTATATATCTCCTATATATCTCCTATATATCTCTTATATATCTCCTATATATCTCTTATGTATCTCTTATATATATCTCTTATATATCTCTTATGTATCTCTTATATATCTCCTATATCTCTTATATATCTCTTATATATCTCTTATATATCTCTATATATCTCTTATGTATCTCTTATATATATCTCTTATATATATCTTATATATCTCTATATCTCTTATATATCTCTTATATATCTCCTATATTTCTAATGTATCTCTTATATATCTCTTATATATCTCTTATATATCTCTTATATATCTCTATCTCTTATATATCTTATATATCTCCTATATATCTCCTATATATCTCTTATATATCTCCTATATATCTCTTATGTATCTCTTATATATATCTCTTATATATCTCTTGTATATCTCTTATATATCTCCTATATCTCTTATATATCTCTTATATATCTCTTATATATCTCTATATATCTCTTATGTATCTCTTATATATATCTCTTATATATATCTTATATATCTCTATATCTCTTATATATCTCTTATATATCTCCTATATTTCTAATGTATCTCTTATATATCTCTTATATATCTCTTATATATCTCTTATATATCTCTTATATATCTCTTATATATCTCTTATATATCTCTTATCTCCTATATATCTCTTATATATCTCTTATATATCTCTTATATATCTCTTATATATCTCTTATATATCTCTTATCTCCTATATATCTCTTATATATCTCTTATATATCTCTTATATATCTCTTATATATCTCTTATATATCTCTTATATATCTCTTATCTCCTATATATCTCTTATATATCTCTTATGGCTTATATATCTCTTATGTATCTCTTATATATCTCTTATATATCTCTTATCTCTTATATATCTCTTATATATCTCTTATATATCTCTTATATATCTCTTATCTCTTATATATCTCTTATATATCTCTTATATATCTCTTATCTCCTATATATCTCTTATATATCTCTTATGTATCTCTTATGTATCTCTTATATATCTCTTATATATCTCTTATATATCTCTTATATATCTCTTATATATCTCTTATATCTCTTATATATCTCTTATCTCTTATATATCTCTTATCTCTTATATATCTCTTATTTATCTCTTATATATCTCTTATTTATCTCTTATATATCTCTTATATATCTCTTATATATCTCTTATATATCTCTTATGTATCTCTTATGTATCTCTTATATATCTCTTATATATCTCTTATATATCTCTTATCTCTTATATATCTCTTATGTATCTCTTATGTATCTCTTATGTATCTCTTATATATCTCTTATGTATCTCTTATATATCTCTTATATATCTCTTATATATCTCTTATATATCTCCTATATCGCTTATATATCTCTTATATATCTCTTATATATCTCTTATATATCTCTTATATATCTCCTATATCTCTTATATATCTCTTATATATCTCTTATGTATCTCTTATGTATCTCTTATGTATCTCTTATGTATCTCTTATGTATCTCTTATATATCTCTTATGTATCTCTTATATATCTCTTATATATCTCTTATATATCTCCTATATCGCTTATATATCTCTTATATATCTCTTATATATCTCTTATATATCTCTATATCTCTTATATATCTCTTATGTATCTCTTATATATCTTTTTTATATCTCTTATATATCTCTTATATATCTCTTATGTATCTCTTATATATCTCCTATATCTCTTATATATCTCTTATATATCTCTTATTTATCTCTTATATATCTCTTATATATCTCTTATGTATCTTTTTTATATCTCTTATATATCTCTTATATATCTCTTATATATCTTTTTTGTATCTCTTATGTATCTCTTATGTATCTCTTATATATCTCTTATATATCTCTTATATATCTCCTATATCTCTCCTATATCTCTCATATATCTCTCATATATCTCTCATGTATCTCTTATGTATCTCTTATGTATCTCTTATGTATCTCTTATGTATCTCTTATGTATCTCTTATGTATCTCTTATATATCTCTTATATATCTCCTATATCTCTCCTATATCTCTCCTATATCTCTCCTGTATCTCTCATGTATCTCTCATGTATCTCTTATATATCTCTTATATATCTCTTATATATCTCTTATATATCTCATATATATATATATATATATATATATATATATATATATATATATATATCTTATATATCTCTTATATATCTCTTATATATCTCTTATATATCTCTTATCTCTTATATATCTCTTATATATCTCTTATGTATCTCTTATGTATCTCTTATGTATCTCTTATGTATCTCTTATATATCTCTTATATATCTCTTATATATCTTTTTTATATCTCTTATATATCTCTTATGTATCTCTTATGTATCTCTTATGTATCTCTTATATATCTCTTATATATCTCTTATATATCTCCTATATCTCTTATATATCTCTTATGTATCTCCTATATCTCTCCTATATCTCTCATATATCTCTTATATATCTCTTATATATCTCCTATATCTCTTATATATCTCTTATATATCTCTTATATATCTCTTATATATCTCTTATATATCTCTTATATATCTCTTATATATCTCTTATATATCTCTTATATATCTCCTATATCTCTTATATATCTCTTATTTATCTCTTTTATATCTCTTATATATCTCTTATATATCTCTTATGTATCTCTTATATATCTCTTATATATCTCTTATATATCTCTTATATATCTCTTATATATCTCTTATATATCTCTTATATATCTCTTATATATCTCTCCTATATCTCTCCTATATCTCTCCTATATCTCTCCTATATCTCTCCTATATCTCTTATATATCTCTTATATATCTCTTATATATCTCTTATCTCTTATATATCTCCTATATCTCTTATATATCTCTTATATATCTCTTATATATCTCTTATGTATCTCTTATGTATCTCTTATGTATCTCTTATGTATCTCTTATGTATCTCTTATATATCTCTTATATATCTCTTATGTATCTCTTATGTATCTCTTATATATCTCTTATAGATCTCTTATAGATCTCTTATAGATCTCTTATAGATCTCTTATATATCTCTTATATATCTCTTATCTCTTATATATCTCTTATATATCTCTTATATATCTCTTATATATCTCTTATATATCTCTTATATATCTCTTATGTATCTCTTATATATCTCTTATATATCTCTTATCTCTTATATATCTCTTATCTCTTATGTATCTCTTATGTATCTCTTATGTATCTCTTATGTATCTCTTATGTATCTCTTATATATCTCATGTATCTCTTATGTATCTCTTATATATCTCTTATGTATCTCTTATGTATCTCTTATAGATCTCTTATAGATCTCTTATAGATCTCTTATAGATCTCTTATAGATCTCTTATAGATCTCTATATCTCTTATATATCTCTTATCTCTTATATATCTCTTATGTATCTCTTATGTATCTCTTATGTATCTCTTATGTATCTCTTATGTATCTCTTATGTATCTCTTATGTATCTCTTATGTATCTCCTATATCTCTCCTATATCTCTCCTATATCTCTCCTATATCTCTCATATATCTCTTATATATCTCTTATATATCTCTTATCTCTTATATATCTCTTATATATCTCTTATATATCTCTTATATATCTCTTATATATCTCTTATATATCTCTTATATATCTCTTATGTATCTCTTATATATCTCTTATATATCTCTTATCTCTTATGTATCTCTTATATATCTCTTATATATCTCTTATCTCTTATGTATCTCTTATATATCTCTTATATATCTCTTATATCTTATATATCTCTTGTATATCTCTTATATATCTCCTATATCTCTTATATATCTCTTATATATCTCTTATATATCTCTATATATCTCTTATGTATCTCTTATATATATCTCTTATATATATCTTATATATCTCTATATCTCTTATATATCTCTTATATATCTCCTATATTTCTAATGTATCTCTTATATATCTCTTATATATCTCTTATATATCTCTTATATATCTCTTATATATCTCTTATATATCTCTTATCTCCTATATATCTCTTATATATCTCTTATATATCTCTTATATATCTCTTATATATCTCTTATATATCTCTTATATATCTCTTATCTCCTATATATCTCTTATATATCTCTTATATATCTCTTATATATCTCTTATATATCTCTTATGGCTTATATATCTCTTATGTATCTCTTATATATCTCTTATATATCTCTTATCTCTTATATATCTCTTATATATCTCTTATATATCTCTTATATATCTCTTATCTCTTATATATCTCTTATATATCTCTTATATATCTCTTATCTCCTATATATCTCTTATATATCTCTTATGTATCTCTTATATATCTCTTATATATCTCTTATATATCTCTTATATATCTCTTATATATCTCTTATATATCTCTTATATATCTCTTATATATCTCTTATGTATCTCTTATATATCTCTTATATATCTCTTATCTCTTATATATCTCTTATATATCTCTTATCTCTTATATATCTCTTATATATATCTTATCTCTTATATATCTCTTATGTATCT
Source organism: Crinia signifera (assembly GCF_055691185.1). NCBI lineage: Eukaryota > Metazoa > Chordata > Amphibia > Anura > Myobatrachidae > Crinia > Crinia signifera. The sequence continues at coordinate 32,113,950 of NC_139228.1, read as the reverse complement.
CTTATGTATCTCTTATGTATCTCTTATATATCTCTTATATATCTCTTATATATCTCCTATATCTCTTATATATCTCTTATATATCTCTTATATATCTCTTATATATCTCTTATGTATCTCTTATGTATCTCTTATGTATCTCTTATATATCTCTTATGTATCTCTTATATATCTCTTATATATCTCTTATATATCTCCTATATCTCTTATATATCTCTTATATATCTCTTATATATCTCTTATATATCTCTATATCTCTTATGTATCTCTTATGTATCTCTTATATATCTTTTTTATATCTCTTATATATCTCTTATGTATCTCTTATATATCTCCTATATCTCTTATGTATCTCTTATATATCTCTTATATATCTCTTATATATCTCTTATATATCTCTTATATATCTCCTATGTATCTCTTATGTATCTCTTATATCTCTTATATATCTCTTATATATCTCTTATATATCTCTTATATATCTCTTATATATCTCTTATATATCTCTTATATATCTCTTATGTATCTCTTATATATCTCTTATATATCTCTTATCTCTTATGTATCTCTTATATATCTCTTATATATCTCTTATCTCTTATGTATCTCTTATATATCTCTTATATATCTCTTATATCTTATATATCTCTTGTATATCTCTTATATATCTCCTATATCTCTTATATATCTCTTATATATCTCTTATATATCTCTATATATCTCTTATGTATCTCTTATATATATCTCTTATATATATCTTATATATCTCTATATCTCTTATATATCTCTTATATATCTCCTATATTTCTAATGTATCTCTTATATATCTCTTATATATCTCTTATATATCTCTTATATATCTCTTATATATCTCTTATATATCTCTTATATATCTCTTATCTCCTATATATCTCTTATATATCTCTTATATATCTCTTATATATCTCTTATATATCTCTTATATATCTCTTATATATCTCTTATCTCCTATATATCTCTTATATATCTCTTATATATCTCTTATATATCTCTTATATATCTCTTATGGCTTATATATCTCTTATGTATCTCTTATATATCTCTTATATATCTCTTATCTCTTATATATCTCTTATATATCTCTTATATATCTCTTATATATCTCTTATCTCTTATATATCTCTTATATATCTCTTATATATCTCTTATATATCTCTTATCGCTTATATATCTCTTATATATCTCTTATATATCTCTTATATATCTCTTATATATCTCTTATATATCTCTTATATATCTCTTATCTCCTATCTCCTATATATCTCTTATATATCTCTTATATATCTCTTATCTCCTATATATCTCTTATATATCTCTTATATATCTCTTATATATCTCTTATATATCTCTTATATATCTCTTATATATCTCTTATATATCTCTTATATATCTCCTATATCTCTTATATATCTCTTATATATCTCTTATATATCTCTTATATATCTCTTATGTATCTCTTATGTATCTCTTATATATCTCTTATGTATCTCTTATATATCTCTTATCTCTAATATATCTTATATATCTCTTATATATCTCCTATATCTCTTATGTATCTCTTATATATATCTTATATATCTCTTATATATCTCTTATATATCTCCTATATATCTTATGTATCTCTTATATATCTCTTATATATCTCTTATATATCTCTTATCTCTTATCTCTTATATATCTCTTATATATCTCTTATATATCTCTTATATATCTCTTATATATCTCTTATATATCTCTTATATATCTCTTATCTCTTATATATCTCTTATATATCTCCTATATCTCTTATGTATCTCTTATATATCTCTTATATATCTCTATATCTCTTATATATCTCTATATCTCTTATATATCTCTTATATATCTCTTATATATCTCTTATATATCTCTTATATATCTCTTATATATCTCTTATCTCTTATATATATCTTATATATCTCCTATATTTCTTATATATCTCTTATATATCTCTATATCTCTTATATATATCTTATATATCTCTTATCTCTTATGTATCTCTTATATATCTCTTATAAATCTCTTATATATCTCTTATATATCTCTTATCTCCTATATATCTCCTATATATCTCTTATATATCTCTTATATATCTCTTATATATCTCTTATATATCTCTTATATATCTCTTATATATCTCCTATATCTCTTATGTATCTCTTATATATATCTTATATATCTCTTATATATCTCTTATATATCTCTTATGTATCTCTTATGTATCTCTTATGTATCTCTTATGTATCTCTTATGTATCTCTTATGTATCTCTTATATATCTCTTATGTATCTCTTATATATCTCTTATATATCTCTTATCTCTTATCTCTTATATATCTCTTATATATCTCTTATATATCTCTTATATATCTCTTATATATCTCTTATATATCTCTTATATATCTCTATCTTATATCTCTTATATATCTCTTATATATCTCTTATATATCTCTTATATATCTCTTATATATCTCCTATATCTCATGTATCTCTTATGTATCTCTTATATATCTCTTATGTATCTCTTATGTATCTCTTATATATCTCTTATATATCTCCTATATCTCATGTATCTCTTATGTATCTCTTATATATCTCTTATGTATCTCTTATGTATCTCTTATGTATCTCTTATGTATCTCTATATCTCTTATATATCTCCTATATATCTCTTATATATCTCTTATATATCTCTTATATATCTCTTATATATCTCTTATATATCTCTTATCGCTTATATATCTCTTATATATCTCTTATATATCTCTTATATATCTCCTATATATCTCCTATGTATCTCTTATGTATCTCTTATATCTCTTATATATCTCTTATATATCTCTTATATATCTCTTATATATCTCTTATCTCTTATATATCTCTTATATATCTCTTATATATCTCTTATATATCTCTTATATATCTCTTATATATCTCTTATATATCTCTTATGTATCTCTTATGTATCTCTTATGTATCTCTTATGTATCTCTTATATATCTCTTATATATCTCTTATATATCTCTTATATATCTCTTATATATCTCTTATATATATCTTATATATCTCTTATATATCTCTTATATATCTCTTATATATCTCTTATCTCTTATATATCTCTTATATATCTCTTATATATCTCTTATATATCTCTTATGTATCTCTTATGTATCTCTTATGTATCTCTTATATATCTCTTATATATCTCTTATATATCTCTTATATATCTCTTATATATCTCTTATATATCTCTTATATATCTCCTATATCTCATGTATCTCTTATGTATCTCTTATATATCTCTTATGTATCTCTTATGTATCTCTTATGTATCTCTTATGTATCTCTATATCTCTTATATATCTCCTATATATCTCTTATATATCTCTTATATCTCTTATATATCTCTTATGTATCTCTTATATATCTCTTATATATCTCTTATCTCTTATATATCTCTTATATATCTCTTATCTCTTATATATCTCTTATATATATCTTATCTCTTATATATCTCTTATGTATCTCTTATGTATCTCTTATGTATCTCTTATATATCTCTTATATATCTCTTATATATCTCCTATATCTCTTATATATCTCTTATATATCTCTTATATATCTCTTATATATCTCTTATGTATCTCTTATGTATCTCTTATATATCTCTTATGTATCTCTTATATATCTCTTATATATCTCTTATATATCTCCTATATCTCTTATATATCTCTTATATATCTCTTATATATCTCTTATATATCTCTTATATATCTCTATATCTCTTATGTATCTCTTATGTATCTCTTATATATCTTTTTTATATCTCTTATATATCTCTTATGTATCTCTTATATATCTCCTATATCTCTTATGTATCTCTTATATATCTCTTATATATCTCTTATATATCTCTTATATATCTCTTATATATCTCCTATGTATCTCTTATGTATCTCTTATATCTCTTATATATCTCTTATATATCTCTTATATATATCTTATATATCTCTTATCTCTTATATATCTCTTATATATCTCTTATATATCTCTTATATATCTCTTATATATCTCTTATATATCTCTTATATATCTCTTATATATCTCTTATCTCTTATATATCTCTTATCTCCAATCTCCTATATATCTCTTATATATCTCTTATATATCTCTTATATATCTCTTATATATCTCTTATCTCCTATATATCTCTTATATATCTCTTATATATCTCTTATATATCTCTTATATATCTCTTATATATCTCTTATATATCTCTTATATATCTCTTATCTCCTATATATCTCTAATATATCTCTTATATATCTCTTATATATCTCCTATATCTCTTATGTATCTCTTATATATATCTTATATATCTCTTATATATCTCTTATATATCTCTTATGTATCTCTTATGTATCTCTTATGTATCTCTTATGTATCTCTTATGTATCTCTTATGTATCTCTTATATATCTCTTATGTATCTCTTATATATCTCTTATATATCTCTTATCTCTTATCTCTTATATATCTCTTATATATCTCTTATATATCTCTTATATATCTCTTATATATCTCTTATATATATATCTTATATATCTCTTATATATCTCTTATATATCTCTTATATATCTCTTATATATCTCTTATATATCTCCTATATCTCATGTATCTCTTATGTATCTCTTATATATCTCTTATGTATCTCTTATGTATCTCTTATATATCTCTTATATATCTCCTATATCTCATGTATCTCTTATGTATCTCTTATATATCTCTTATGTATCTCTTATGTATCTCTTATGTATCTCTTATGTATCTCTATATCTCTTATATATCTCCTATATATCTCTTATATATCTCTTATATATCTCTTATATATCTCTTATATATCTCTTATATATCTCTTATCGCTTATATATCTCTTATATATCTCTTATATATCTCTTATATATCTCCTATATATCTCCTATGTATCTCTTATGTATCTCTTATATCTCTTATATATCTCTTATATATCTCTTATATATCTCTTATATATCTCTTATCTCTTATATATCTCTTATATATCTCTTATATATCTCTTATATATCTCTTATATATCTCTTATATATCTCTTATATATCTCTTATGTATCTCTTATGTATCTCTTATGTATCTCTTATGTATCTCTTATATATCTCTTATATATCTCTTATATATCTCTTATATATCTCTTATATATCTCTTATATATATCTTATATATCTCTTATATATCTCTTATATATCTCTTATCTCTTATATATCTCTTATATATCTCTTATATATCTCTTATATATCTCTTATGTATCTCTTATGTATCTCTTATGTATCTCTTATATATCTCTTATATATCTCTTATATATCTCTTATATATCTCTTATATATCTCTTATATATCTCTTATATATCTCCTATATCTCATGTATCTCTTATGTATCTCTTATATATCTCTTATGTATCTCTTATGTATCTCTTATGTATCTCTATATCTCTTATATATCTCCTATATATCTCTTATATATCTCTTATATATCTCTTATATATCTCTTATCTCCTATATATCTCTAATATATCTCTTATATATCTCTTATATATCTCTTATATATCTCCTATATCTCTTATGTATCTCTTATATATATCTTATATATCTCTTATATATCTCTTATATATCTCTTATATATCTCTTATGTATCTCTTATGTATCTCTTATGTATCTCTTATGTATCTCTTATGTATTTCTTATATATCTCTTATATATCTCTTATATATCTCTTATATATCTCTTATATATCTCTTATATATCTCTTATATATCTCTTATATATATCTCTTATATATCTCTTATATATCTCTTATATATCTCTTATATATCTCTTATATATCTCTTATATATCTCCTATATCTCATGTATCTCTTATGTATCTCTTATATATCTCTTATGTATCTCTTATGTATCTCTTATATATCTCTTATATATCTCCTATATCTCATGTATCTCTTATGTATCTCTTATATATCTCTTATGTATCTCTTATGTATCTCTTATGTATCTCTTATGTATCTCTATATCTCTTATATATCTCCTATATATCTCTTATATATCTCTTATATATCTCTTATATATCTCTTATATATCTCTTATCGCTTATATATCTCTTATATATCTCTTATATATCTCTTATATATCTCTTATATATCTCTTATATATCTCTTATATATCTCTTATCTCCTATCTCCTATATATCTCTTATATATCTCTTATATATCTCTTATCTCCTATATATCTCTTATATATCTCTTATATATCTCTTATATATCTCTTATATATCTCTTATATATCTCTTATATATCTCTTATATATCTCTTATATATCTCTTATCTCTTATATATCTCTTATATATCTCCTATATCTCTTATGTATCTCTTATATATCTCTTATATATCTCTATATCTCTTATATATCTCTATATCTCTTATATATCTCTTATATATCTCTTATATATCTCTTATATATCTCTTATATATCTCTTATATATCTCTTATCTCTTATATATATCTTATATATCTCCTATATCTCTTATATATCTCTTATATATCTCTTATCTCTTATCTCTTATATATCTCTTATATATCTCTTATATATCTCTTATATATCTCTTATATATATATATCTTATATATCTCTTATATATCTCTTATATATCTCTTATATATCTCTTATATATCTCTTATATATCTCTTATATATCTCCTATATCTCATGTATCTCTTATATATCTCTTATGTATCTCTTATGTATCTCTTATATATCTCTTATATATCTCCTATATCTCATGTATCTCTTATGTATCTCTTATATATCTCTTATGTATCTCTTATGTATCTCTTATGTATCTCTTATGTATCTCTATATCTCTTATATATCTCCTATATATCTCTTATATATCTCTTATATATCTCTTATATATCTCTTATATATCTCTTATATATCTCTTATCGCTTATATATCTCTTATATATCTCTTATATATCTCTTATATATCTCTTATATATCTCTTATATATCTCTTATATATCTCTTATCTCCTATCTCCTATATATCTCTTATATATCTCTTATATATCTCTTATATATCTCTTATATATCTCTTATCTCCTATATATCTCTTATATATCTCTTATATATCTCTTATATATCTCTTATATATCTCTTATATATCTCTTATATATCTCTTATATATCTCTTATCTCTAATATATCTTATATATCTCTTATATATCTCCTATATCTCTTATGTATCTCTTATATATATCTTATATATCTCTTATATATCTCTTATATATCTCCTATATATCTTATGTATCTCTTATATATCTCTTATATATCTCTTATATATCTCTTATCTCTTATCTCTTATATATCTCTTATATATCTCTTATATATCTCTTATATATCTCTTATATATCTCTTATATATCTCTTATATATCTCTTATCTCTTATATATCTCTTATATATCTCCTATATCTCTTATGTATCTCTTATATATCTCTTATATATCTCTATATCTCTTATATATCTCTATATCTCTTATATATCTCTTATATATCTCTTATATATCTCTTATATATCTCTTATATATCTCTTATATATCTCTTATCTCTTATATATATCTTATATATCTCCTATATTTCTTATATATCTCTTATATATCTCTATATCTCTTATATATATCTTATATATCTCTTATCTCTTATGTATCTCTTATATATCTCTTATAAATCTCTTATATATCTCTTATATATCTCTTATCTCCTATATATCTCCTATATATCTCTTATATATCTCTTATATATCTCTTATATATCTCTTATATATCTCTTATATATCTCTTATATATCTCCTATATATCTCTTATATATCTCTTATGTATCTCTTATATATCTCTTATATATCTCTTATATATCTCTTATGTATCTCTTATGTATCTCTTATGTATCTCTTATATATCTCTTATATATCTCTTATATATCTCTTATATATCTCCTATATATCTCCTATATATCTCTTATATATCTCTTATATATCTCTTATATATCTCTTATATATCTCTTATATATCTCCTATATATCTCTTATATATCTCTTATGTATCTCTTTTATATCTCTTATATATCTCTTATATATCTCTTATATATCTCTTATATATCTCTTATATATTTCTTATATATCTCCTATGTATCTCTTATGTATCTCTTATATCTCTTATATATCTCTTATATATCTCTTATATATCTCTTATATATCTCTTATCTCTTATCTCTTATATATCTCTTATATATCTCTTATATATCTCTTATCTCTTATCTCTTATATATCTCTTATATATCTCTTATCTCTTATCTCTTATATATCTCTTATATATCTCTTATATATCTATTATATATCTCTTATCTCTTATATATCTCTTATATATCTCTTATATATCTCTTATATATCTCTTATATATCTCTTATATATCTCTTATATATCTCTTATATATCTCTTATCTCTTATATATCTCTTATGTATCTCTTATGTATCTCTTATGTATCTCTTATATATCTCTTATGTATCTCTTATGTATCTCTTATGTATCTCTTATGTATCTCTTATATATCTCTTATATATCTCTTATATATCTCTTATCTCTTATCTCTTATCTCTTATATATCTCTTATATATCTCTTATCTCTTATCTCTTATATATCTCTTATATATTTCTTATATATCTCTTATGTATCTCTTATGTATCTCTTATGTATTTCTTATATATCTCTTATGTATCTCTTATATATCTCTTATATATCTCTTATATATCTCCTATATCTCTTATATATCTCTTATATATCTCTTATATATCTCTTATATATCTCTATATCTCTTATGTATCTCTTATGTATCTCTTATATATCTCCTATATCTCTTATATATCTCTTATATATCTCTTATTTATCTCTTATATATCTCTTATATATCTCTTATGTATCTTTTTTATATCTCTTATATATCTCTTATATATCTTTTTTGTATCTCTTATGTATCTCTTATATATCTCTTATATATCTCCTATATCTCTCCTATATCTCTCCTATATCTCTTATATATCTCTTATATATCTCTTATATATCTCTTATGTATCTCTTATATATCTCTTATGTATCTCTTATGTATCTCTTATGTATCTCTTATCTCTTATATATCTCTTATATATCTCTTATATATCTCTTATCTCATATATCTCCTATATCTCTTATAGATCTCTTATAGATCTCTTATAGATCTCTTATAGATCTCTTATAGATCTCTTATATATCTCTATATCTCTTATATATCTCTTATCTCTTATATATCTCTTATGTATCTCTTATGTATCTCTTATGTATCTCTTATGTATCTCTTATGTATCTCTTATGTATCTCTTATATATCTCTTATATATCTCTTATATATCTCTTATCTCTTATATATCTCTTATATATCTCCTATATCTCTCCTATATCTCTTATAGATCTCTTATATATCTCTTATATATCTCTTATATATCTCTTATCTCTTATATATCTCTTATATATCTCTTATATATCTCTTATATATCTCTTATATATCTCTTATATATCTCTTATGTATCTCTTATGTATCTCTTATGTATCTCTTATGTATCTCTTATGTATCTCTTATGTATCTCCTATATCTCTCCTATATCTCTCCTATATCTCTCCTATATCTCTCATATATCTCTCATATATCTCCTATATCTCTTATGTATCTCTTATATATCTCTTATATATCTCTTATGTATCTCTTATGTATCTCTTATGTATCTCTTATGTATCTCTTATGTATCTCTTATATATCTCTTATGTATCTCTTATGTATCTCTTATGTATCTTTTTTATATCTCTTATATATCTCTTATGTATCTCTTATATATCTCTTATGTATCTCTTATGTATCTCTTATGTATCTCTTATGTATCTCTTATGTATCTCTTATGTATCTCTTATGTATCTCTTATGTATCTCTTATGTATCTTTTTTATATCTCTTATATATCTCTTATATATCTCTTATATATCTCTTATGTATCTCTTATATATCTCTTATGTATCTCTTATGTATCTCTTATGTATCTCTTATATATCTCTTATATATCTCTTATATATCTCTTATATATCTCTTATGTATCTCTTATCTCTTATATATCTCTTATATATCTCTTATATATCTCTTATATATCTCTTATGTATCTCTTATATATCTCTTATATATCTCTTATGTATCTCTTATGTATCTCTTATGTATCTCTTATGTATCTCTTATGTATCTCTTATCTCTTATATATCTCTTATATATCTCTTATATATATCTTATATATCTCTTATATATCTCTTATATATCTCTTATATATCTCTTATATATCTCTTATCTCTTATATATTTCTTATATATCTCTTATATATCTCCTATATCTCTTATATATCTCTTATATATCTCTTATATATCTCTTATGTATCTCTTATGTATCTCTTATGTATCTCTTATATATCTCTTATATATCTCTTATATATCTCTTATATATCTCTTATATATCTCTTATATATATCTTATATATCTCTTATATATCTCTTATATATCTCTTATCTCTTATATATTTCTTATATATCTCTTATATATCTCCTATATCTCTTATATATCTCTTATATATCTCTTATATATCTCTTATGTATCTCTTATATATCTCTTATGTATCTCTTATATATCTCTTATATATCTCCTATATCTCTTATATATCTCTTATATATCTCTTATATATCTCTTATATATCTCTTATATATCTCTTATATATCTCTTATCTCTTATATATTTCTTATATATCTCTTATATATCTCCTATATCTCTTATATATCTCTTATATATCTCTTATATATCTCTTATGTATCTCTTATATATCTCTTATGTATCTCTTATATATCTCTTATATATCTCCTATATCTCTTATATATCTCTTATATATCTCTTATTTATCTCTTATATATCTCTTATATATCTCTTATGTATCTTTTTTATATCTCTTATATATCTCTTATATATCTCTTATATATCTCTTATATATCTCTTATATATCTCTTATGTATCTCTTATGTATCTCTTATATATCTCTTATATATCTCTTATATATCTCTTATATATCTCTTATATATCTCTTATATATCTCTTATCTCTTATATATCTCTTATATATCTCCTATATCTCTTATATATCTCTTATATATCTCTTATATATCTCTTATATATCTCTTATATATCTCTTATCTCTTATATATTTCTTATATATCTCTTATATATCTCCTATATCTCTTATATATCTCTTATCTCTTATATATCTCTTATATAAGAGATATAGGAGATATATAAGAGATATATAAGAGATATATAAGAGATAAGAGATATATAAGAGATATATAAGAGATATAGAGATATATAAGAGATATATAAGCGATATATAAGAGATATATAAGAGATATATAAGAGATATAGAAGAGATATAGGAGATATATAAGAGATATATATCTCTTATATATCTCTTATATATCTCTTATATATCTCTATATCTCTTATATATCTCTTATATATCGCTTATATATCTCTTATCGCTTATATATCTCCTATATCTCTTATATATCTCTTATATATCTCTATCTCTTATATATCTTATATATCTCCTATATATCTCCTATATATCTCTTATATATCTCCTATATATCTCTTATGTATCTCTTATATATCTCTTATATATCTCTTGTATATCTCTTATATATCTCCTATATCTCTTATATATCTCTTATAAATCTCTTATATATCTCTATATATCTCTTATGTATCTCTTATATATATCTCTTATATATATCTTATATATCTCCTATATCTCTTATATATCTCCTATATTTCTAATGTATCTCTTATATATCTCTTATATATCTCTTATATATCTCTTATATATCTCTTATATATCTCTTATATATCTCTTATCTCCTATATATCTCTTATATATCTCTTATATATCTCTTATATATCTCTTATATATCTCTTATATATCTCTTATATATCTCTTATATATCTCTTATCTCCTATATATCTCTTATATATCTCTTATATATCTCTTATATATCTCTTATGGCTTATATATCTCTTATGTATCTCTTATATATCTCTTATCTCTTATATATCTCTTATATATCTCTTATATATCTCTTATATATCTCTTATATATCTCTTATATATCTCTTATATATCTCTTATATATCTCTTATATATCTCTTATATATCTCTTATATCTCTTATATATCTCTTATATATCTCTTATATCTCTTATATATCTCTTATCTCTTATATATCTCTTATATATCTCTTATATATCTCTTATATATCTCTTATGTATCTCTTATGTATCTCTTATATATCTCTTATATATCTCTTATATATCTCTTATATATCTCTTATATATCTCTTATATATCTCTTATATATCTCTTATATATCTCTTATATATCTCTTATATATCTCCTATATCTCTTATATATCTCTTATCTCTTATATATCTCTTATATAAGAGATATAGGAGATATATAAGAGATATATAAGAGATATATAAGAGATATATAAGAGATAAGAGATATATAAGAGATATATAAGAGATATATAAGAGATATATAAGAGATATATAAGAGATATATAAGAGATATAGGAGATATATAAGAGATATATATCTCTTATATATCTCTTATATATCTCTTATATATCTCTTATATATCTCTATATCTCTTATATATCTCTTATATATCGCTTATATATCTCTTATCGCTTATATATCTCCTATATCTCTTATATATCTCTTATATATCTCTATCTCTTATATATCTTATATATCTCCTATATATCTCCTATATATCTCTTATATATCTCCTATATATCTCTTATGTATCTCTTATATATATCTCTTATATATCTCTTATGTATCTCTTATATATCTCTTATATATCTCTTATATCTTATATATCTCTTGTATATCTCTTATATATCTCCTATATCTCTTATATATCTCTTATATATCTCTTATGTATCTCTTATATATCTCTTATGTATCTCTTATGTATCTCTTATATATCTCTTATATATCTCTTATATATCTCTTATATATCTCTTATATATCTCTTATATATCTCTTATATATCTCTTATATATCTCTTATCTCTTATATATTTCTTATATATCTCTTATATATCTCCTATATCTCTTATATATCTCTTATATATCTCTTATATATCTCTTATGTATCTCTTATATATCTCTTATGTATCTCTTATATATCTCCTATATCTCTTATATATCTCTTATATATCTCTTATATATCTCTTATATATCTCTTATATATCTCTTATCTCTTATATATTTCTTATATATCTCTTATATATCTCCTATATCTCTTATATATCTCTTATATATCTCTTATATATCTCTTATGTATCTCTTATATATCTCTTATGTATCTCTTATATATCTCTTATATATCTCTTATATATCTCTTATATATCTCTTATATATCTCTTATCTCTTATATATCTCTTATATATCTCTTATATATCTCCTATATCTCTTATATATCTCTTATATATCTCTTATTTATCTCTTATATATCTCTTATATATCTCTTATGTATCTTTTTTATATCTCTTATATATCTCTTATATATCTCTTATATATCTCTTATATATCTCTTATATATCTCTTATGTATCTCTTATGTATCTCTTATATATCTCTTATATATCTCTTATATATCTCTTATATATCTCTTATATATCTCTTATATATCTCTTATATATCTCTTATCTCTTATATATCTCTTATATATCTCCTATATCTCTTATATATCTCTTATATATCTCTTATATATCTCTTATATATCTCTTATCTCTTATATATTTCTTATATATCTCTTATATATCTCCTATATCTCTTATATATCTCTTATCTCTTATATATCTCTTATATAAGAGATATAGGAGATATATAAGAGATATATAAGAGATATATAAGAGATAAGAGATATATAAGAGATATATAAGAGATATAGAGATATATAAGAGATATATAAGCGATATATAAGAGATATATAAGAGATATATAAGAGATATATAAGAGATATATAAGAGATATAGGAGATATATAAGAGATATATATCTCTTATATATCTCTTATATATCTCTTATATATCTCTTATATATCTCTATATCTCTTATATATCTCTTATATATCGCTTATATATCTCTTATCGCTTATATATCTCCTATATATCTCCTATATATCTCTTATATATCTCCTATATATCTCTTATGTATCTCTTATATATCTCTTATATATCTCTTGTATATCTCTTATATATCTCCTATATCTCTTATATATCTCTTATATATCTCTTATATATCTCTATATATCTCTTATGTATCTCTTATATATATCTCTTATATATATCTTATATATCTCCTATATCTCTTATATATCTCCTATATTTCTAATGTATCTCTTATATATCTCTTATATATCTCTTATATATCTCTTATATATCTCTTATATATCTCTTATATATCTCTTATATATCTCTTATCTCCTATATATCTCTTATATATCTCTTATATATCTCTTATATATCTCTTATATATCTCTTATATATCTCTTATATATCTCTTATATATCTCTTATATATCTCTTATATATCTCTTATCTCCTATATATCTCTTATATATCTCTTATATATCTCTTATATATCTCTTATATATCTCTTATGTATCTCTTATATATCTCTTATATATCTCTTATCTCTTATATATCTCTTATATATCTCTTATATATCTCTTATATATCTCTTATATATCTCTTATATATCTCTTATATATCTCTTATATATCTCTTATATCTCTTATATATCTCTTATATATCTCTTATATCTCTTATATATCTCTTATCTCTTATATATCTCTTATATATCTCTTATATATCTCTTATATATCTCTTATATATCTCTTATGTATCTCTTATATATCTCTTATATATCTCTTATCTCTTATATATCTCTTATGTATCTCTTATGTATCTCTTATATATCTCTTATATATCTCTTATATATCTCTTATATATCTCTTATATATCTCTTATATATCTCTTATATATCTCTTATATATCTCTTATATATCTCTTATATATCTCTTATATATCTCTTATATATCTCTTATCTCTTATATATTTCTTATATATCTCTTATATATCTCCTATATCTCTTATATATCTCTTATCTCTTATATATCTCTTATATAAGAGATATAGGAGATATATAAGAGATATATAAGAGATATATAAGAGATAAGAGATATATAAGAGATATATAAGAGATATATAAGAGATATATAAGAGATATATAAGAGATATAAAAGAGATATAGGAGATATATAAGAGATATATATCTCTTATATATCTCTTATATATCTCTTATATATCTCTTATATATCTCTATATCTCTTATATATCTCTTATATATCGCTTATATATCTCTTATCGCTTATATATCTCTTATATATCTCTATCTCTTATATATCTTATATATCTCCTATATATCTCCTATATATCTCTTATATATCTCCTATATATCTCTTATGTATCTCTTATATATATCTCTTATATATCTCTTATGTATCTCTTATATATCTCTTATATATCTCTTATATCTTATATATCTCTTGTATATCTCTTATATATCTCCTATATCTCTTATATATCTCTTATATATCTCTTATATATCTCTATATATCTCTTATGTATCTCTTATATATATCTCTTATATATATCTTATATATCTCTATATCTCTTATATATCTCTTATATATCTCTTATATATCTCTTATATATCTCTTATCTCTTATATATCTCTTATATATCTCTTATATATCTCTTATATCCTATATATCTCTTATATATATCTTATATATCTCTTATATATCTCTTATATATCTCTTATGGCTTATATATCTCTTATGTATCTCTTATATATCTCTTATATATCTCTTATCTCTTATATATCTCTTATATATCTCTTATATATCTCTTATATATCTCTTATCTCTTATATATCTCTTATATATCTCTTATATATCTCTTATCTCCTATATATCTCTTATATATCTCTTATGTATCTCTTATATATCTCTTATATATCTCTTATATATCTCTTATATATCTCTTATATATCTCTTATATATCTCTTATATATCTCTTATCTCTTATATATCTCTTATTTATCTCTTATATATCTCTTATTTATCTCTTATATATCTCTTATATATCTCTTATATATCTCTTATATATCTCTTATGTATCTCCTATATATCTCCTATATATCTCTTATATATCTCCTATATATCTCTTATGTATCTCTTATATATCTCTTATATATCTCTTGTATATCTCTTATATATCTCCTATATCTCTTATATATCTCTTATATATCTCTTATATATCTCTATATATCTCTTATGTATCTCTTATATATATCTCTTATATATATCTTATATATCTCTATATCTCTTATATATCTCTTATATATCGCTTATATATCTCTTATCGCTTATATATCTCTTATATATCTCTATCTCTTATATATCTTATATATCTCCTATATATCTCCTATATATCTCTTATATATCTCCTATATATCTCTTATGTATCTCTTATATATATCTCTTATATATCTCTTATGTATCTCTTATATATCTCTTATATATCTCTTATATCTTATATATCTCTTGTATATCTCTTATATATCTCCTATATCTCTTATATATCTCTTATATATCTCTTATATATCTCTATATATCTCTTATGTATCTCTTATATATATCTCTTATATATATCTTATATATCTCTATATCTCTTATATATCTCTTATATATCTCTTATATATCTCTTATATATCTCTTATCTCTTATATATCTCTTATATATCTCTTATATATCTCTTATCTCCTATATATCTCTTATATATCTCTTATATATCTCTTATATATCTCTTATATATCTCTTATGGCTTATATATCTCTTATGTATCTCTTATATATCTCTTATATATCTCTTATCTCTTATATATCTCTTATATATCTCTTATATATCTCTTATATATCTCTTATCTCTTATATATCTCTTATATATCTCTTATATATCTCTTATCTCCTATATATCTCTTATATATCTCTTATGTATCTCTTATATATCTCTTATATATCTCTTATATATCTCTTATATATCTCTTATATATCTCTTATATATCTCTTATATATCTCTTATCTCTTATATATCTCTTATCTCTTATATATCTCTTATTTATCTCTTATATATCTCTTATTTATCTCCTATATATCTCCTATATATCTCTTATATATCTCCTATATATCTCTTATGTATCTCTTATATATCTCTTATATATCTCTTGTATATCTCTTATATATCTCCTATATCTCTTATATATCTCTTATATATCTCTTATATATCTCTATATATCTCTTATGTATCTCTTATATATATCTCTTATATATATCTTATATATCTCCTATATCTCTTATATATCTCCTATATTTCTAATGTATCTCTTATATATCTCTTATATATCTCTTATATATCTCTTATATATCTCTTATATATCTCTTATATATCTCTTATCTCCTATATATCTCTTATATATCTCTTATATATCTCTTATATATCTCTTATATATCTCTTATATATCTCTTATATATCTCTTATCTCCTATATATCTCTTATATATCTCTTATATATCTCTTATATATCTCTTATGGCTTATATATCTCTTATGTATCTCTTATATATCTCTTATATATCTCTTATCTCTTATATATCTCTTATATATCTCTTATATATCTCTTATCTCTTATATATCTCTTATATATCTCTTATATATCTCTTATATATCTCTTATATATCTCTTATATATCTCTTATATATCTCTTATATATCTCTTATATCTCTTATATATCTCTTATATATCTCTTATATATCTCTTATATATCTCTTATGTATCTCTTATGTATCTCTTATATATCTCTTATCTCTTATATATCTCTTATGTATCTCTTATGTATCTCTTATGTATCTCTTATATATCTCTTATCTCTTATATATCTCTTATATATCTCTTATCTCTTATATATCTCTTATATATCTCTTATATATCTCTTATATATCTCTTATCTCTTATATATCTCTTATATATCTCTTATATATCTCTTATATATCTCTTATATATCTCTTATATATCTCTTATATATCTCTTATATATCTCTTATATCTCTTATATATCTCTTATCTCTTATATATCTCTTATATATCTCTTATATATCTCTTATATATCTCTTATATATCTCTTATGTATCTCTTATGTATCTCTTATATATCTCTTATCTCTTATATATCTCTTATGTATCTCTTATATATCTCTTATATATCTCTTATATATCTCTTATATATCTCTTATATATCTCTTATATATCTCTTATGTATCTCTTATGTATCTCTTATGTATCTCTTATGTATCTCTTATATATCTCTTATGTATCTCTTATATATCTCTTATATATCTCTTATATATCTCCTATATCGCTTATATATCTCTTATATATCTCTTATATATCTCTTATATATCTCTTATATATCTCTATATCTCTTATATATCTCTTATATATCTCTATCTCTTATATATCTTATATATCTCCTATATATCTCCTATATATCTCTTATATATCTCCTATATATCTCTTATGTATCTCTTATATATATCTCTTATATATCTCTTATGTATCTCTTATATATCTCTTATATATCTCTTATATCTTATATATCTCTTGTATATCTCTTATATATCTCTATATATCTCTTATGTATCTCTTATATATATATCTCTTATATATATCTTATATATCTCTATATCTCTTATATATCTCTTATATATCTCCTATATTTCTAATGTATCTCTTATATATCTCTTATATATCTCTTATATATCTCTTATATATCTCTTATATATCTCTTATATATCTCTTATCTCCTATATATCTCTTATATATCTCTTATATATCTCTTATATATCTCTTATATATCTCTTATATATCTCTTATATATCTCTTATCTCCTATATATCTCTTATATATCTCTTATATATCTCTTATATATCTCTTATATATCTCTTATATATCTCTTATCTCCTATATATCTCTTATATATCTCTTATATATCTCTTATATATCTCTTATGGCTTATATATCTCTTATGTATCTCTTATATATCTCTTATATATCTCTTATCTCTTATATATCTCTTATATATCTCTTATATATCTCTTATATATCTCTTATCTCTTATATATCTCTTATATATCTCTTATATATCTCTTATCTCCTATATATCTCTTATATATCTCTTATGTATCTCTTATATATCTCTTATATATCTCTTATATATCTCTTATATATCTCTTATATATCTCTTATATATCTCTTATATCTCTTATATATCTCTTATCTCTTATATATCTCTTATCTCTTATATATCTCTTATTTATCTCTTATATATCTCTTATTTATCTCTTATATATCTCTTATATATCTCTTATATATCTCTTATATATCTCTTATGTATCTCTTATATATCTCTTATATATCTCTTATATATCTCTTATCTCTTATATATCTCTTATGTATCTCTTATGTATCTCTTATGTATCTCTTATATATCTCTTATGTATCTCTTATATATCTCTTATATATCTCTTATATATCTCCTATATCGCTTATATATCTCTTATATATCTCTTATATATCTCCTATATCTCTTATATATCTCTTATATATCTCTTATATATCTCTTATATATCTCTTATATATCTCTTATATATCTCTTATATATCTCTTATGTATCTCTTATATATCTCTTATATATCTCTTATCTCTTATATATCTCTTATGTATCTCTTATGTATCTCTTATGTATCTCTTATATATCTCTTATGTATCTCTTATATATCTCTTATATATCTCTTATATATCTCCTATATCGCTTATATATCTCTTATATATCTCTTATATATCTCTTATATATCTCCTATATCTCTTATATATCTCTTATATATCTCTTATATATCTCTTATGTATCTCTTATGTATCTGTTATGTATCTCTTATATATCTCTTATGTATCTCTTATATATCTCTTATATATCTCTTATATATCTCCTATATCGCTTATATATCTCTTATATATCTCTTATATATCTCTTATATATCTCTTATATATCTCTATATCTCTTATATATCTCTTATGTATCTCTTATATATCTTTTTTATATCTCTTATATATCTCTTATATATCTCTTATGTATCTCTTATATATCTCCTATATCTCTTATAAATCTCTTATATAAGAGATATATAAGAGATAAATAAGAGATACATAAGAGATATATAAGAGATAAGAGATACATAAGAGATATATAAGAGATAAGAGATACATAAGAGATATATAAGAGATATATAAGAGATACATAAGAGATATATAAGAGATATATAAGAGATATATAAGAGATACATAAGAGATACATAAGAGATATAAAAAAGATATATAAGAGATATATAAGAGATATATAAGAGATATATAAGAGATATATAAGAGATACATAAGAGATACATAAGAGATATATAAGAGATATATAAGAGATAAGAGATATATAAGAGATATATAAGAGATATATAAGAGATATATAAGAGATATATAAGAGATATATAAGAGATATATAAGAGATATATAAGAGATATATAAGAGATACATAAGAGATACATGAGAGATACATGAGAGATATAGGAGAGATATAGGAGAGATATAGGAGATATATAAGAGATATATAAGAGATACATAAGAGATACATAAGAGATACATAAGAGATACATAAGAGATACATAAGAGATACATAAGAGATATATGAGAGATATATGAGAGATATAGGAGAGATATAGGAGAGATATAGGAGAGATATAGGAGAGATATAGGAGAGATATAGGAGATATATAAGAGATATATAAGAGATACATAAGAGATATATAAGAGATATAAAAAAGATACATAAGAGATATATAAGAGATATATAAGAGATAAATAAGAGATATATATCTCTTATGTATCTTTTTTATATCTCTTATATATCTCTTATATATCTCTTATATATCTCTTATATATCTTTTTTGTATCTCTTATGTATCTCTTATGTATCTCTTATATATCTCTTATATATCTCCTATATCTCTCCTATATCTCTCATATATCTCTCATATATCTCTCATATATCTCTTATGTATCTCTTATGTATCTCTTATGTATCTCTTATGTATCTCTTATATATCTCTTATATATCTCCTATATCTCTCCTATATCTCTCCTATATCTCTCATGTATCTCTCATGTATCTCTTATGTATCTCTTATATATCTCTTATATATCTCTTATATATCTCTTATATATCTCTTATATATCTCTTATATATCTCTTATATATATATATATATCTCTTATATATCTCTTATATATCTCTTATATATCTCTTATCTCTTATATATCTCTTATATATCTCTTATGTATCTCTTATGTATCTCTTATGTATCTCTTATGTATCTCTTATGTATCTCTTATGTATCTCTTATATATCTCTTATATATCTCTTATATATCTCTTATATATCTTTTTTATATCTCTTATATATCTCTTATGTATCTCTTATGTATCTCTTATATATCTCTTATATATCTCTTATATATCTCTTATGTATCTCTTATATATCTCTTATATATCTCTTATGTATCTCTTATCTCTTATATATCTCTTATGTATCTCTTATCTCTTATAAATCTCTTATCTCTTATGTATCTCTTATGTATCTCTTATGTATCTCTTATGTATCTCTTATGTATCTCTTATGTATCTCTTATGTATCTCTTATGTATCTCTTATGTATCTCTTATGTATCTCTCATGTATCTCTCATGTATCTCTCATGTATCTCTCATGTATCTCTCATGTATCTCTCCTGTATCTCTCCTGTATCTCTCCTGTATCTCTCCTGTATCTCTCCTGTATCTCTCCTGTATCTCTCCTGTATCTCTCCTGTATCTCTCCTGTATCTCTCCTGTATCTCTCCTGTATCTCTCCTGTATCTCTTATGTATCTCTTATGTATCTCCTATGTATCTCCTATATCTCTCCTATATCTCTCCTATATCTCTCCTATATCTCTCCTATATCTCTCCTATATCTCTCCTATATCTCTCCTATATCTCTTATATATCTCTTATCTCTTATATATCTCTTATATAAGAGATATAGGAGATATATAAGAGATATATAAGAGATATATAAGAGATATATAAGAGATATATAAGAGATATATAAGAGATATATAAGAGATATATAAGAGATATATAGGAGATATATAAGAGATATATATCTCTTATATATCTCTTATATATCTCTTATATATCTCTTATATATCTCTTATATATCTCTTATATATCTCTTATGTATCTCTTATGTATCTCTTATGTATCTCTTATGTATCTCTTATGTATCTCTTATATATCTCTTATATATCTCTTATATATCTCTTATATATCTCCTATATCGCTTATATATCTCTTATATATCTTGTGAGGGTACGAGGTTCCTCAATCACTCAGACACCGAGCAGATGAAACCAAAATATGGTTTATTTTCCACAGCACGCACAAATAGACAATAAACAGTGGCAAAGGTAAATTGCAGAGTAGAAAGATATTCAGGTAGCAGGCCCAAACAGACAGTCCTTGTATAGTCACAGTCCCAGATCAGTTCCACAGGGCAAACTATCACTTAGCCCACACAGCAGTGATAGCATATAAGTCCACACGATACCTAGACAGAGCATAACCTCTTAGTCCAGGACAGTCCATCAATTCTCTCCCCTCTCTTCCTGCAAAACCCCAACTTACATCCCAAAGGCACCCCTCTCCCCCTCCCTCAGGAATTCTTAACCCTTCCTATGCTGGGTGCAGTTGCATGAATGTAACAGGGTCTCCTATTACCTGTCCAGGGGCTGATTAACTCACTCCCTTCATCTGGCTTTGAAGCTTGTGTATGTGAGGGATTTCACACCTTCATGTGAACAGATCTCTTCTCTGGAGAGTGACCCTGGTGTTATCCAGCCTTTAGCTTCTTGTTATTTGGGGGGGAAGTGTATGTCTCTGCCACTACCTGTTGTCTCTGTTACTAAACAGCCTATAAAGAGGTCCTTTGATCCCTGAACCAAAAACTATACACAAACTGAACAGATTCTAATCTAAGCATTTGGTCGCTTCTAGCCGGACCATTTGTCTCCACATACACAGTTACAATATTTAAGTAATACGCATTTGGGAAGACTGCCATAATTAACTTCATAGTCACAAATCCCTTATTCATGATACCATCACAGTTTACTAAGAACATTACCTGGAGGCAGTGACGTAACCACGGGCAAATGGTCTCAATGGTATAATGCTTACATGAATAAAGTCCTGGGAAATACAGACATACATAGGACTACAGGGTACAGACTGACTAAAGTGTACATTTTTCACTACAAATAATAAAATATCATAATTACAGTCTTACGGTCAGCCTGCTAACCTCACACTCCTCCCCCTACATCTTTAGTCACTGTGCCCAGTTGCTCAGGAACCAATAACAACCTGGAATAGCGGGATGCAGAGCCGAGAATCTGGGGTTTGGATGTACCACCGGAGTCCCACAGGGTGACATCATACCAAACCCATCTTGTAAAAGGCGGCTGGTTTGCCGAACCAGCAAGGGCATGATTACAGTCTAAGTCATACATTGGAACTAACAAGGGATGTAGCGATTCCTCTTCTTCGGATTCTGGGTACCCCCCCTCTGCAACATTGTAACCTACTAATACTTTTGCCTCGGGCACAATGGGGCGGGGACCACTTTCCACCTCCCCCTCTTGCCCACGGAACAGGGGCCAAACAGCAGGCCAATATAGGGGCTCTGGCCCTGGCACTTCCACCACCCCGTCATGTCCTTCCTCCCCCAAACCCAAACTAGGGGCATGGCACATTTCAGTCCAGCATTTGGTCTCAATGTCCAGGGCTGAGGAGGGACCCTCCATCACAAACAATTCCGCTGGTGGCTGCAGGACAGGCTGTGTCAGCTCTGTCCCCTTAAAAGCCAGATGCTCACCTGCAGCTACTTCTGCGCACACCTCCTTCTCCGCGATAGCCTCCTTCCCCAGCTGAGTATGCTGGGCAGCCCGAAACACGACATCATCTGCGACTGGTATGCTTGTGGCCTGGATGTTGTCGAACACTCCTCTAACCACGGCGATCTCTTCTTGGACGCAGTCCTCATAGATCCCCTGGCAGCAGGATAATAACTCTTCATCTTCCATCTCAGCAAAAGGGAAGCTGTAGTGCAGCTCCTCCTGAATAACCTCTTTCACTTTGGGGATAACCTCCCCCTGTATAGAACACGGAGCAGCTTCCTCCCTAAGATGGGGGAGAAGCAATTGCAAACGGTGCCTTTCATCACGCCCCCTGCGACACTGATCTTGCCATGCTGGGGTATCCAGGAGCCCCCGATCAATCGCCTCTTCCTCTGCCACCACGAAGCACTCCTCCAGACACTGCAATTGTTCCCACACACTCAACTGTGCACCGAAATGGAGGATCCAGGCTCGATAATCAGCAAATGCATTTGTAGGATCTCCCTGATCGTGAAGGATCTGCTGAAGGATTTCCCCGCGAGTGCAGGATTGGATGGGTATACCTCGCAGCTGACCTTCTGCTATCAGCTCCTCCATACTCATTTCTTCAAGGGCAGTTAGGGGCCCCCCTGACAACGACCCTTCTCTTGCGGTAACAATTAATTCTGTGGCAGACCCCTCGGTTGTCTGCCCAGATTGCAGTAGCCCCCTTCTAGACCTTTCCTCTGGTTCTATCTGGGGCATCAATTTATTCTGGACTTGTCCTTCAGCCTCAGAATATTGTCCTCTTTGTAGCATCTGGGTAACTGTAGCAATCACTTCCTCTGTAAATTCTACAAACTCTGGCTCTCCTAGCAGATTCCAAGAAGTGGCCTCACCTTTACAGTGCAGGAATGCATCCCCCAGGTAACACACTTTGTCCTGTATGCTGGATACTCTCCACCCACTGACCATCTGCTGAGCGTCTTCCCAGTACTTCCAGATATACTGCATTTTACTGACAATAAATAACAGATTCGGCTTCCCAGCCTGCCGATACACTGAAGAACCTCCATCCCTGAGCTCCTCTGCTACAGGGGTCTTGAGGCATCGATTTTCTTTCCTTGGAAACATTTTCCCTTTCACAGGACTGACACCTGCTCACTTGCTGAACATCACCTTATTGCATTTTCCGTTTCCTTACATATGGTCTGATCCTCTGTTCTCTGTGCTTTCTGTGCTCGATGGTTGGTGTCTGAATGATCCCACTGTCGCTGCCGCCAAATGTGAGGGTACGAGGTTCCTCAATCACTCAGACACCGAGCAGATGAAACCAAAATATGGTTTATTTTCCACAGCACGCACAAATAGACAATAAACAGTGGCAAAGGTAAATTGCAGAGTAGAAAGATATTCAGGTAGCAGGCCCAAACAGACAGTCCTTGTATAGTCACAGTCCCAGATCAGTTCCACAGGGCAAACTATCACTTAGCCCACACAGCAGTGATAGCATATAAGTCCACACGATACCTAGACAGAGCATAACCTCTTAGTCCAGGACAGTCCATCAATTCTCTCCCCTCTCTTCCTGCAAAACCCCAACTTACATCCCAAAGGCACCCCTCTCCCCCTCCCTCAGGAATTCTTAACCCTTCCTATGCTGGGTGCAGTTGCATGAATGTAACAGGGTCTCCTATTACCTGTCCAGGGGCTGATTAACTCACTCCCTTCATCTGGCTTTGAAGCTTGTGTATGTGAGGGATTTCACACCTTCATGTGAACAGATCTCTTCTCTGGAGAGTGACCCTGGTGTTATCCAGCCTTTAGCTTCTTGTTATTTGGGGGGGAAGTGTATGTCTCTGCCACTACCTGTTGTCTCTGTTACTAAACAGCCTATAAAGAGGTCCTTTGATCCCTGAACCAAAAACTATACACAAACTGAACAGATTCTAATCTAAGCATTTGGTCGCTTCTAGCCGGACCATTTGTCTCCACATACACAGTTACAATATTTAAGTAATACGCATTTGGGAAGACTGCCATAATTAACTTCATAGTCACAAATCCCTTATTCATGATACCATCACAGTTTACTAAGAACATTACCTGGAGGCAGTGACGTAACCACGGGCAAATGGTCTCAATGGTATAATGCTTACATGAATAAAGTCCTGGGAAATACAGACATACATAGGACTACAGGGTACAGACTGACTAAAGTGTACATTTTTCACTACAAATAATAAAATATCATAATTACAGTCTTACGGTCAGCCTGCTAACCTCACACTCCTCCCCCTACATCTTTAGTCACTGTGCCCAGTTGCTCAGGAACCAATAACAACCTGGAATAGCGGGATGCAGAGCCGAGAATCTGGGGTTTGGATGTACCACCGGAGTCCCACAGGGTGACATCATACCAAACCCATCTTGTAAAAGGCGGCTGGTTTGCCGAACCAGCAAGGGCATGATTACAGTCTAAGTCATACATTGGAACTAACAAGGGATGTAGCGATTCCTCTTCTTCGGATTCTGGGTACCCCCCCTCTGCAACATTGTAACCTACTAATACTTTTGCCTCGGGCACAATGGGGCGGGGACCACTTTCCACCTCCCCCTCTTGCCCACGGAACAGGGGCCAAACAGCAGGCCAATATAGGGGCTCTGGCCCTGGCACTTCCACCACCCCGTCATGTCCTTCCTCCCCCAAACCCAAACTAGGGGCATGGCACATTTCAGTCCAGCATTTGGTCTCAATGTCCAGGGCTGAGGAGGGACCCTCCATCACAAACAATTCCGCTGGTGGCTGCAGGACAGGCTGTGTCAGCTCTGTCCCCTTAAAAGCCAGATGCTCACCTGCAGCTACTTCTGCGCACACCTCCTTCTCCGCGATAGCCTCCTTCCCCAGCTGAGTATGCTGGGCAGCCCGAAACACGACATCATCTGCGACTGGTATGCTTGTGGCCTGGATGTTGTCGAACACTCCTCTAACCACGGCGATCTCTTCTTGGACGCAGTCCTCATAGATCCCCTGGCAGCAGGATAATAACTCTTCATCTTCCATCTCAGCAAAAGGGAAGCTGTAGTGCAGCTCCTCCTGAATAACCTCTTTCACTTTGGGGATAACCTCCCCCTGTATAGAACACGGAGCAGCTTCCTCCCTAAGATGGGGGAGAAGCAATTGCAAACGGTGCCTTTCATCACGCCCCCTGCGACACTGATCTTGCCATGCTGGGGTATCCAGGAGCCCCCGATCAATCGCCTCTTCCTCTGCCACCACGAAGCACTCCTCCAGACACTGCAATTGTTCCCACACACTCAACTGTGCACCGAAATGGAGGATCCAGGCTCGATAATCAGCAAATGCATTTGTAGGATCTCCCTGATCGTGAAGGATCTGCTGAAGGATTTCCCCGCGAGTGCAGGATTGGATGGGTATACCTCGCAGCTGACCTTCTGCTATCAGCTCCTCCATACTCATTTCTTCAAGGGCAGTTAGGGGCCCCCCTGACAACGACCCTTCTCTTGCGGTAACAATTAATTCTGTGGCAGACCCCTCGGTTGTCTGCCCAGATTGCAGTAGCCCCCTTCTAGACCTTTCCTCTGGTTCTATCTGGGGCATCAATTTATTCTGGACTTGTCCTTCAGCCTCAGAATATTGTCCTCTTTGTAGCATCTGGGTAACTGTAGCAATCACTTCCTCTGTAAATTCTACAAACTCTGGCTCTCCTAGCAGATTCCAAGAAGTGGCCTCACCTTTACAGTGCAGGAATGCATCCCCCAGGTAACACACTTTGTCCTGTATGCTGGATACTCTCCACCCACTGACCATCTGCTGAGCGTCTTCCCAGTACTTCCAGATATACTGCATTTTACTGACAATAAATAACAGATTCGGCTTCCCAGCCTGCCGATACACTGAAGAACCTCCATCCCTGAGCTCCTCTGCTACAGGGGTCTTGAGGCATCGATTTTCTTTCCTTGGAAACATTTTCCCTTTCACAGGACTGACACCTGCTCACTTGCTGAACATCACCTTATTGCATTTTCCGTTTCCTTACATATGGTCTGATCCTCTGTTCTCTGTGCTTTCTGTGCTCGATGGTTGGTGTCTGAATGATCCCACTGTCGCTGCCGCCAAATGTGAGGGTACGAGGTTCCTCAATCACTCAGACACCGAGCAGATGAAACCAAAATATGGTTTATTTTCCACAGCACGCACAAATAGACAATAAACAGTGGCAAAGGTAAATTGCAGAGTAGAAAGATATTCAGGTAGCAGGCCCAAACAGACAGTCCTTGTATAGTCACAGTCCCAGATCAGTTCCACAGGGCAAACTATCACTTAGCCCACACAGCAGTGATAGCATATAAGTCCACACGATACCTAGACAGAGCATAACCTCTTAGTCCAGGACAGTCCATCAATTCTCTCCCCTCTCTTCCTGCAAAACCCCAACTTACATCCCAAAGGCACCCCTCTCCCCCTCCCTCAGGAATTCTTAACCCTTCCTATGCTGGGTGCAGTTGCATGAATGTAACAGGGTCTCCTATTACCTGTCCAGGGGCTGATTAACTCACTCCCTTCATCTGGCTTTGAAGCTTGTGTATGTGAGGGATTTCACACCTTCATGTGAACAGATCTCTTCTCTGGAGAGTGACCCTGGTGTTATCCAGCCTTTAGCTTCTTGTTATTTGGGGGGGAAGTGTATGTCTCTGCCACTACCTGTTGTCTCTGTTACTAAACAGCCTATAAAGAGGTCCTTTGATCCCTGAACCAAAAACTATACACAAACTGAACAGATTCTAATCTAAGCATTTGGTCGCTTCTAGCCGGACCATTTGTCTCCACATACACAGTTACAATATTTAAGTAATACGCATTTGGGAAGACTGCCATAATTAACTTCATAGTCACAAATCCCTTATTCATGATACCATCACAGTTTACTAAGAACATTACCTGGAGGCAGTGACGTAACCACGGGCAAATGGTCTCAATGGTATAATGCTTACATGAATAAAGTCCTGGGAAATACAGACATACATAGGACTACAGGGTACAGACTGACTAAAGTGTACATTTTTCACTACAAATAATAAAATATCATAATTACAGTCTTACGGTCAGCCTGCTAACCTCACATATCTCTTATATATCTCTTATATATCTCTTATATATCTCTATATCTCTTATATATCTCTTATATATCTCTATCTCTTATATATCTTATATATCTCCTATATATCTCCTATATATCTCTTATATATCTCCTATATATCTCTTATGTATCTCTTATATATATCTCTTATATATCTCTTATGTATCTCTTATATATCTCTTATATATCTCTTATATCTTATATATCTCTTGTATATCTCTTATATATCTCCTATATCTCTTATATATCTCTTATATATCTCTTATATATCTCTATATATCTCTTATGTATCTCTTATATATATCTCTTATATATATCTTATATATCTCTATATCTCTTATATATCTCTTATATATCTCCTATATTTCTAAAGTATCTCTTATATATCTCTTATATATCTCTTATATATCTCTTATATATCTCTTATATATCTCTTATATATCTCTTATCTCCTATATATCTCTTATATATCTCTTATATATCTCTTATATATCTCTTATCTCTTATATATCTCTTATATATCTCTTATATATCTCTTATCTCCTATATATCTCTTATATATCTCTTATGTATCTCTTATATATCTCTTATATATCTCTTATATATCTCTTATATATCTCTTATATATCTCTTATATATCTCTTATATATCTCTTATATATCTCTTATATCTCTTATATATCTCTTATCTCTTATATATCTCTTATCTCTTATATATCTCTTATTTATCTCTTATATATCTCTTATTTATCTCTTATATATCTCTTATATATCTCTTATATATCTCTTATATATCTCTTATATATCTCTTATATATCTCTTATCTCTTATATATCTCTTATGTATCTCTTATGTATCTCTTATGTATCTCTTATATATCTCTTATGTATCTCTTATATATCTCTTATATATCTCTTATATATCTCCTATATCGCTTATATATCTCTTATGTATCTCTTATGTATCTCTTATGTATCTCTTATGTATCTCTTATGTATCTCTTATATATCTCTTATGTATCTCTTATATATCTCTTATATATCTCTTATATATCTCCTATATCGCTTATATATCTCTTATATATCTCTTATATATCTCTTATATATCTCTTATATATCTCTATATCTCTTATATATCTCTTATATATCTCTTATATATCTCCTATATCGCTTATATATCTCTTATATATCTCTTATATATCTCCTATATCGCTTATATATCTCTTATGTATCTCTTATGTATCTCTTATGTATCTCTTATGTATCTCTTATATATCTCTTATGTATCTCTTATATATCTCTTATATATCTCTTATATATCTCCTATATCTCTTATATATCTCTTATATATCTCTTATATATCTCTTATATATCTCTTATGTATCTCTTATGTATCTCTTATGTATCTCTTATGTATCTCTTATGTATCTCTTATATATCTCTTATGTATCTCTTATATATCTCTTATATATCTCTTATATATCTCCTTTATCGCTTATATATCTCTTATATATCTCTTATATATCTCTTATATATCTCTTATATATCTCTATATCTCTTATATATCTCTTATGTATCTCTTATATATCTTTTTTATATCTCTTATATATCTCTTATATATCTCTTATGTATCTCTTATATATCTCCTATATCTCTTATATATCTCTTATATATCTCTTATTTATCTCTTATATATCTCTTATATATCTCTTATGTATCTTTTTTATATCTCTTATATATCTCTTATATATCTCTTATATATCTCTTATATCTCTTATATATCTCTTATCTCTTATATATCTCTTATCTCTTATATATCTCTTATTTATCTCTTATATATCTCTTATATATCTCTTATATATCTCTTATATATCTCTTATGTATCTCTTATATATCTCTTATATATCTCTTATATATCTCTTATATATCTCTTATCTCTTATATATCTCTTATGTATCTCTTATGTATCTCTTATGTATCTCTTATATATCTCTTATGTATCTCTTATATATCTCTTATATATCTCTTATATATCTCCTATATCGCTTATATATCTCTTATATATCTCTTATATATCTCTTATATATCTCCTATATCTCTTATATATCTCTTATATATCTCTTATATATCTCTTATATATCTCTTATGTATCTCTTATGTATCTCTTATGTATCTCTTATGTATCTCTTATATATCTCTTATATATCTCTTATATATCTCTTATATATCTCTATATCTCTTATATATCTCTTATGTATCTCTTATATATCTTTTTTATATCTCTTATATATCTCTTATATATCTCTTATGTATCTCTTATATATCTCCTATATCTCTTATATATCTCTTATATATCTCTTATTTATCTCTTATATATCTCTTATATATCTCTTATATATCTCTTATATATATCTTATATATCTCTTATATATCTCTTATATATCTCTTATATATCTCTTATCTCCTATATATCTCTTATATATCTCTTATATATCTCTTATATATCTCTTATATATCTCTTATATATCTCTTATCTCCTATATATCTCTTATATATCTCTTATATATCTCTTATATATCTCTTATATATCTCTTATCTCCTATATATCTCTTATTTATCTCTTATATATCTCTTATATATCTCTTATATATCTCTTATATATCTCTTATATATCTCTTATCTCTTATATATCTCTTATGTATCTCTTATGTATCTCTTATGTATCTCTTATATATCTCTTATGTATCTCTTATATATCTCTTATATATCTCTTATATATCTCCTATATCGCTTATATATCTCTTATGTATCTCTTATGTATCTCTTATGTATCTCTTATGTATCTCTTATATATCTCTTATGTATCTCTTATATATCTCTTATATATCTCTTATATATCTCCTATATCGCTTATATATCTCTTATATATCTCTTATATATCTCTTATATATCTCTATATCTCTTATATATCTCTTATATATCTCTTATATATCTCCTATATCGCTTATATATCTCTTATATATCTCTTATATATCTCCTATATCGCTTATATATCTCTTATGTATCTCTTATGTATCTCTTATGTATCTCTTATGTATCTCTTATATATCTCTTATGTATCTCTTATATATCTCTTATATATCTCTTATATATCTCCTATATCTCTTATATATCTCTTATATATCTCTTATATATCTCTTATATATCTCTTATATATCTCTTATGTATCTCTTATGTATCTCTTATGTATCTCTTATGTATCTCTTATATATCTCTTATGTATCTCTTATATATCTCTTATATATCTCTTATATATCTCCTATATCGCTTATATATCTCTTATATATCTCTTATATATCTCTTATATATCTCTTATATATCTCTATATCTCTTATATATCTCTTATGTATCTCTTGTATATCTTTTTTATATCTCTTATATATCTCTTATGTATCTCTTATATATCTCCTATATCTCTTATATATCTCTTATATATCTCTTATTTATCTCTTATATATCTCTTATATATCTCTTATGTATCTTTTTTATATCTCTTATATATCTCTTATATATCTCTTATATATCTCTTATATCTCTTATATATCTCTTATCTCTTATATATCTCTTATCTCTTATATATCTCTTATTTATCTCTTATATATCTCTTATATATCTCTTATATATCTCTTATATATCTCTTATGTATCTCTTATGTATCTCTTATATATCTCTTATATATCTCTTATATATCTCTTATCTCTTATATATCTCTTATGTATCTCTTATGTATCTCTTATGTATCTCTTATGTATCTCTTATATATCTCTTATGTATCTCTTATATATCTCTTATATATCTCTTATATATCTCATATATCGCTTATATATCTCTTATATATCTCTTATATATCTCCTATATCTCTTATATATCTCTTATATATCTCTTATATATCTCTTATATATCTCTTATGTATCTCTTATGTATCTCTTATGTATCTCTTATGTATCTCTTATGTATCTCTTATATATCTCTTATATATCTCTTATATATCTTTTTTATATCTCTTATATATCTCTTATATATCTCTTATGTATCTCTTATATATCTTTTTTATATCTCTTATATATCTCTTATATATCTCTTATGTATCTCTTATATATCTCCTATATCTCTTATATATCTCTTATTTATCTCTTATATATCTCTTATATATCTCTTATATATCTCTTATATATCTCTTATATATCTCTTATATATCTCTTATATATCTCTTATATATCTCTTATCTCCTATATATCTCTTATATATCTCTTATATATCTCTTATATATCTCTTATATATCTCTTATCTCCTATATATCTCTTATATATCTCTTATATATCTCTTATGGCTTATATATCTCTTATGTATCTCTTATATATCTCTTATATATCTCTTATCTCTTATATATCTCTTATATATCTCTTATATATCTCTTATATATCTCTTATCTCTTATATATCTCTTATATATCTCTTATATATCTCTTATCTCCTATATATCTCTTATATATCTCTTATGTATCTCTTATATATCTCTTATATATCTCTTATATATCTCTTATATATCTCTTATATATCTCTTATATATCTCTTATATATCTCTTATGGCTTATATATCTCTTATGTATCTCTTATATATCTCTTATATATCTCTTATCTCTTATATATCTCTTATATATCTCTTATATATCTCTTATATATCTCTTATCTCTTATATATCTCTTATATATCTCTTATATATCTCTTATCTCCTATATATCTCTTATATATCTCTTATGTATCTCTTATATATCTCTTATATATCTCTTATATATCTCTTATATATCTCTTATATATCTCTTATATATCTCTTATATATCTCTTATATCTCTTATATATCTCTTATCTCTTATATATCTCTTATCTCTTATATATCTCTTATTTATCTCTTATATATCTCTTATTTATCTCTTATATATCTCTTATATATCTCTTATATATCTCTTATATATCTCTTATATATCTCTTATGTATCTCTTATATATCTCTTATATATCTCTTATATATCTCTTATCTCTTATGTATCTCTTATGTATCTCTTATGTATCTCTTATATATCTCTTATGTATCTCTTATATATCTCTTATATATCTCTTATATATCTCCTATATCGCTTATATATCTCTTATATATCTCTTATATATCTCTTATATATCTCCTATATCTCTTATATATCTCTTATATATCTCTTATGTATCTCTTATGTATCTCTTATGTATCTCTTATGTATCTCTTATGTATCTCTTATATATCTCTTATGTATCTCTTATATATCTCTTATATATCTCTTATATATCTCCTATATCGCTTATATATCTCTTATATATCTCTTATATATCTCTTATATATCTCTTATATATCTCTATATCTCTTATATATCTCTTATGTATCTCTTATATATCTTTTTTATATCTCTTATATATCTCTTATATATCTCTTATGTATCTCTTATATATCTCCTATATCTCTTATATATCTCTTATATATCTCTTATGTATCTTTTTTATATCTCTTATATATCTCTTATATATCTCTTATATATCTCTTATATATCTTTTTTGTATCTCTTATATATCTCCTATATCTCTCCTATATCTCTACTATATCTCTCATATATCTCTCATATATCTCTTATGTATCTCTTATGTATCTCTTATGTATCTCTTATGTATCTCTTATGTATCTCTTATGTATCTCTTATATATCTCTTATATATCTCCTATATCTCTCCTATATCTCTCCTATATCTCTCCTGTATCTCTCATGTATCTCTCATGTATCTCTTATATATCTCTTATATATCTCTTATATATATATATATATATATATATATATATATATATATATATCTTATATATCTCTTATATATCTCTTATCTCTTATATATCTCTTATATATCTCTTATGTATCTCTTATGTATCTCTTATGTATCTCTTATATATCTCTTATATATCTCTTATATATCTCTTATATATCTTTTTTATATCTCTTATATATCTCTTATGTATCTCTTATGTATCTCTTATATATCTCTTATATATCTCTTATATATCTCTTATGTATCTCTTATATATCTCTTATATATCTCTTATGTATCTCTTATCTCTTATATATCTCTTATGTATCTCTTATCTCTTATGTATCTCTTATGTATCTCTTATGTATCTCTTATGTATCTCTTATCTCTTATATATCTCTTATGTATCTCTTATCTCTTATGTATCTCTTATGTATCTCTTATGTATCTCTTATGTATCTCTTATGTATCTCTCATGTATCTCTCATGTATCTCTCCTGTATCTCTCCTGTATCTCTCCTGTATCTCTCCTGTATCTCTCCTGTATCTCTCCTGTATCTCTCCTGTATCTCTCCTGTATCTCTCCTGTATCTCTTATGTATCTCCTATGTATCTCCTATATCTCTCCTATATCTCTCCTATATCTCTCCTATATCTCTCCTATATCTCTTATATATCTCTTATCTCTTATATATCTCTTATATAAGAGATATAGGAGATATATAAGAGATACATAAGAGATATATAAGAGATAAGAGATATATAAGAGATATATAAGAGATATATAAGAGATATATAAGAGATATATAAGAGATATATAAGAGATATATAAGAGATATAGGAGATATATAAGAGATATATATCTCTTATATATCTCTTATATATCTCTTATATATCTCTTATATATCTCTTATGTATCTCTTATGTATCTCTTATGTATCTCTTATGTATCTCTTATGTATCTCTTATATATCTCTTATGTATCTCTTATATATCTCTTATATATCTCTTATATATCTCCTATATCGCTTATATATCTCTTATATATCTCTTATATATCTCTTATATATCTCTTATATATCTCTATATCTCTTATATATCTCTTATATATCTCTTATATATCTCTATCTCTTATATATCTTATATATCTCCTATATATCTCCTATATATCTCTTATATATCTCCTATATATCTCTTATGTATCTCTTATATATCTCTTATATATCTCTTATATCTTATATATCTCTTGTATATCTCTTATATATCTCCTATATCTCTTATATATCTCTTATATATCTCTTATATATCTCTATATATCTCTTATGTATCTCTTATATATATCTTATATATCTCTATATCTCTTATATATCTCTTATATATCTCCTATATTTCTAATGTATCTCTTATATATCTCCTATATATCTCTTATATATCTCTTATATATCTCTTATATATCTCTTATATATCTCTTATCTCCTATATATCTCTTATATATCTCTTATATATCTCTTATATATCTCTTATCTCTTATATATCTCTTATATATCTCTTATATATCTCTTATCTCCTATATATCTCTTATATATCTCTTATGTATCTCTTATATATCTCTTATATATCTCTTATATATCTCTTATATATCTCTTATATATCTCTTATATATCTCTTATATATCTCTTATATATCTCTTATATATCTCTTATATCTCTTATATATCTCTTATTTATCTCTTATTTATCTCTTATATATCTCTTATATATCTCTTATATATCTCTTATATATCTCTTATATATCTCTTATGTATCTCTTATATATCTCTTATATATCTCTTATATATCTCTTATATATCTCTTATGTATCTCTTATGTATCTCTTATGTATCTCTTATATATCTCTTATGTATCTCTTATATATCTCTTATATATCTCTTATATATCTCCTATATCGCTTATATATCTCTTATGTATCTCTTATGTATCTCTTATGTATCTCTTATGTATCTCTTATATATCTCTTATGTATCTCTTATATATCTCTTATATATCTCCTATATCGCTTATATATCTCTTATATATCTCTTATATATCTCTTATATATCTCTTATATATCTCTATATCTCTTATATATCTCTTATATATCTCTTATATATCTCTTATATATCTCCTATATCTCTTATTTATCTCTTATATATCTCTTATATATCTCTTATGTATCTTTTTTATATCTCTTATATATCTCTTATATATCTCTTATATATCTCTTATATATCTTTTTTGTATCTCTTATGTATCTCTTATGTATCTCTTATATATCTCCTATATCTCTCCTATATCTCTCCTATATCTCTCATGTATCTCTTATATATCTCTTATATATCTCTTATATGTCTCTTATATATCTCTTATATATCTCTTATATATCTCTTATATATCTCTTATATATATATATATATATATATATCTCTTATATATCTCTTATATATCTCTTATATATCTCTTATCTCTTATATATCTCTTATATATCTCTTATGTATCTCTTATGTATCTCTTATGTATCTCTTATGTATCTCTTATGTATCTCTTATGTATCTCTTATATATCTCTTATATATCTCTTATATATCTTTTTTATATCTCTTATATATCTCTTATGTATCTCTTATGTATCTCTTATGTATCTCTTATATATCTCTTATGTATCTCTTATGTATCTCTTATATATCTCTTATATATCTCTTATGTATCTCTTATCTCTTATATATCTCTTATGTATCTCTTATGTATCTCTTATGTATCTCTTATGTATCTCTTATGTTTCTCTTATGTATCTCTTATGTATCTCTCATGTATCTCTCATGTATCTCTCATGTATCTCTCATGTATCTCTCCTGTATCTCTCCTGTATCTCTCCTGTATCTCTCCTGTATCTCTCCTGTATCTCTCCTGTATCTCTCCTGTATCTCTCCTGTATCTCTCCTGTATCTCTCATGTATCTCTCATGTATCTCTCCTGTATCTCTTATGTATCTCTTATGTATCTCTTATGTATCTCCTATGTATCTCCTATATCTCTCCTATATCTCTCCTATATCTCTCCTGTATCTCTTATGTATCTCTTATGTATCTCTTATGTATCTCTTATGTATCTCTTATGTATCTCTTATATATCTTTTATGTATCTCTTATGTATCTCTTATGTATCTCTTATGTATCTCTTATGTATCTCTTATCTCTTATATATCTCTTATGTATCTCTTATCTCTTATATATCTCTTATATATCTCTTATGTATCTCTTATATATCTCTTATATATCTCTTATGTATCTCTTATCTCTTATATATCTCTTATGTATATCTTATCTCTTATATATCTCTTATATATCTCTTATATATCTCCTATATCGCTTATATATCTCTTATGTATCTCTTATGTATCTCTTATGTATCTCTTATGTATCTCTTATATATCTCTTATATATCTCTTATATATCTCTTATATATCTCCTATATCTCTTATATATCTCTTATATATCTCTTATATATCTCTTATATATCTCTTATATATCTCTTATGTATCTCTTATGTATCTCTTATGTATCTCTTATGTATCTCTTATGTATCTCTTATATATCTCTTATGTATCTCTTATATATCTCTTATATATCTCTTATATATCTCCTATATCGCTTATATATCTCTTATATATCTCTTATATATCTCTTATATATCTCTTATATATCTCTATATCTCTTATATATCTCTTATGTATCTCTTATATATCTTTTTTATATCTCTTATATATCTCTTATATATCTCTTATGTATCTCTTATATATCTCCTATATCTCTTATATATCTCTTATATATCTCTTATTTATCTCTTATATATCTCTTATATATCTCTTATGTATCTTTTTTATATCTCTTATATATCTCTTATATATCTCTTATATATCTCTTATATCTCTTATATATCTCTTATCTCTTATATATCTCTTATCTCTTATATATCTCTTATTTATCTCTTATATATCTCTTATATATCTCTTATATATCTCTTATGTATCTCTTATATATCTCTTATATATCTCTTATATATCTCTTATATATCTCTTATCTCTTATATATCTCTTATGTATCTCTTATGTATCTCTTATGTATCTCTTATATATCTCTTATGTATCTCTTATATATCTCTTATATATCTCTTATATATCTCCTATATCGCTTATATATCTCTTATATATCTCTTATATATCTCTTATATATCTCCTATATCTCTTATATATCTCTTATATATCTCTTATATATCTCTTATATATCTCTTATGTATCTCTTATGTATCTCTTATGTATCTCTTATGTATCTCTTATGTATCTCTTATGTATCTCTTATATATCTCTTATATATCTCTTATATATCTCTTATATATCTCTTATATATCTCTTATATATCTCTATATCTCTTAT
The DNA here is from genome assembly GCF_055691185.1 of Crinia signifera. Lineage (NCBI taxonomy): Eukaryota > Metazoa > Chordata > Amphibia > Anura > Myobatrachidae > Crinia > Crinia signifera. The sequence continues at coordinate 32,073,964 of NC_139228.1, read as the reverse complement.
ATATCTCTTATGTATCTCTTATATATCTCTTATATATCTCTTATATATCTCTTATGTATCTCTTATATATCTCCTATATCTCTTATATATCTCTTATATATCTCTTATATATCTCTTATTTATCTCTTATATATCTCTTATATATCTCTTATGTATCTTTTTTATATCTCTTATATATCTCTTATATATCTCTTATATATCTCTTATATATCTTTTTTGTATCTCTTATGTATCTCTTATGTATCTCTTATATATCTCTTATATATCTCCTATATCTCTCCTATATCTCTCATATATCTCTCATATATCTCTCATATATCTCTTATGTATCTCTTATGTATCTCTTATATATCTCTTATATATCTCTTATATATCTCCTATATCGCTTATATATCTCTTATATATCTCTTATATATCTCTTATATATCTCTTATATATCTCTATATCTCTTATATATCTCTTATGTATCTCTTATATATCTTTTTTATATCTCTTATATATCTCTTATATATCTCTTATGTATCTCTTATATATCTCCTATATCTCTTATATATCTCTTATATATCTCTTATTTATCTCTTATATATCTCTTATATATCTCTTATGTATCTTTTTTATATCTCTTATATATCTCTTATATATCTCTTATATATCTCTTATATCTCTTATATATCTCTTATCTCTTATATATCTCTTATCTCTTATATATCTCTTATTTATCTCTTATATATCTCTTATTTATCTCTTATATATCTCTTATATATCTCTTATATATCTCTTATATATCTCTTATGTATCTCTTATATATCTCTTATATATCTCTTATATATCTCTTATCTCTTATATATCTCTTATGTATCTCTTATGTATCTCTTATGTATCTCTTATATATCTCTTATGTATCTCTTATATATCTCTTATATATCTCTTATATATCTCCTATATCGCTTATATATCTCTTATATATCTCTTATATATCTCTTATATATCTCCTATATCTCTTATATATCTCTTATATATCTCTTATATATCTCTTATATATCTCTTATGCATCTCTTATGTATCTCTTATGTATCTCTTATGTATCTCTTATGTATCTCTTATATATCTCTTATGTATCTCTTATGTATCTCTTATATATCTCTTATATATCTCCTATATCGCTTATATATCTCTTATATATCTCTTATATATCTCTTATATATCTCTATATCTCTTATATATCTCTTATGTATCTCTTATATATCTTTTTTATATCTCTTATATATCTCTTATATATCTCTTATGTATCTCTTATATATCTCCTATATCTCTTATATATCTCTTATATATCTCTTATGTATCTCTTATGTATCTTTTTTATATCTCTTATATATCTCTTATATATCTCTTATATATCTCTTATATATCTTTTTTGTATCTCTTATGTATCTCTTATGTATCTCTTATATATCTCTTATATATCTCCTATATCTCTCCTATATCTCTCCTATATCTCTCATGTATCTCTCATGTATCTCTTATGTATCTCTTATATATCTCTTATATATCTCTTATATATCTCTTATATATCTCTTATGTATCTCTTATGTATCTCTTATGTATCTCTTATGTATCTCTTATATATCTCTTATATATCTCTTATATATCTCTTATATATCTCTTATATCTCTTATATATCTCTTATCTCTTATATATCTCTTATCTCTTATATATCTCTTATTTATCTCTTATATATCTCTTATTTATCTCTTATATATCTCTTATATATCTCTTATATATCTCTTATATATCTCTTATATATCTCTTATGTATCTCATATATATCTCTTATATATCTCTTATATATCTCTTATCTCTTATATATCTCTTATGTATCTCTTATGTATCTCTTATGTATCTCTTATATATCTCTTATGTATCTCTTATATATCTCTTATATATCTCTTATATATCTCCTATATCGCTTATATATCTCTTATATATCTCTTATATATCTCTTATATATCTCTTATATATCTTATATATCTCTTATGTATCTCTTATATATCTTTTTTATATCTCTTATATATCTCTTATATATCTCTTATGTATCTCTTATATATCTCCTATATCTCTTATATATCTCTTATGTATCTTTTTTATATCTCTTATATATCTCTTATATATCTCTTATATATCTCTTATATATCTTTTTTGTATCTCTTATATATCTCCTATATCTCTCCTATATCTCTCATATATCTCTCATATATCTCTCATATATCTCTTATGTATCTCTTATGTATCTCTTATGTATCTCTTATGTATCTCTTATGTATCTCTTATATATCTCTTATATATCTCCTATATCTCTCCTATATCTCTCCTATATCTCTCCTGTATCTCTCATGTATCTCTCATGTATCTCTTATGTATCTCTTATATATCTCTTATATATCTCTTATATATCTCTTATATATCTCTTATATATCTCTTATATATATATATATATATATCTCTTATATATCTCTTATATATCTCTTATATATCTCTTATCTCTTATATATCTCTTATATATCTCTTATGTATCTCTTATGTATCTCTTATGTATCTCTTATATATCTCTTATATATCTCTTATATATCTCTTATATATCTTTTTTATATCTCTTATATATCTCTTATGTATCTCTTATGTATCTCTTATATATCTCTTATATATCTCTTATATATCTCTTATGTATCTCTTATCTCTTATGTATCTCTTATCTCTTATATATCTCTTATGTATCTCTTATCTCTTATATATCTCTTATGTATCTCTTATCTCTTATGTATCTCTTATGTATCTCTTATGTATCTCTTATATATCTCTTATGTATCTCTTATGTATCTCTTATGTATCTCTCATGTATCTCTCATGTATCTCTCCTGTATCTCTCCTGTATCTCTCCTGTATCTCTCCTGTATCTCTCCTGTATCTCTCCTGTATCTCTCCTGTATCTCTCCTGTATCTCTCCTGTATCTCTCCTGTATCTCTCCTGTATCTCTTCTGTATCTCCTATGTATCTCCTATGTATCTCCTATATCTCTCCTATATCTCTCCTATATCTCTCCTATATCTCTCCTATATCTCTCCTATATCTCTCCTATATCTCTTATATATCTCTTATATAAGAGATATAGGAGATATATAAGAGATATATAAGAGATAAGAGATATATAAGAGATATATAAGAGATATATAAGAGATATATAAGAGATATATAAGAGATATATAAGAGATATAGGAGATATATAAGAGATATATATCTCTTATATATCTCTTATATATCTCTTATATATCTCTTATATATCTCTTATATATCTCTTATGTATCTCTTATGTATCTCTTATGTATCTCTTATGTATCTCTTATATATCTCTTATGTATCTCTTATATATCTCTTATATATCTCTTATATATCTCCTATATCGCTTATATATCTCTTATATATCTCTTATATATCTCTTATATATCTCTTATATATCTCTATATCTCTTATATATCTCTTATATATCTCTATCTCTTATATATCTTATATATCTCCTATATATCTCCTATATATCTCTTATATATCTCCTATATATCTCTTATGTATCTCTTATATATATCTCTTATATATCTCTTATGTATCTCTTATATATCTCTTATATATCTCTTATATCTTATATATCTCTTGTATATCTCTTATATATCTCCTATATCTCTTATATATCTCTTATATATCTCTTATATATCTCTTATGTATCTCTTATATATATCTTATATATCTCTATATCTCTTATATATCTCTTATATATCTCTTATATATCTCTTATATATCTCTTATATATCTCTTATCTCCTATATATCTCTTATATATCTCTTATATATCTCTTATCTCTTATATATCTCTTATATATCTCTTATATATCTCTTATCTCCTATATATCTCTTATATATCTCTTATGTATCTCTTATATATCTCTTATATATCTCTTATATATCTCTTATATATCTCTTATATATCTCTTATATATCTCTTATATATCTCTTATATCTCTTATATATCTCTTATTTATCTCTTATTTATCTCTTATATATCTCTTATATATCTCTTATATATCTCTTATATATCTCTTATATATCTCTTATGTATCTCTTATGTATCTCTTATATATCTCTTATATATCTCTTATATATCTCTTATCTCTTATATATCTCTTATGTATCTCTTATGTATCTCTTATGTATCTCTTATATATCTCTTATGTATCTCTTATATATCTCTTATATATCTCTTATATATCTCCTATATCGCTTATATATCTCTTATGTATCTCTTATGTATCTCTTATGTATCTCTTATGTATCTCCTATGTATCTCCTGTATCTCTCCTGTATCTCTCCTGTATCTCTTATGTATCTCTTATGTATCTCCTATGTATCTCCTATATCTCTCCTATATCTCTCCTATATCTCTCCTATATCTCTCCTATATCTCTCCTATATCTCTCCTATATCTCTTATATATCTCTTATCTCTTATATATCTCTTATATAAGAGATATAGGAGATATATAAGAGATATATAAGAGATATATAAGAGATAAGAGATATATAAGAGATATATAAGAGATATATAAGAGATATATAAGAGATATATAAGAGATATATAAGAGATATATAAGAGATATAGGAGATATATAAGAGATATATATCTCTTATATATCTCTTATATATCTCTTATATATCTCTTATATATCTCTTATATATCTCTTATATATCTCTTATGTATCTCTTATGTATCTCTTATGTATCTCTTATATATCTCTTATGTATCTCTTATATATCTCTTATATATCTCTTATATATCTCCTATATCGCTTATATATCTCTTATATATCTCTTATATATCTCTTATATATCTCTTATATATCTCTATATCTCTTATATATCTCTTATATATCTCTATCTCTTATATATCTTATATATCTCCTATATATCTCCTATATATCTCTTATATATCTCCTATATATCTCTTATGTATCTCTTATATATATCTCTTATATATCTCTTATGTATCTCTTATATATCTCTTATATATCTCTTATATCTTATATATCTCTTGTATATCTCTTATATATCTCCTATATCTCTTATATATCTCTTATATATCTCTTATATATCTCTATATATCTCTTATGTATCTCTTATATATATCTCTTATATATATCTTATATATCTCTATATCTCTTATATATCTCTTATATATCTCCTATATTTCTAATGTATCTCTTATATATCTCTTATATATCTCTTATATATCTCTTATATATCTCTTATATATCTCTTATCTCCTATATATCTCTTATATATCGCTTATATATCTCTTATATATCTCTTATATATCTCTTATATATCTCTTATCTCCTATATATCTCTTATATATCTCTTATATATGTCTTATATATCTCTTATATATCTCTTATGGCTTATATATCTCTTATGTATCTCTTATATATCTCTTATATATCTCTTATCTCTTATATATCTCTTATATATCTCTTATATATCTCTTATCTCTTATATATCTCTTATATATCTCTTATATATCTCTTATCTCCTATATATCTCTTATATATCTCTTATGTATCTCTTATATATCTCTTATATATATCTTATATATCTCTTATATATCTCTTATATATCTCTTATATATCTCTTATATATCTCTTATATATCTCTTATATCTCTTATATATCTCTTATCTCTTATATATCTCTTATCTCTTATATATCTCTTATTTATCTCTTATATATCTCTTATATATCTCTTATATATCTCTTATATATCTCTTATATATCTCTTATGTATCTCTTATATATCTCTTATATATCTCTTATATATCTCTTATCTCTTATATATCTCTTATGTATCTCTTATGTATCTCTTATGTATCTCTTATATATCTCTTATGTATCTCTTATATATCTCTTATATATCTCTTATATATCTCCTATATCGCTTATATATCTCTTATATATCTCTTATATATCTCTTATATATCTCTTATATATCTCCTATATCTCTTATATATCTCTTATATATCTCTTATGTATCTCTTATGTATCTCTTATGTATCTCTTATGTATCTCTTATGTATCTCTTATATATCTCTTATGTATCTCTTATATATCTCTTATATATCTCCTATATCGCTTATATATCTCTTATATATCTCTTATATATCTCTATATCTCTTATATATCTCTTATGTATCTCTTATATATCTTTTTTATATCTCTTATATATCTCTTATATATCTCTTATGTATCTCTTATATATCTCCTATATCTCTTATATATCTCTTATATATCTCTTATGTATCTTTTTTGTATCTCTTATATATCTCTTATATATCTCTTATATATCTCTTATATATCTTTTTTGTATCTCTTATATATCTCCTATATCTCTCCTATATCTCTCATATATCTCTCATATATCTCTCATATATCTCTTATGTATCTCTTATGTATCTCTTATGTATCTCTTATGTATCTCTTATGTATCTCTTATGTATCTCTTATATATCTCCTATATCTCTCCTATATCTCTCCTATATCTCTCCTGTATCTCTCATGTATCTCTCATGTATCTCTTATATATCTCTTATATATCTCTTATATATCTCTTATATATCTCTTATATATATATATATATATATATATCTCTTATATATCTCTTATATATCTCTTATATATCTCTTATCTCTTATATATCTCTTATATATCTCTTATGTATCTCTTATGTATCTCTTATGTATCTCTTATATATCTCTTATATATCTCTTATATATCTCTTATATATCTTTTTTATATCTCTTATATATCTCTTATGTATCTCTTATGTATCTCTTATATATCTCTTATATATCTCTTATATATCTCTTATGTATCTCTTATATATCTCTTATATATCTCTTATGTATCTCTTATCTCTTATGTATCTCTTATGTATCTCTTATCTCTTATATATCTCTTATGTATCTCTTATCTCTTATGTATCTCTTATGTATCTCTTATGTATCTCTTATGTATCTCTTATGTATCTCTTATGTATCTCTCATGTATCTCTCATGTATCTCTCATGTATCTCTCATGTATCTCTCCTGTATCTCTCCTGTATCTCTCCTGTATCTCTCCTGTATCTCTCCTGTATCTCTCCTGTATCTCTCCTGTATCTCTCCTGTATCTCTCCTATATCTCTCCTATATCTCTCCTATATCTCTCCTATATCTCTTATATATCTCTTATCTCTTATATATCTCTTATATAAGAGATATAGGAGATATATAAGAGATATATAAGAGATATATAAGAGATAAGAGATATATAAGAGATATATAAGAGATATATAAGAGATATATAAGAGATATATAAGAGATATAGGAGATATATAAGAGATATATATCTCTTATATATCTCTTATATATCTCTTATATATCTCTTATATATCTCTTATATATCTCTTATGTATCTCTTATGTATCTCATATGTATCTCTTATGTATCTCTTATATATCTCTTATGTATCTCTTATATATCTCTTATATATCTCTTATATATCTCCTATATCGCTTATATATCTCTTATATATCTCTTATATATCTCTTATATATCTCTTATATATCTCTATATCTCTTATATATCTCTTATATATCTCTATCTCTTATATATCTTATATATCTCCTATATATCTCCTATATATCTCTTATATATCTCCTATATATCTCTTATGTATCTCTTATATATATATCTCTTATATATCTCTTATATATCTCTTATGTATCTCTTATATATCTCTTATATATCTCTTATATATCTCTTATATATCTCTATATATCTCTTATGTATCTCTTATATATATCTTATATATCTCTATATCTCTTATATATCTCTTATATATCTCCTATATTTCTAATGTATCTCTTATATATCTCTTATATATCTCTTATATATCTCTTATATATCTCTTATATATCTCTTATCTCCTATATATCTCTTATATATCTCTTATATATCTCTTATATATCTCTTATATATCTCTTATATATCTCTTATATATCTCTTATATATCTCTTATCTCCTATATATCTCTTATATATCTCTTATATATCTCTTATATATCTCTTATCTCTTATATATCTCTTATATATCTCTTATATATCTCTTATCTCCTATATATCTCTTATATATCTCTTATGTATCTCTTATATATCTCTTATATATCTCTTATATATCTCTTATATATCTCTTATATATCTCTTATATATCACTTATATATCTCTTATATATCTCTTATATATCTCTTATATCTCTTATATATCTCTTATTTATCTCTTATTTATCTCTTATATATCTCTTATATATCTCTTATATATCTCTTATATATCTCTTATATATCTCTTATATATCTCTTATATCTCTTATATATCTCTTATTTATCTCTTATTTATCTCTTATATATCTCTTATATATCTCTTATATATCTCTTATATATCTCTTATGTATCTCTTATATATCTCTTATATATATATGTATATATATATATATCTCTTATATATCTCTTATATATCTCTTATATATCTCTTATCTCTTATATATCTCTTATATATCTCTTATGTATCTCTTATGTATCTCTTATGTATCTCTTATGTATCTCTTATGTATCTCTTATGTATCTCTTATGTATCTCTCATGTATCTCTCATGTATCTCTCATGTATCTCTCATGTATCTCTCCTGTATCTCTCCTGTATCTCTCCTGTATCTCTCCTGTATCTCTCCTGTATCTCTCCTGTATCTCTCCTGTATCTCTCCTGTATCTCTCATGTATCTCTCATGTATCTCTCCTGTATCTCTCATGTATCTCTTATGTATCTCCTATGTATCTCCTATATCTCTCCTATATCTCTCCTATATCTCTCCTATATCTCTCCTGTATCTCTCATGTATCTCTTATGTATCTCTTATGTATCTCTTATGTATCTCTTATGTATCTCTTATATATCTCTTATGTATCTCTTATGTATCTCTTATGTATCTCTTATCTCTTATATATCTCTTATGTATCTCTTATCTCTTATATATCTCTTATATATCTCTTATATATCTCTTATGTATCTCTTATATATCTCTTATATATCTCTTATGTATCTCTTATCTCTTATATATCTCTTATGTATCTCTTATCTCTTATATATCTCTTATATATCTCTTATATATCTCCTATATCGCTTATATATCTCTTATGTATCTCTTATGTATCTCTTATGTATCTCTTATGTATCTCTTATGTATCTCTTATATATCTCTTATATATCTCCTATATCTCTTATATATCTCTTATATATCTCTTATATATCTCTTATATATCTCTTATGTATCTCTTATGTATCTCTTATGTATCTCTTATGTATCTCTTATGTATCTCTTATGTATCTCTTATATATCTCTTATATATCTCTTATGTATCTCTTATATATCTCTTATATATCTCTTATATATCTCCTATATCGCTTATATATCTCTTATATATCTCTTATATATCTCTTATATATCTCTTATATATCTCTATATCTCTTATATATCTCTTATGTATCTCTTATATATCTTTTTTATATCTCTTATATATCTCTTATATATCTCTTATGTATCTCTTATATATCTCCTATATCTCTTATATATCTCTTATATATCTCTTATTTATCTCTTATATATCTCTTATATATCTCTTATGTATCTTTTTTATATCTCTTATATATCTCTTATATATCTCTTATATATCTCTTATATCTCTTATATATCTCTTATCTCTTATATATCTCTTATCTCTTATATATCTCTTATTTATCTCTTATATATCTCTTATATATCTCTTATATATCTCTTATCTCTTATATATCTCTTATGTATCTCTTATGTATCTCTTATGTATCTCTTATATATCTCTTATGTATCTCTTATATATCTCTTATATATTTCTTATATATCTCCTATATCGCTTATATATCTCTTATATATCTCTTATATATCTCTTATATATCTCCTATATCTCTTATATATCTCTTATATATCTCTTATATATCTCTTATGTATCTCTTATGTATCTCTTATGTATCTCTTATGTATCTCTTATGTATCTCTTATATATCTCTTATATATCTCTTATATATCTCTTATATATCTCTATATCTCTTATATATCTCTTATGTATCTCTTATATATCTTTTTTATATCTCTTATATATCTCTTATATATCTCTTATGTATCTCTTATATATCTCCTATATCTCTTATATATCTCTTATATATCTCTTATTTATCTCTTATATATCTCTTATATATCTCTTATGTATCTTTTTTATATCTCTTATATATCTCTTATATATCTCTTATATATCTCTTATATCTCTTATATATCTCTTATCTCTTATATATCTCTTATCTCTTATATATCTCTTATTTATCTCTTATATATCTCTTATTTATCTCTTATATATCTCTTATTTATCTCTTATATATCTCTTATATATCTCTTATATATCTCTTATGTATCTCTTATATATCTCTTATGTATCTCTTATATATCTCTTATATATCTCTTATATATCTCCTATATCGCTTATATATCTCTTATATATCTCTTATATATCTCTTATATATCTCCTATATCTCTTATATATCTCTTATATATCTCTTATATATCTCTTATATATCTCTTATATATCTCTTATGTATCTCTTATGTATCTCTTATGTATCTCTTATGTATCTCTTATGTATCTCTTATATATCTCTTATGTATCTCTTATATATCTCTTATATATCTCCTATATCGCTTATATATCTCTTATATATCTCTTATATATCTCTTATATATCTCTTATATATCTCTATATCTCTTATATATCTCTTATGTATCTCTTATATATCTTTTTTATATCTCTTATATATCTCTTATATATCTCTTATGTATCTCTTATATATCTCCTATATCTCTTATATATCTCTTAAATATCTCTTATGTATCTCTTATGTATCTTTTTTATATCTCTTATATATCTCTTATATATCTCTTATATATCTCTTATATATCTTTTTTGTATCTCTTATGTATCTCTTATGTATCTCTTATATATCTCTTATATATCTCCTATATCTCTCCTATATCTCTCATATATCTCTCATATATCTCTCATGTATCTCTCATGTATCTCTTATGTATCTCTTATGTATCTCTTATGTATCTCTTATGTATCTCTTATATATCTCTTATATATCTCCTATATCTCTCCTATATCTCTCCTATATCTCTCCTATATCTCTCCTATATCTCTCATATATCTCTCATGTATCTCTCATGTATCTCTTATGTATCTCTTATATATCTCTTATATATCTCTTATATATCTCTTATGTATCTCTTATGTATCTCTTATGTATCTCTTATGTATCTCTTATGTATCTCTTATGTATCTCTTATATATCTCTTATATATCTCTTATATATCTCTTATATATCTTTTTTATATCTCTTATATATCTCTTATGTATCTCTTATGTATCTCTTATATATCTCTTATATATCTCTTATGTATCTCTTATATATCTCTTATATATCTCTTATGTATCTCTTATCTCTTATATATCTCTTATGTATCTCTTATATATCTCTTATATATCTCTTATGTATCTCTTATCTCTTATATATCTCTTATGTATCTCTTATCTCTTATATATCTCTTATGTATCTCTTATATATCTCTTATATATCTCTTATATATCTCCTATATCGCTTATATATCTCTTATATATCTCTTATATATCTCTTATATATCTCTTATATATCTCTATATCTCTTATATATCTCTTATATATCTCTTATGTATCTCTTATATATCTCCTATATCTCTTATATATCTCTTATGTATCTTTTTTATATCTCTTATATATCTCTTATATATCTCTTATATATCTCTTATATATCTTTTTTGTATCTCTTATATATCTCCTATATCTCTCCTATATCTCTCATATATCTCTCATATATCTCTCATATATCTCTTATGTATCTCTTATGTATCTCTTATGTATCTCTTATGTATCTCTTATGTATCTCTTATGTATCTCTTATATATCTCTTATATATCTCCTATATCTCTCCTATATCTCTCCTATATCTCTCCTGTATCTCTCATGTATCTCTCATGTATCTCTTATATATCTCTTATATATCTCTTATATATCTCTTATATATCTCTTATATATCTCTTATATATCTCTTATATATATATATATCTCTTATATATCTCTTATATATCTCTTATATATCTCTTATCTCTTATATATCTCTTATATATCTCTTATGTATCTCTTATGTATCTCTTATGTATCTCTTATATATCTCTTATATATCTCTTATATATCTCTTATATATCTTTTTTATATCTCTTATATATCTCTTATGTATCTCTTATGTATCTCTTATATATCTCTTATATATCTCTTATATATCTCTTATGTATCTCTTATCTCTTATGTATCTCTTATCTCTTATATATCTCTTATGTATCTCTTATCTCTTATATATCTCTTATGTATCTCTTATCTCTTATGTATCTCTTATGTATCTCTTATGTATCTCTTATATATCTCTTATGTATCTCTTATGTATCTCTTATGTATCTCTTATGTATCTCTCATGTATCTCTCATGTATCTCTCATGTATCTCTCCTGTATCTCTCCTGTATCTCTCCTGTATCTCTCCTGTATCTCTCCTGTATCTCTCCTGTATCTCTCCTGTATCTCTCCTGTATCTCTCCTGTATCTCTTCTGTATCTCCTATGTATCTCCTATGTATCTCCTATATCTCTCCTATATCTCTCCTATATCTCTCCTATATCTCTCCTATATCTCTCCTATATCTCTTATATATCTCTTATATAAGAGATATAGGAGATATATAAGAGATATATAAGAGATATATAAGAGATAAGAGATATATAAGAGATATATAAGAGATATATAAGAGATATATAAGAGATATATAAGAGATATAGGAGATATATAAGAGATATATATCTCTTATATATCTCTTATATATCTCTTATATATCTCTTATATATCTCTTATATATCTCTTATATATCTCTTATGTATCTCTTATGTATCTCTTATGTATCTCTTATGTATCTCTTATATATCTCTTATGTATCTCTTATATATCTCTTATATATCTCTTATATATCTCCTATATCGCTTATATATCTCTTATATATCTCTTATATATCTCTTATATATCTCTTATATATCTCTATATCTCTTATATATCTCTTATATATCTCTATCTCTTATATATCTTATATATCTCCTATATATCTCCTATATATCTCTTATATATCTCCTATATATCTCTTATGTATCTCTTATATATATCTCTTATATATCTCTTATGTATCTCTTATATATCTCTTATATATCTCTTATATCTTATATATCTCTTGTATATCTCTTATATATCTCCTATATCTCTTATATATCTCTTATATATCTCTTATATATCTCTTATGTATCTCTTATATATATCTTATATATCTCTATATCTCTTATATATCTCTTATGTATCTCTTATGTATCTCTTATATATCTCTTATGTATCTCTTATATATCTCTTATATATCTCTTATATATCTCTTATATATCTCTTATATATCTCTTATATATCTCTTATCTCCTATATATCTCCTATATATCTCTTATATATCTCTTATATATCTCTTATATATCTCTTATATATCTCTTATATATCTCTTATATATCTCTTATATATCTCTTATCTCTTATATATCTCTTATGTATCTCTTATGTATCTCTTATGTATCTCTTATATATCTCTTATGTATCTCTTATATATCTCTTATATATCTCTTATATATCTCCTATATCGCTTATATATCTCTTATGTATCTCTTATGTATCTCTTATGTATCTCTTATGTATCTCTTATGTATCTCTTATATATCTCTTATGTATCTCTTATATATCTCTTATATATCTCCTATATCGCTTATATATCTCTTATATATCTCTTATATATCTCTTATATATCTCTTATATATCTCTTATATATCTCTTATATATCTCTATATCTCTTATATATCTCTTATATATCTCTTATATATCTCTTATTTATCTCTTATATATCTCTTATATATCTCTTATGTATCTTTTTTATATCTCTTATATATCTCTTATATATCTCTTATATATCTCTTATATATCTTTTTTGTATCTCTTATGTATCTCTTATGTATCTCTTATATATCTCCTATATCTCTCCTATATCTCTCCTATATCTCTCCTATATCTCTCATGTATCTCTTATATATCTCTTATATATCTCTTATATGTCTCTTATATATCTCTTATATATCTCTTATATATCTCTTATATATCTCTTATATATATATATATATATCTCTTATATATCTCTTATATATCTCTTATATATCTCTTATCTCTTATATATCTCTTATATATCTCTTATGTATCTCTTATGTATCTCTTATGTATCTCTTATGTATCTCTTATGTATCTCTTATGTATCTCTTATATATCTCTTATATATCTCTTATATATCTTTTTTATATCTCTTATATATCTCTTATGTATCTCTTATGTATCTCTTATGTATCTCTTATGTATCTCTTATGTATCTCTTATGTATCTCTTATATATCTCTTATATATCTCTTATGTATCTCTTATCTCTTATATATCTCTTATGTATCTCTTATGTATCTCTTATGTATCTCTTATGTATCTCTTATGTTTCTCTTATGTATCTCTCATGTATCTCTCATGTATCTCTCATGTATCTCTCATGTATCTCTCATGTATCTCTCATGTATCTCTCCTGTATCTCTCCTGTATCTCTCCTGTATCTCTCCTGTATCTCTCCTGTATCTCTCCTGTATCTCTCCTGTATCTCTCCTGTATCTCTCATGTATCTCTCCTGTATCTCTTATGTATCTCTTATGTATCTCTTATGTATCTCCTATGTATCTCCTATATCTCTCCTATATCTCTCCTGTATCTCTCCTGTATCTCTTATGTATCTCTTATGTATCTCTTATGTATCTCTTATGTATCTCTTATGTATCTCTTATATATCTCTTATGTATCTCTTATGTATCTCTTATGTATCTCTTATGTATCTCTTATCTCTTATATATCTCTTATGTATCTCTTATCTCTTATATATCTCTTATATATCTCTTATATATCTCTTATGTATCTCTTATATATCTCTTATATATCTCTTATGTATCTCTTATCTCTTATATATCTCTTATGTATATCTTATCTCTTATATATCTCTTATATATCTCTTATATATCTCCTATATCGCTTATATATCTCTTATGTATCTCTTATGTATCTCTTATGTATCTCTTATGTATCTCTTATATATCTCTTATATATCTCTTATATATCTCTTATATATCTCCTATATCTCTTATATATCTCTTATATATCTCTTATATATCTCTTATATATCTCTTATATATCTCTTATGTATCTCTTATGTATCTCTTATGTATCTCTTATGTATCTCTTATGTATCTCTTATATATCTCTTATGTATCTCTTATATATCTCTTATATATCTCTTATATATCTCCTATATCGCTTATATATCTCTTATATATCTCTTATATATCTCTTATATATCTCTTATATATCTCTATATCTCTTATATATCTCTTATGTATCTCTTATATATCTTTTTTATATCTCTTATATATCTCTTATATATCTCTTATGTATCTCTTATATATCTCCTATATCTCTTATATATCTCTTATATATCTCTTATTTATCTCTTATATATCTCTTATATATCTCTTATGTATCTTTTTTATATCTCTTATATATCTCTTATATATCTCTTATATCTCTTATATATCTCTTATCTCTTATATATCTCTTATCTCTTATATATCTCTTATTTATCTCTTATATATCTCTTATATATCTCTTATATATCTCTTATATATCTCTTATGTATCTCTTATATATCTCTTATATATCTCTTATATATCTCTTATATATCTCTTATCTCTTATATATCTCTTATGTATCTCTTATGTATCTCTTATGTATCTCTTATATATCTCTTATGTATCTCTTATATATCTCTTATATATCTCTTATATATCTCCTATATCGCTTATATATCTCTTATATATCTCTTATATATCTCTTATATATCTCCTATATCTCTTATATATCTCTTATATATCTCTTATATATCTCTTATATATCTCTTATGTATCTCTTATGTATCTCTTATGTATCTCTTATGTATCTCTTATGTATCTCTTATATATCTCTTATATATCTCTTATATATCTCTTATATATCTCTTATATATCTCTTATATATCTCTATATCTCTTATATATCTCTTATGTATCTCTTATATATCTCTTATATATCTCTTATATATCTCTTATGTATCTCTTATATATCTCCTATATCTCTTATATATCTCTTATATATCTCTTATATATCTCTTATTTATCTCTTATATATCTCTTATATATCTCTTATGTATCTTTTTTATATCTCTTATATATCTCTTATATATCTCTTATATATCTCTTATATATCTTTTTTGTATCTCTTATGTATCTCTTATGTATCTCTTATATATCTCTTATATATCTCCTATATCTCTCCTATATCTCTCCTATATCTCTCATATATCTCTCATATATCTCTTATGTATCTCTTATGTATCTCTTATATATCTCTTATATATCTCTTATATATCTCCTATATCGCTTATATATCTCTTATATATCTCTTATATATCTCTTATATATCTCTTATATATCTCTATATCTCTTATATATCTCTTATGTATCTCTTATATATCTTTTTTATATCTCTTATATATCTCTTATATATCTCTTATGTATCTCTTATATATCTCCTATATCTCTTATATATCTCTTATATATCTCTTATTTATCTCTTATATATCTCTTATATATCTCTTATGTATCTTTTTTATATCTCTTATATATCTCTTATATATCTCTTATATATCTCTTATATCTCTTATATATCTCTTATCTCTTATATATCTCTTATCTCTTATATATCTCTTATTTATCTCTTATATATCTCTTATTTATCTCTTATATATCTCTTATATATCTCTTATATATCTCTTATATATCTCTTATGTATCTCTTATATATCTCTTATATATCTCTTATATATCTCTTATCTCTTATATATCTCTTATGTATCTCTTATGTATCTCTTATGTATCTCTTATATATCTCTTATGTATCTCTTATATATCTCTTATATATCTCTTATATATCTCCTATATCGCTTATATATCTCTTATATATCTCTTATATATCTCTTATATATCTCCTATATCTCTTATATATCTCTTATATATCTCTTATATATCTCTTATATATCTCTTATGCATCTCTTATGTATCTCTTATGTATCTTTTATGTATCTCTTATGTATCTCTTATATATCTCTTATGTATCTCTTATGTATCTCTTATATATCTCTTATATATCTCCTATATCGCTTATATATCTCTTATATATCTCTTATATATCTCTTATATATCTCTATATCTCTTATATATCTCTTATGTATCTCTTATATATCTTTTTTATATCTCTTATATATCTCTTATGTATCTCTTATATATCTCCTATATCTCTTATATATCTCTTATATATCTCTTATGTATCTCTTATGTATCTTTTTTATATCTCTTATATATCTCTTATATATCTCTTATATATCTCTTATATATCTTTTTTGTATCTCTTATGTATCTCTTATGTATCTCTTATATATCTCTTATATATCTCCTATATCTCTCCTATATCTCTCCTATATCTCTCATGTATCTCTCATGTATCTCTTATGTATCTCTTATATATCTCTTATATATCTCTTATATATCTCTTATATATCTCTTATGTATCTCTTATGTATCTCTTATGTATCTCTTATGTATCTCTTATATATCTCTTATATATCTCTTATATATCTCTTATATATCTCTTATATCTCTTATATATCTCTTATCTCTTATATATCTCTTATCTCTTATATATCTCTTATTTATCTCTTATATATCTCTTATTTATCTCTTATATATCTCTTATATATCTCTTATATATCTCTTATATATCTCTTATATATCTCTTATGTATCTCATATATATCTCTTATATATCTCTTATATATCTCTTATCTCTTATATATCTCTTATGTATCTCTTATGTATCTCTTATGTATCTCTTATATATCTCTTATGTATCTCTTATATATCTCTTATATATCTCTTATATATCTCCTATATCGCTTATATATCTCTTATATATCTCTTATATATCTCTTATATATCTCTTATATATCTTATATATCTCTTATGTATCTCTTATATATCTTTTTTATATCTCTTATATATCTCTTATATATCTCTTATGTATCTCTTATATATCTCCTATATCTCTTATATATCTCTTATGTATCTTTTTTATATCTCTTATATATCTCTTATATATATCTTATATATCTCTTATATATCTTTTTTGTATCTCTTATATATCTCCTATATCTCTCCTATATCTCTCATATATCTCTCATATATCTCTCATATATCTCTTATGTATCTCTTATGTATCTCTTATGTATCTCTTATGTATCTCTTATGTATCTCTTATATATCTCTTATATATCTCCTATATCTCTCCTATATCTCTCCTATATCTCTCCTGTATCTCTCATGTATCTCTCATGTATCTCTTATGTATCTCTTATATATCTCTTATATATCTCTTATATATCTCTTATATATCTCTTATATATATATATATATATCTCTTATATATCTCTTATATATCTCTTATATATCTCTTATCTCTTATATATCTCTTATATATCTCTTATGTATCTCTTATGTATCTCTTATGTATCTCTTATATATCTCTTATATATCTCTTATATATCTCTTATATATCTTTTTTATATCTCTTATATATCTCTTATGTATCTCTTATGTATCTCTTATATATCTCTTATATATCTCTTATATATCTCTTATGTATCTCTTATCTCTTATGTATCTCTTATCTCTTATATATCTCTTATGTATCTCTTATCTCTTATATATCTCTTATGTATCTCTTATCTCTTATGTATCTCTTATGTATCTCTTATGTATCTCTTATATATCTCTTATGTATCTCTTATGTATCTCTTATGTATCTCTTATGTATCTCTCATGTATCTCTCATGTATCTCTCCTGTATCTCTCCTGTATCTCTCCTGTATCTCTCCTGTATCTCTCCTGTATCTCTCCTGTATCTCTCCTGTATCTCTCCTGTATCTCTTCTGTATCTCCTATGTATCTCCTATGTATCTCCTATATCTCTCCTATATCTCTCCTATATCTCTCCTATATCTCTCCTATATCTCTCCTATATCTCTTATATATCTCTTATATAAGAGATATAGGAGATATATAAGAGATATATAAGAGATATATAAGAGATAAGAGATATATAAGAGATATATAAGAGATATATAAGAGATATATAAGAGATATATAAGAGATATATAAGAGATATAGGAGATATATAAGAGATATATATCTCTTATATATCTCTTATATATCTCTTATATATCTCTTATATATCTCTTATATATCTCTTATGTATCTCTTATGTATCTCTTATGTATCTCTTATGTATCTCTTATATATCTCTTATGTATCTCTTATATATCTCTTATATATCTCTTATATATCTCCTATATCGCTTATATATCTCTTATATATCTCTTATATATCTCTTATATATCTCTTATATATCTCTATATCTCTTATATATCTCTTATATATCTCTATCTCTTATATATCTTATATATCTCCTATATATCTCCTATATATCTCTTATATATCTCCTATATATCTCTTATGTATCTCTTATATATATCTCTTATATATCTCTTATGTATCTCTTATATATCTCTTATATATCTCTTATATCTTATATATCTCTTGTATATCTCTTATATATCTCCTATATCTCTTATATATCTCTTATATATCTCTTATATATCTCTTATGTATCTCTTATATATATCTTATATATCTCTATATCTCTTATATATCTCTTATGTATCTCTTATGTATCTCTTATATATCTCTTATGTATCTCTTATATATCTCTTATATATCTCTTATATATCTCTTATATATCTCTTATATATCTCTTATATATCTCTTATCTCCTATATATCTCCTATATATCTCTTATATATCTCTTATATATCTCTTATATATCTCTTATATATCTCTTATATATCTCTTATCTCCTATATATCTCTTATATATCTCTTATATATCTCTTATCTCTTATATATCTCTTATATATCTCTTATCTCCTATATATCTCTTATATATCTCTTATGTATCTCTTATATATCTCTTATATATCTCTTATATATCTCTTATATATCTCTTATATATCTCTTATATATCTCTTATATATCTCTTATATCTCTTATATATCTCTTATTTATCTCTTATTTATCTCTTATATATCTCTTATATATCTCTTATATATCTCTTATATATCTCTTATATATCTCTTATGTATCTCTTATGTATCTCTTATATATCTCTTATATATCTCTTATATATCTCTTATCTCTTATATATCTCTTATGTATCTCTTATGTATCTCTTATGTATCTCTTATATATCTCTTATGTATCTCTTATATATCTCTTATATATCTCTTATATATCTCCTATATCGCTTATATATCTCTTATGTATCTCTTATGTATCTCTTATGTATCTCTTATGTATCTCTTATGTATCTCCTATGTATCTCCTGTATCTCTCCTGTATCTCTCCTGTATCTCTTATGTATCTCTTATGTATCTCCTATGTATCTCCTATATCTCTCCTATATCTCTCCTATATCTCTCCTATATCTCTCCTATATCTCTCCTATATCTCTCCTATATCTCTTATATATCTCTTATCTCTTATATATCTCTTATATAAGAGATATAGGAGATATATAAGAGATATATAAGAGATATATAAGAGATAAGAGATATATAAGAGATATATAAGAGATATATAAGAGATATATAAGAGATATATAAGAGATATATAAGAGATATATAAGAGATATAGGAGATATATAAGAGATATATATCTCTTATATATCTCTTATATATCTCTTATATATCTCTTATATATCTCTTATATATCTCTTATATATCTCTTATATATCTCTTATGTATCTCTTATGTATCTCTTATATATCTCTTATGTATCTCTTATATATCTCTTATATATCTCTTATATATCTCCTATATCGCTTATATATCTCTTATATATCTCTTATATATCTCTTATATATCTCTATATCTCTTATATATCTCTTATATATCTCTATCTCTTATATATCTTATATATCTCCTATATATCTCCTATATATCTCTTATATATCTCCTATATATCTCTTATGTATCTCTTATATATATCTCTTATATATCTCTTATGTATCTCTTATATATCTCTTATATATCTCTTATATCTTATATATCTCTTGTATATCTCTTATATATCTCCTATATCTCTTATATATCTCTTATATATCTCTTATATATCTCTATATATCTCTTATGTATCTCTTATATATATCTCTTATATATATCTTATATATCTCTATATCTCTTATATATCTCTTATATATCTCCTATATTTCTAATGTATCTCTTATATATCTCTTATATATCTCTTATATATCTCTTATATATCTCTTATATATCTCTTATCTCCTATATATCTCTTATATATCGCTTATATATCTCTTATATATCTCTTATATATCTCTTATATATCTCTTATCTCCTATATATCTCTTATATATCTCTTATATATGTCTTATATATCTCTTATATATCTCTTATGGCTTATATATCTCTTATGTATCTCTTATATATCTCTTATATATCTCTTATCTCTTATATATCTCTTATATATCTCTTATATATCTCTTATCTCTTATATATCTCTTATATATCTCTTATATATCTCTTATCTCCTATATATCTCTTATATATCTCTTATGTATCTCTTATATATCTCTTATATATATCTTATATATCTCTTATATATCTCTTATATATCTCTTATATATCTCTTATATATCTCTTATATATCTCTTATCTCCTATATATCTCTTATATATCGCTTATATATCTCTTATATATCTCTTATATATCTCTTATATATCTCTTATCTCCTATATATCTCTTATATATCTCTTATATATGTCTTATATATCTCTTATATATCTCTTATGGCTTATATATCTCTTATGTATCTCTTATATATCTCTTATATATCTCTTATCTCTTATATATCTCTTATATATCTCTTATATATCTCTTATCTCTTATATATCTCTTATATATCTCTTATATATCTCTTATCTCCTATATATCTCTTATATATCTCTTATGTATCTCTTATATATCTCTTATATATATCTTATATATCTCTTATATATCTCTTATATATCTCTTATATATCTCTTATATATCTCTTATATATCTCTTATATCTCTTATATATCTCTTATCTCTTATATATCTCTTATCTCTTATATATCTCTTATTTATCTCTTATATATCTCTTATTTATCTCTTATATATCTCTTATATATCTCTTATATATCTCTTATATATCTCTTATATATCTCTTATATATCTCTTATATATCTCTTATCTCTTATATATCTCTTATGTATCTCTTATGTATCTCTTATGTATCTCTTATATATCTCTTATGTATCTCTTATATATCTCTTATATATCTCTTATATATCTCCTATATCGCTTATATATCTCTTATATATCTCTTATATATCTCTTATATATCTCTTATATATCTCCTATATCTCTTATATATCTCTTATATATCTCTTATGTATCTCTTATGTATCTCTTATGTATCTCTTATGTATCTCTTATGTATCTCTTATATATCTCTTATGTATCTCTTATATATCTCTTATATATCTCCTATATCGCTTATATATCTCTTATATATCTCTTATATATCTCTTATATATCTCTTATGTATCTCTTATATATCTTTTTTATATCTCTTATATATCTCTTATATATCTCTTATGTATCTCTTATATATCTCCTATATCTCTTATATATCTCTTATATATCTCTTATGTATCTTTTTTGTATCTCTTATATATCTCTTATATATCTCTTATATATCTCTTATATATCTTTTTTGTATCTCTTATATATCTCCTATATCTCTCCTATATCTCTCATATATCTCTCATATATCTCTCATATATCTCTTATGTATCTCTTATGTATCTCTTATGTATCTCTTATGTATCTCTTATGTATCTCTTATGTATCTCTTATATATCTCCTATATCTCTCCTATATCTCTCCTATATCTCTCCTGTATCTCTCATGTATCTCTCATGTATCTCTTATATATCTCTTATATATCTCTTATATATCTCTTATATATCTCTTATATATCTCTTATATATATATATATATCTCTTATATATCTCTTATATATCTCTTATATATCTCTTATCTCTTATATATCTCTTATATATCTCTTATGTATCTCTTATGTATCTCTTATGTATCTCTTATATATCTCTTATATATCTCTTATATATCTCTTATATATCTTTTTTATATCTCTTATATATCTCTTATGTATCTCTTATGTATCTCTTATATATCTCTTATATATCTCTTATATATCTCTTATGTATCTCTTATATATCTCTTATATATCTCTTATCTCTTATATATCTCTTATATATCTCTTATATATCTCTTATCTCCTATATATCTCTTATATATCTCTTATGTATCTCTTATATATCTCTTATATATATCTTATATATCTCTTATATATCTCTTATATATCTCTTATATATCTCTTATATATCTCTTATATATCTCTTATCTCCTATATATCTCTTATATATCGCTTATATATCTCTTATATATCTCTTATATATCTCTTATATATCTCTTATCTCCTATATATCTCTTATATATGTCTTATATATCTCTTATATATCTCTTATGGCTTATATATCTCTTATGTATCTCTTATATATCTCTTATATATCTCTTATCTCTTATATATCTCTTATATATCTCTTATATATCTCTTATCTCTTATATATCTCTTATATATCTCTTATATATCTCTTATCTCCTATATATCTCTTATATATCTCTTATGTATCTCTTATATATCTCTTATATATATCTTATATATCTCTTATATATCTCTTATATATCTCTTATATATCTCTTATATATCTCTTATATATCTCTTATATCTCTTATATATCTCTTATCTCTTATATATCTCTTATCTCTTATATATCTCTTATTTATCTCTTATATATCTCTTATTTATCTCTTATATATCTCTTATATATCTCTTATATATCTCTTATATATCTCTTATATATCTCTTATATATCTCTTATATATCTCTTATCTCTTATATATCTCTTATGTATCTCTTATGTATCTCTTATGTATCTCTTATATATCTCTTATGTATCTCTTATATATCTCTTATATATCTCTTATATATCTCCTATATCGCTTATATATCTCTTATATATCTCTTATATATCTCTTATATATCTCTTATATATCTCCTATATCTCTTATATATCTCTTATATATCTCTTATGTATCTCTTATGTATCTCTTATGTATCTCTTATGTATCTCTTATGTATCTCTTATATATCTCTTATGTATCTCTTATATATCTCTTATATATCTCCTATATCGCTTATATATCTCTTATATATCTCTTATATATCTCTATATCTCTTATATATCTCTTATGTATCTCTTATATATCTTTTTTATATCTCTTATATATCTCTTATATATCTCTTATGTATCTCTTATATATCTCCTATATCTCTTATATATCTCTTATATATCTCTTATGTATCTTTTTTGTATCTCTTATATATCTCTTATATATCTCTTATATATCTCTTATATATCTTTTTTGTATCTCTTATATATCTCCTATATCTCTCCTATATCTCTCATATATCTCTCATATATCTCTCATATATCTCTTATGTATCTCTTATGTATCTCTTATGTATCTCTTATGTATCTCTTATGTATCTCTTATGTATCTCTTATATATCTCCTATATCTCTCCTATATCTCTCCTGTATCTCTCATGTATCTCTCATGTATCTCTTATATATCTCTTATATATCTCTTATATATCTCTTATATATCTCTTATATATCTCTTATATATATATATATATATCTCTTATATATCTCTTATATATCTCTTATATATCTCTTATCTCTTATATATCTCTTATATATCTCTTATGTATCTCTTATGTATCTCTTATGTATCTCTTATATATCTCTTATATATCTCTTATATATCTCTTATATATCTTTTTTATATCTCTTATATATCTCTTATGTATCTCTTATGTATCTCTTATATATCTCTTATATATCTCTTATATATCTCTTATGTATCTCTTATATATCTCTTATATATCTCTTATGTATCTCTTATCTCTTATGTATCTCTTATGTATCTCTTATCTCTTATATATCTCTTATGTATCTCTTATCTCTTATGTATCTCTTATGTATCTCTTATGTATCTCTTATGTATCTCTTATGTATCTCTCATGTATCTCTCATGTATCTCTCATGTATCTCTCATGTATCTCTCATGTATCTCTCCTGTATCTCTCCTGTATCTCTCCTGTATCTCTCCTGTATCTCTCCTGTATCTCTCCTGTATCTCTCCTGTATCTCTCCTATATCTCTCCTATATCTCTCCTATATCTCTCCTATATCTCTCCTATATCTCTTATATATCTCTTATCTCTTATATATCTCTTATATAAGAGATATAGGAGATATATAAGAGATATATAAGAGATATATAAGAGATAAGAGATATATAAGAGATATATAAGAGATATATAAGAGATATAGGAGAGATATAGGAGAGATATAGGAGATATATAAGAGATATATATCTCTTATATATCTCTTATATATCTCTTATATATCTCTTATATATCTCTTATATATCTCTTATGTATCTCTTATGTATCTCATATGTATCTCTTATGTATCTCTTATATATCTCTTATGTATCTCTTATATATCTCTTATATATCTCTTATATATCTCCTATATCGCTTATATATCTCTTATATATCTCTTATATATCTCTTATATATCTCTTATATATCTCTATATCTCTTATATATCTCTTATATATCTCTATCTCTTATATATCTTATATATCTCCTATATATCTCCTATATATCTCTTATATATCTCCTATATATCTCTTATGTATCTCTTATATATATATCTCTTATATATCTCTTATATATCTCTTATGTATCTCTTATATATCTCTTATATATCTCTTATATATCTCTTATATATCTCTATATATCTCTTATGTATCTCTTATATATATCTTATATATCTCTATATCTCTTATATATCTCTTATATATCTCCTATATTTCTAATGTATCTCTTATATATCTCTTATATATCTCTTATATATCTCTTATATATCTCTTATATATCTCTTATATATCTCTTATCTCCTATATATCTCTTATATATCTCTTATATATCTCTTATATATCTCTTATATATCTCTTATATATCTCTTATATATCTCTTATATATCTCTTATCTCCTATATATCTCTTATATATCTCTTATATATCTCTTATATATCTCTTATCTCTTATATATCTCTTATATATCTCTTATATATCTCTTATCTCCTATATATCTCTTATATATCTCTTATGTATCTCTTATATATCTCTTATATATCTCTTATATATCTCTTATATATCTCTTATATATCTCTTATATATCTCTTATATATCTCTTATATATCTCTTATATATCTCTTATATCTCTTATATATCTCTTATTTATCTCTTATTTATCTCTTATATATCTCTTATATATCTCTTATATATCTCTTATATATCTCTTATATATCTCTTATATATCTCTTATATCTCTTATATATCTCTTATTTATCTCTTATTTATCTCTTATATATCTCTTATATATCTCTTATATATCTCTTATATATCTCTTATGTATCTCTTATGTATCTCTTATATATCTCTTATATATATATATATATATATATATATATATCTCTTATATATCTCTTATATATCTCTTATATATCTCTTATCTCTTATATATCTCTTATATATCTCTTATGTATCTCTTATGTATCTCTTATGTATCTCTTATGTATCTCTTATGTATCTCTTATGTATCTCTCATGTATCTCTCATGTATCTCTCATGTATCTCTCATGTATCTCTCATGTATCTCTCATGTATCTCTCCTGTATCTCTCCTGTATCTCTCCTGTATCTCTCCTGTATCTCTCCTGTATCTCTCCTGTATCTCTCCTGTATCTCTCATGTATCTCTCATGTATCTCTCCTTTATCTCTCATGTATCTCTTATGTATCTCCTATGTATCTCCTATATCTCTCCTATATCTCTCCTATATCTCTCCTATATCTCTCCTGTATCTCTCATGTATCTCTTATGTATCTCTTATGTATCTCTTATGTATCTCTTATGTATCTCTTATGTATCTCTTATGTATCTCTTATGTATCTCTTATGTATCTCTTATCTCTTATATATCTCTTATGTATCTCTTATCTCTTATATATCTCTTATATATCTCTTATATATCTCTTATGTATCTCTTATATATCTCTTATATATCTCTTATGTATCTCTTATCTCTTATATATCTCTTATGTATCTCTTATCTCTTATATATCTCTTATATATCTCTTATATATCTCCTATATCGCTTATATATCTCTTATGTATCTCTTATGTATCTCTTATGTATCTCTTATGTATCTCTTATATATCTCTTATGTATCTCTTATATATCTCTTATATATCTCTTATATATCTCCTATATCTCTTATATATCTCTTATATATCTCTTATATATCTCTTATATATCTCTTATGTATCTCTTATGTATCTCTTATGTATCTCTTATGTATCTCTTATGTATCTCTTATGTATCTCTTATATATCTCTTATATATCTCTTATGTATCTCTTATATATCTCTTATATATCTCTTATATATCTCCTATATCGCTTATATATCTCTTATATATCTCTTATATATCTCTTATATATCTCTTATATATCTCTATATCTCTTATATATCTCTTATGTATCTCTTATATATCTTTTTTATATCTCTTATATATCTCTTATATATCTCTTATGTATCTCTTATATATCTCCTATATCTCTTATATATCTCTTATATATCTCTTATTTATCTCTTATATATCTCTTATATATCTCTTATGTATCTTTTTTATATCTCTTATATATCTCTTATATATCTCTTATATATCTCTTATATCTCTTATATATCTCTTATCTCTTATATATCTCTTATCTCTTATATATCTCTTATTTATCTCTTATATATCTCTTATATATCTCTTATATATCTCTTATCTCTTATATATCTCTTATGTATCTCTTATGTATCTCTTATGTATCTCTTATATATCTCTTATGTATCTCTTATATATCTCTTATATATTTCTTATATATCTCCTATATCGCTTATATATCTCTTATATATCTCTTATATATCTCTTATATATCTCCTATATCTCTTATATATCTCTTATATATCTCTTATATATCTCTTATGTATCTCTTATGTATCTCTTATGTATCTCTTATGTATCTCTTATGTATCTCTTATATATCTCTTATATATCTCTTATATATCTCTTATATATCTCTATATCTCTTATATATCTCTTATGTATCTCTTATATATCTTTTTTATATCTCTTATATATCTCTTATATATCTCTTATGTATCTCTTATATATCTCCTATATCTCTTATATATCTCTTATATATCTCTTATTTATCTCTTATATATCTCTTATATATCTCTTATGTATCTTTTTTATATCTCTTATATATCTCTTATATATCTCTTATATATCTCTTATATCTCTTATATATCTCTTATCTCTTATATATCTCTTATCTCTTATATATCTCTTATTTATCTCTTATATATCTCTTATTTATCTCTTATATATCTCTTATATATCTCTTATATATCTTTTATATATCTCTTATATATCTCTTATGTATCTCTTATATATCTCTTATATATCTCTTATATATCTCTTATCTCTTATATATCTCTTATGTATCTCTTATGTATCTCTTATGTATCTCTTATATATCTCTTATGTATCTCTTATATATCTCTTATATATCTCTTATATATCTCCTATATCGCTTATATATCTCTTATATATCTCTTATATATCTCTTATATATCTCCTATATCTCTTATATATCTCTTATATATCTCTTATATATCTCTTATATATCTCTTATATATCTCTTATGTATCTCTTATGTATCTCTTATGTATCTCTTATGTATCTCTTATGTATCTCTTATATATCTCTTATGTATCTCTTATGTATCTCTTATATATCTCTTATATATCTCCTATATCGCTTATATATCTCTTATATATCTCTTATATATCTCTTATATATCTCTTATGTATCTCTTATGTATCTCTTATGTATCTCTTATGTATCTCTTATATATCTCTTATATATCTCTTATATATCTCTTATCTCCTATATATCTCTTATATATCTCTTATATATCTCTTATCTCTTATATATCTCTTATATATCTCTTATATATCTCTTATCTCCTATATATCTCTTATATATCTCTTATGTATCTCTTATATATCTCTTATATATCTCTTATATATCTCTTATATATCTCTTATATATCTCTTATATATCTCTTATATATCTCTTATATCTCTTATATATCTCTTATTTATCTCTTATTTATCTCTTATATATCTCATATATATCTCTTATATATCTCTTATATATCTCTTATATATCTCTTATGTATCTCTTATGTATCTCTTATATATCTCTTATATATCTCTTATATATCTCTTATCTCTTATATATCTCTTATGTATCTCTTATGTATCTCTTATGTATCTCTTATATATCTATTATGTATCTCTTATATATCTCTTATATATCTCTTATATATCTCCTATATCGCTTATATATCTCTTATGTATCTCTTATGTATCTCTTATGTATCTCTTATGTATCTCTTATGTATCTCTTATGTATCTCCTATGTATCTCCTGTATCTCTCCTGTATCTCTCCTGTATCTCTTATGTATCTCTTATGTATCTCCTATGTATCTCCTATATCTCTCCTATATCTCTCCTATATCTCTCCTATATCTCTCCTATATCTCTCCTATATCTCTCCTATATCTCTTATATATCACTTATCTCTTATATATCTCTTATATAAGAGATATAGGAGATATATAAGAGATATATAAGAGATATATAAGAGATAAGAGATATATAAGAGATATATAAGAGATATATAAGAGATATATAAGAGATATATAAGAGATATATAAGAGATATAGGAGATATATAAGAGATATATATATCTTATATATCTCTTATATATCTCTTATATATCTCTTATATATCTCTTATATATCTCTTATATATCTCTTATGTATCTCTTATGTATCTCTTATGTATCTCTTATGTATCTCTTATATATCTCTTATGTATCTCTTATATATCTCTTATATATCTCTTATATATCTCCTATATCGCTTATATATCTCTTATATATCTCTTATATATCTCTTATATATCTCTTATATATCTCTATATCTCTTATATATCTCTTATATATCTCTATCTCTTATATATCTTATATATCTCCTATATATCTCCTATATATCTCTTATATATCTCCTATATATCTCTTATGTATCTCTTATATATATCTCTTATATATCTCTTATGTATCTCTTATATATCTCTTATATATCTCTTATATCTTATATATCTCTTGTATATCTCTTATATATCTCCTATATCTCTTATATATCTCTTATATATCTCTTATATATCTCTATATATCTCTTATGTATCTCTTATATATATCTCTTATATATATCTTATATATCTCTATATCTCTTATATATCTCTTATATATCTCCTATATTTCTAATGTATCTCTTATATATCTCTTATATATCTCTTATATATCTCTTATATATCTCTTATATATCTCTTATATATCTCTTATC